>NC_042616.1:685684793-686016558 GCF_901001135.1 Rhinatrema bivittatum | reverse complement strand
CAGTGTTTGGACTTCCTGTTGGGCGACGCCCTTCCCTAGGGGCTGGCCCGCAGCTCTCTACCCTAGTTATAGGACCAGCGGTGGGCGGTCCTGGCAAGCTCCTCCCAGGGAGTTGCCTTCTACCTCCAGTATTTAAGGATTTTCTGTTCACTGTGTCTTGGCCTTCGGATCGGGCTCTACAGTAGTCTGTAACCCTGCCGATCCAGGTCCTCCGTGGCTCCGACTCCTGCTTGTTGTCAGCCTGCCTTGACTCCGGTCCGTGACTCCGACTCCTGCTTGTCTTCAGCCTGCCTTGACTCTGGTCCATGACTCCGACTCCTGCTTGTCTTCAGCCTGCCTTGACTCCGGTCCGTGGCTCCGACTCCTGCTTGTTGTCAGCCTGCCTTGACTCCGGTCCGTGACTCCGACTCCTGCTTGTCTTCAGCCTGCCTTGACTCCGGTCCGTGACTCCGACTCCTGCTTGTCTTCAGCCTGCCTTGACTCCGGTCCGTGACTCCGACTCCTGCTTGTCTTCGGCCTGCGGATCAGGTCCTACAGTTGTCTGTAACCGTGCTGATCCAGGTCTTCCGTGGTCTCTTTTGCTTGATGGATCCCTGTCCAGTGTCTCTGCCTTGATGTCTGATCCTGTTTCTGCCAGCCGAAAGGGCTTCGGATGTGAGTATCCCAGCATCGGAGTTCCTGTTCGCCTGGGTCTTCCCCGCACCCTCCTCAGCGTGGTCCGCGACCAGCCTTCCTAGGCTGTGTAGGGCGCGTCTGGGACAGGGTGGTCCGCGACTCAGTCCCACGGGCGGGCTGAGTAGGGCGCCCTGATGGACAGTGCAATGTTCCTGTCCAGCCTTGTCTACAGTGTCTGCTTCAGCCCTTGTCCGGATGTCTTCCTGTCTCTGCCTTGACCTGGTTCCTGAGCCTTCTGTCCTGTTGGGCCCTGGAGTGGCCAACAGGAGGGATTCGTCCCGCGGGCTCTTGAACTTCTGCCAGCCGAGGGGGCTTCGGATGTGAGTATCCCAGCATCGGAGTTCCCGCTCGCCTGGACCTTTCCTGTGTCTCGCTTCAGCCCTTGTCCTGATGTCTCCGTCTCGCCTCAGCCTGCTTCTGCCCCGTCTGATGTCTTCTGCTAAGGACTCTGTCTGCCCTCGCCTCTGTCCGGCCTGCTGCCCATTGCCGTTCCCTGCGGCAGGTCCGAAAGGGCCGGGAACAGTCGGAGGACCGTTCATTAGTCAACTTCCCCGTGTTGGCTACCATGGGCATGCAGGTCCGGCTGAGGGTCGGACTCCCTGCTTCTGTTCCTGCCTGCCTGGCTCACCATGCCTGCTCAGCTCACCTCCCACGGTGTGGCCTTGGGCTCCTCCTGGGGTCCTGCCGTGGCCCAAGGGCTCACCACCTGCCCGAGACAACCGCGCCCGCGCGCGCTCGTAACAAATCAGGACATGCATTGGGATGTTCAAGATCAGTCCTGGGTGGTACCCAGTACCAGAATCTTGGCCAAAAGTTGCCCTGACCATCTCAGGCTGAGAGGCTTGTTTGGAGGAGGGTGGCTGCAGATTTTGGTCTAGAGTACCCTTCTGTGTTGATGCATTTTATGGACTTTGTTGATACCCATCACGATGACTGGCTCAGAGAGAAGGCTGATCTATGAATAACTAGAAATTCCACTGATCCATCTTTCAGAAGAGCTCACCCAAACTGCCAGCAGGAGCTTGCAAAGAAAATTAAGGAGATGCAGCTGGGACAGAACGTGCATAAGCATGCTGTGATCTACCACTATCTATCTAGTGGGTACTTCTACCAAGTTCCATATTGAGTGTCATCTGCCATGTGGGGTAGCTAACTTAAAACCCATCCAGACTACTATGAGCCACTTCCAGTGCAGCCTCCTTGTCAGGCTCAGTAATTCTTGTTATGATGTTGTAGTATTGTATAAACTTATTTGCAAAAATTCTGGTCTCATACTCAGTTCTTTTATGATGCTTCTTATTAATACACAGTCATTTCAGCTGTCAATCAGTACTTGGCAATTACTACAACTCCAGGCTCTTTGCCAGTCCAGTTCTAAGGCTCCCAAGTTCTACAAAGCTTGTCGGTAACAGTGGCCACTTATTGCAAACCTTTTTTTTGCTGCTGAAAAACTGTGCCTTTAACTATTGTATACTAAGAAGCATCATATATGTATTCTATAGAGAAGCATCCAAACAAGAAAGGCCTCATAATCAGAGACTTCTACCACCCCTTTCATTACGTAAAAATAAGTCCACACATGTAATGCTGTAAAGACCACCATAAGCGCTTCTGACCTGAACAAACTGGATGCCCTGATATTTAAGGGGTATGGATTCATCAAACAGATCCAATCAATCAACTGAGAGAGAGATACACAATCCTGCAGCCTAGTTGCATGAGATAAACTCCATAAAAGAACTGAGAATGAAACCAGAATTTTGGCATCAGCCCTGATGCAAATCACCAAGGAGACAGATCAGACCAGAGCCCAACACAGATGTGACCAAAGGAGAAAGACCAGACATGAAGAAATATCATGGACCCCCTTCCCAGGTAATAAGTCACTTCACTTCAGGAACAGTAAGAAAAGGGAGGAAACTGGCTAGTTAGAAAAGCACTATTTGCATATCATATGATATGGGGAACTGAAAATATATTAAAAAATACTATTTATCTATACAAATCAGCAATACATTACTTCATATGCATTATCTCAGAGTCTTTCAGTTTGTGTCATTATGAACAAACGTATGCAAAGTGTTAGAGTGAGTATGTACTGCATGTTCCATAGGTACACATAGCTTGCCATCCTATTCTCCAACTGGGTTTAACCACAAAGGGATGATATATACTAGGGATGGGCATTCGTGAGAAACGAAGTAGGAAATGAGACGATATTTCCTATTTTGTTTCATTTCATTCTCAAAGCAAAATGATTGAAAATCCAAAGACATTTTGTTGGTTTTCATGTTTCATTTTAAAAACAAAACAAAACAAAAAAATAACTCCAGCACCTCCCAAGCAGATAGCGTCAGTTCATCAAAGAAGAAAGAAGACAGACCGAAGACCTCTGAGGCCTGGGCACAGGTCCTGGGCCTGACTTAGGCCTGGGTCCAAACTGAGGCTCTGACATCAGGCCTGGGTCTGGACCAAGGCCCCGGAATTGGGACCCAATGTTACGAGTTCAGACCGTGTACACTGGTATCCTGCCCAGGGCTCTGACCTGGGGGGGGGGGGGGGGGGGGCGGCTAATCTCCTGAGATTTATACTGCAGCTACCTGAGGGGCTTATCCCATATAAACACACACAATTACCGGAATTATACCTGGAGGCTTGAACCCAGGAGCTTATCTCCTACACAAATAGCCGCACACAAACTTTGATTCAGTACATCATGGTTCCAGGTATTTAGGAAAATGAGTTTATTTGAGTAAAAGGATGATAGAACAAATAAAATCAGATTACACAGAGGAAGTAATGATAGATAATAACAATAGCTACATAGATATATAAAGGATCAGTCAAAGCATTACATCCAGAGCTCTCTCTCCCCTCTCTTTCTCGCTGTCTCTCCTTATACACTACAAATGCTTATGGAAGCAGTGGTTTCCCTCACTCTCTGAGTTCTTATTAGATTTCAGGCACAGCTGTGAGGCCTTCATTTTCTCTCTCAGGTTTTAGTATAAGTTAATTGCTAGTTTTCTCATCATAGACTTAGTGGAATAACTAAATAAACAGACTTTTGCCTGTTTGTAAACATTTCATAGTGCAAGAAAGTAAACAGGAGTTCACTCAGAGGTTGGCCTGTGGTCTTCAAGTTAGTTTGTGTCTGGGTGAAAAATCTGAATCCATATGGCCTAACGTCTATATACATCCTCAGAAAATGTAACAAAAAAAAAAAAATGACTCCAACACCCAGTCTCTGGACTGGGCTCCATCATTGGGCCTGGCGGTGGTCACCTCAGCCGAGGTCCCCCTGCACAGAGTAAATGGGGGTCAGGACCTGGCATTTTTTCAGGTGGAAGGGATGGGAGGCCTCAGGAGGCCCTGTTTCTTTTATTAAATATTAGATGAAACAAAATTCATGGAAAACCAAACCCCCAAAAACAAAATGAAAACCAAAACAAATTTTTTCTTCTTCTCACCCCTAATCTATAATAATCATACAATAGGATAAGTGCCCAACCTTTCCATCATAAAGTTCCTGTAAAAATAAAATAACAGAAAGTATAGAAAGTTTAGGTTATTCTATTTAAAATTTTTATATAGACCTATGTGTTTGCACTAAGAAAAAAATATGTTATAAAACTTAATCTATAAAAATTGAAAGAATGTTTTGGGAATAAAAAAGCTGTGGTGCCCTTGGCTTTATTTATATGCTACATGTATTACCTAATTTGTTTCTTTGTAGTGTTGTGATGCTGCCTGCAGCTGGAGCTATGGGCAACTTCTTTCCTCCACGGCCTGGAGGCCGCCATCTTGCCAATCGTGCCGGCGCGGCAGGAGCCGGGCCGGGGTTCTCCTTCATAGCAGGAGCCGCCCGTGTGTCACCCATCACGGCTCGGTGGCTGCCGAACTCGCTGCTGCTGTGCGCGGCAGGAGCTGCTGACGTCATCCTTCCATGAGGCATGGGGCTGCTGACATCGCTGCCATCCCGTGGCCTGGAGGCCACAGTCCTCAGCCTCCTCCTTGGCGGCAGGGAGCCTCCAAGGTCCCTGGGCCTGGGAGCGGCCTGGAGGCTGCTATGAAGCCACACCTCCGTGGCAGGAGCCGCTTGCAGCTTTTCTTCGCAGCTCGGACACCGCCTCCCATGTCGGGGTCTTCTGGCGGCCCATTCTTCTTCCTCCTGCTCGGCACAGCAGCAGGGCCGCTGTCCAGGGTCCTGCTGCTTCCTGTTCCTGCTTCCTTAGATGCGGGGCTGTGCCTCCTTCTGCCATTTAAAGGGCCAATGTTGGAGTGGCCCACTGATGACATCACATGGGTGGTTCCTGTCCAGTCCTATAAAAGGGCTCAGTTGCCATTCCAACTTCGCTTTCGCAAGAAGCTGGCCTTCTTTAGGACTTCTCTGCATTCTTTGCTCCTGCTTGACTTCTTCATGTTCTTCATGGGATCCCTCCTCGTTGTCTGTTCCTGGTCTCTTTTGATGACTCATCTATCCTGATGTCTCCATTGTCCCAGTCCTGATGTTTCATGGTCCAGTCTTCATGTCCTGGTGTTCATCCTGTCCAGATGTCTTCCAGGACTTCACCTTGATCTGTCCCAGAGCGGTCCACGACCAGCCCGGCTGGGTTGGGTAGGGCGTGCTGTGGCCCAGTGGTCCGCGACCACCCCCACTAGGGTGTGTAGGGTGCTGGTGGATCTTATCCATCAAGCGAAGCCAAAGATCTCCATGTTCCTTACTGTCACCTCCAGGGACCGGATTCTTCACGATGCCTTGCTTGCTCATCCTGGTTGCCCTTCACTGAGTATCCGGGGAGTCCATCATGATGTCTTGGATCTTCACCTTGAAGGCCTGTCTTGTACATAATCCTCTGATGTCTTGGACTCAGGCTATGCCTAGCCTCTGGTCAACGGTGTTCCAGTGGATAGCCTGAGGGCCGGTCTGGCCACTGCAGCCTCCCTTCTGGCTGAGGGTGTTAGCGTGTTATCCGAAGTCCTTGCCACCCTGAGTATTATCTGATTTTAGCCTGTCTCTTCCTCATTTCATCTGAGCCTGTCTGATCACCATCTGAGTCCATCTGATCTTCATCTGAGTCCATCTGATCCTCGTCTGAATCCTTGTCTTCGTCTGCAGCTTCATCAGAGTCTTCATCACCATGCTCCAGTGTCTTCATCCACCCTTGCCCCATGTCCAGCCTGCCGCCCATGCCGATACCCAGTAGCAGGTCCAAAAGGGCTTGGAGTCGGAGGACTACTCAGAGGTCAACCTTGCATGGTTGGTCTCACTGAGGCTGTGCAGGTCGGTGGGGGCTTGGGCTCATCTTCAGTTCCAGTCTCCCAGATGAGGATCTCTCTCACCGCAAGGGCACACACCACTCGTTCCACAATGGGGAGTGCCCTCTAGCTCTCCCTCCTATGGATTCAGAACAGTTTGTGGCCATGTGCCCAGTTGTACTGTCCTTGTCCCGGGTCTTCATCCTGGACTTTTGTTTCCTGACCAAGAATTTTTTTTTAGGAGTCTTCTCTTTTTTGTTTTTCTATTCGACATGCAGGAGGCGCCTGCACCATCCTTGTTCCAGTTCCAGAGTCCTTGTCTGATGTTTCCTATCTCCAAAGGATGGGAGGGGACCCTCCTTTGAGGGGAGGAGGTACTGCTGCAATGCTGCCTGCAGCCGGAGCCATGGGCAGCTTCTTACCTCCACGGCCTGAAGGCCGCCATCTTGCCCATCGTGCCAGCATAGCAGGAGCCGTGCCGGGTTCTCTTTCATGGCAGGAGCCACCAGAGTGTCATCCAATCATGGCTCAGTGGCCGCTGAACTCGCTACTGCTGTGTGCGGCAGGAGCTGCTGATGTAATTCTTCCATGCAGCATGGGGATACCAACGTCACTGCTGTCCCACGGCCTGGAGGCCACTGTCCTCAGCCTCTTCTGTGGCAGCAGGGAGCTGCCAAGGTCCCTGGAGGCTGCTCTACCGCCACACCTCCATGGCAGGAGCCGCTTGCAGCTTCTCTTCGTGGCGCAGATGCCGCCACCAACATCGGGGTCTTCCAGCTTCCCGTTCTTCTTCCTCCTGCTCGGCGCAGCAGCAGGGACACTGTCCAGGGTCCTGCTGCTTCCTGTTCCTGCTTCCTTAGGTGCGGAGCCACGCCTCCTTCTGCCATTTAAAGGGTCAGCATAGGAGTGGCCAACTGATGACATCACATGAGTGTTTCCTGTCCAGCCCTACAAAAGGGCTTGGTTGCCATTCCAGCTTCACCTTCGCAAGGAGGTGGTCTTCTTTATGACTTCTTTGCATTTTTCACTCCTTCTTGGCTTCTTCATGTTCTTCTTGGGATCCCTCATCATCGTCTTTTCCTGGTCTCTCTTGATGACTTGTCTATCCTGATGTCTCCATTGTCCCAGTCCTGATGTCTCATGTCCAGTCTTCATGTCCTGAGTTTCGTCCTGCCAGATGTCTTCCAGGACTTTGCCTTGATCCATCCCAGCATGGTCCATGACTAGCCCCACTGGGTTGAGTAGGGCGCACTGCATATCAGTGGTTCGTGGTCACCCCCGCTGGGGTGTGTAGGGTACTAGTGGATCTTATCCATCGAGCAGAGCCAAAGATCTCCATGTTCCTTACTGTCACCTCCAGGGACAGGAGTCTTCAGGATGTCTTGCTTGCTCGTCCTGGCTGCCCTTCACCTAGTGTCCAGGGAGTCCATCATGATGTCTTGGATCTTCACTTTGAAGGCCTGTCTTGTAAATAGTCCTCCGATGTCTTGGACTACGGCTATGCCTAGCATCCGGCGGATGGTGCTCCATTGGATAGCCTGAGGGCCGGTCTGGCCGCTGCAGCCTCCCTTCCAGCTGAGGGTGTTAGCGTGTTATCCGAAGTCCTTGCCACCCTGCGTTTTATCTGATTTTAGCTTGTCTCTTCCTCATTTCATCTGAGTCTGTCTGATCATCATCTCAGTCAGTCTGATCTTTGACTGAGTCCTTGTCTTCGTCTGCATCTTTATCAGAGTCATCATCACCATCAGTTACCCTGCGGCAGGTCCGAAAGGACTTGGAGTGGTTGGAGGATTACTCAGAGTCCAACCTTGCATGGTTGGTCTCATTGAGGCTGTGCAGGTTGGCGTGGGCTTGGGCTCATCTTCAGTTCCATTCTTTCAGATGAGGTTCCATCTTACCGTAAGGGCACACACCACTTGTTTTGCAATGGGGAGCGCCCCCTAGCGCTCCCTTCTACGGATTCAGAACATGCAGGTTGAGCCATATCATGAAAAGTCCATCTGGTGCATTAATATTTTATTTTTTGGAACTATACCATAGAAGTTGAGATCATCAAAATGCTAATTATCATTTGTCTCCCCTGGTTTTGGAGGAATTTCTCTTAATATTCTTCCTCTTATTGCATACCATTATAGAGCTAGTGAGTCATCTGTTCTCCACCCTGGAGAAGACTAAAGGAGTTTACCTATGAGAGTGAAGAGTATGTGACTTCTATTATTTTGCCTTTTGGCATGGTGAGAGCATCCTCCATCACATAAAGTTGTTGAGACAACCCTCCAAAGCCATCTGTGGCAGGGCTGGCTAGTGTCACCAATCAAGTTCACTTTCCAGTATCTCCTGGTGGAATTTTTTGGTATGTCAATATATTAGACCATAAGTAAGCAGCTATTTATGCTATTATAGGAGGTCCACCTAGTAACTCGAGCTGAAGTTTAGGTAGCAGTGTAGGGGTTAGAGGCTATTTTTCTATGTAGATTGAGACATACGAACAGAACAGTACACTCTGTGAAGATTTGATGTCCTTCGGAGTAAGGAAACTCACACACCACCGTATTTTATAATCTGCGCGTGCATTTGCGGATGGCGCAGGCAAGGTGGGGGATATATGCAAATTTTGCGTGGCTATGCATCCTGGAGTTCCCCAGTTCGCTCCCAGTCCACTCCAATTAAGGGGTGGACCTGGAAGGGAACTTCTCTACCCCCTACCTAAACTCCCTTCCCCTTCCCCTCTCCTCCCCACTTCCTAAATCTAACCTACCTTTTTTTTTTTTTTTTTAAGTTGCTGCTTCTTTGCAGCAGAAGCAACTTAAGCATGCTGGCCGAATGCTGCTGCATGCTTCCCTGGCACAGCAGCAATTGACTGCTGTACTGGCCATCTCCAGCCCGGCCCCTCCCTGGTCCCCGGACCACCTCTTTATCTGGACCCAGCACTTTGGCACGTAATGAGGGTTACACACATGGTTGAACCCCTTTGAAGATGCATGTGGCATGCGCGAGACCTAGCCACGCATGTAACTCCCTTTTTTTACGCATGCAGGGGATTTAAAATTCGGCCGTAAGTGCATTGATTAAGATTCACCAATGTGCAGTCCAGTATTCCCCCTTTTTTTTTATAAAGAAAAATTTGCAGTATATAAATAACTCAAACACTTATCTGTAGAGTTATTTTTAGGAAGGCAAAGGGATGCTTTATGTAATTTGTTCCACATTGTACTTAAAGTGCCCGGCATTGCAATGTTTTGGAAGATAGTATTTCTTCCTGCTTCAGGGGAACATAATCAAAAAAGGAATCAGCAGAGCCCCAAAATAGTCATAAGAGGGACATGGAAAGCTCAATGTAGACTCTGCCTGTTGCAGGAGAAGAGTGCTGTCAAGACACTCATTTTTAGTCTCCCTGCATCTTATTAATCGGCAGTCCCTTTGGCTTCTTAAAAATAACTCTACAGATAAGTGTTTTTGAGTTATTTATACACTGCAAATTTTTCTTTATAAAAAAAGGGGGGGAGGATATTGGACTGCACATTAGTGAATCTTAATCAATGCACTTAATTTCTAGAATGACTGATGATTAAAATTGATGCACTTAAAAGGGCAGCATTTTGAACCCAACCTCTGCATTCATCAAAAAGTCTTAATAACACAGTGATAAGAAAAGGGGGCATGTTTAGGGAAATTTGAAAGTTTACTGCTCTGCATTGACACACTGTGCAGTAAGTTTACCACACAGTGTGATAAACCCTACTTTTCACATGAGAGAGAGAGAGAGAGAATCTACAAGGCCTGTGTAGTAGTTAGTTATTTATATCTCTATAGGAGGCCCACCTAGTATCTCAAGGTGAGGTTTAGGTTGTAGTGTAGGGGTTAGGGGCCCTTTTACATGCAGAGTGAGACGTATGAACATGACAGTACACTCTGGTGAAGATTTGGTGTCCTTCGGAATGAGGAAACACACAACGATGAGAGATTTGTACAATGTTCTCTCAACCTAGCTTGATGCCAGCAAGCGCATGTTATAAAATTAGCACATAAGTTTAAAAAACTACCCCTTAATTACTAGAATGATTGATGATTAAAACTGATGCACTTAAAATGGCAGCATTTTGACGCTAAGTGATGTGTATTGTGCAATATCATGATCATTCTCTTTATTTAAAAATTATTCCTCCACACATCTTAGGGCTGGATTAATCATTCTTCGCAGAATGATGAATTCCACGAAAAAGGGAGCAGGAGGGGCAATGGGGGGTGGGCCTGCAAAATAGCACGAATAGCGATACCGTAAAAGGTATTGTTATTTGCCGCACTACTGCTGGCGATAATGTTCCTCACATTATCACCTGCAGTGGTGCCACAGCCGACTCCTCACCCTCCCCACCCTGACTCCTCCCTTCCCTGCCCCAACTCCTCCTCTCCAGCTAATTTACATCCTATCGCACGCGATAAGTGTTGCGTCTGTGGTCCTAGACGGCTTCGCCCCATTTGCTTCACCTTGTTCACGGCTCCTCCCGCTTACCTTGGGAAAATGGCTACCGCCGCGTCTGCAAGCTGCCCTCTCCAGCATCGCCGGAACGGCTATGGTGCTGATTCCCACCATGCTCCTCCCAAGGGCCTACTAAGGTGCGCACGCACGCGCGCACTACCTTCATCTTTATTCCAACATTGGTACGAACCTCGGGGGTATCCCCCTCAAGTGACGTCACGCCATCCAGGTATTTAGCCTGCCCTTACATGCTAGCTAATCAAGTTAGCAAGGACTTGGATTCGTCCGATCTAAGCTACTCTGCCACTTCTGTGCTGCCGCTGGAAGCTTTCTCTCTGCCCTTCGGGGTATTGACTAAACTGGGTACCCACTCCTCGGGGGCCCTCTGTTTTATTTCAGGTGCCTTACAGGGATCAGGTACTCGCTCCTCGAGGGTCTGCTCTCCCTGCCTCGGTGCCAGTACCATCTACTTCAGCCTGGTGGAATCACATACCTACAGCTACCATCTAGTGAGTAATATAACTCTCAGTCTGTCTCATCTACAGCATTGCCTTGCTGGGAAACCTACACTGGAATTCCCCTATACCAACGGGGTGAGAAGGGTCCCCTCTGCCGAGGGTCCTGAGACTGCTACATCCAGACCAGCTCACTACTGCCACCTCTGGTGGTATACATCAAGCTGTACAATAAAAGATCTAATTCTGTGTTTGTGTGTCCTGCGTCTAGCCCAGTACTGTGGCTCCCCACAGGGCGTGGTCATCTGTCACAGTACCCAGGAATCCATCCAATCACTGCTTAACCATAACAATAAGGCCCTAGTGCACGTGATAAACCTTTAGTAAATAACCCCCTTATTTTGATTAAGTGAGATTTTTTGTTTGTGTTGATTTGTTTCATTCTTACACTTTTTGGGTTTTTGGATCTTATAGTATTGCAATTGTTACAACATGCCACAGCAAGATTGAACAGTCATATTAGGAAAATGTATCATATTACTCCATATTGTACTTTACATTAGTTGCCAGTAAGATGGAGATGTCAATTCAGAATGATGTGTTATAGCCGCGCTCGCCGGGCCCTTACCTCCTCAGCGGGGTCCGGTGTTCGGCCGCGAGTCGCGGGATCCAGGGCCGGCCTGGCCGCATGGCGACGGGCTCTCCGCGTGGGAGACGCCGCCGAGCCCCACAGATGACTCCTCCCCCATGGGGGAACGCGCGCACGCGAAGGGCAGGCTTTTGACGGCCCAGCACCCGGATGTGCTGAACTGCCCCCTGTCTGACGTCAGCACCAGCGGGGAATTTAAGCCGGCTTCTGTCCTTCCTGCTTTGCCTTGCAACGAGTTCACTTCGGTGGGTTAGTTGCTGCTCCAGGTGCTCCTGTTCCTGCTTGTCAGTCTCAGCATTCCAGTTTCGGTTTCCTGCTGCCTGCCTTGACCACGGATTGTCTTCTCGCTTCTGATTCCTGCTGCCTGCCTTGACCACGGATTGTCTTCTCGCTCCTGACTCCAGCTGCCTGCCTTGATCACGGTTCGTCTCTCTCTCCTGCCTTCACTCCTGTTCCAGTTCCGGTCCGGGTTTTCTTCCACGCCAGTCCTCTCCTAAGTCCCAGCGGTCCGGGTCCCTACGGGCTCCTCCTGGGGGGACCTCGGACTTCCAGGGTGAAGCCACCTAAGTCCTAGCGACCCGGGCGTTCACAGCTCCTCTGGGGGCGTCACGGGTTTCCAGGCGAAGATCCATCTACGGCTGTGCGTGTCTGCCCCCCGACCGCTTCCCAACAAAGGTCGGCCCAAGGATCCACTTCCGGATCATAACATGATGGTCATGATACATAAATTGTTATATTCTGAGAATAATTGTATTTTAGCCATTAAGTTGGTACAAACCTTTTCATTCTTTGAGGTCTTCTGGCAGAAATATATTACAGTCACCCGCTGCCACTGATTATAAATTGCAAAGCACATGGGCTTGAGCATTTTATTATTCTGGTCCTAAATTATAGAATGCATTATCATCAGATTTGAGAGCTGAAAGAGATATAAAGCTGGTAAAGTCATGGTTTTTCATGCATATAACAATAATGATTATGAATTGCTTTGTTCATGTTTTACTGTGATTTATATGTTTTATTTATATTTTATGCATGTTTTTATGGAATCCGCACTGAACACATTTTATAGAAGAGGCATAATACAAGAGTGACTAAATAATTAAATAAATTATACCTAAGCCTTCAGGACTATAAGGAAGTCATCAAAAAATAGATATGGCTTCAACCTTCGCTTATGGTATAATTTTAAAAAGGTACCGTTCATTACTTCCTATATTTGTAGTTGTAAAGACAGGTCAGGTTCCCATAAAACCTCTAAGCTTCTCACCTGAGGGAAACAGAAAATAATCAAATTGAAAATAAGAGGGAAGTTTATTCAGAGGAAATTTACTAAGTACCATCAACTCTCTTCAACAATATTAAGCCTTAGTCTATTGGCAGCCATCCAAAGTTTGATAGTACGCAAGCAGTCTGAAAGTCAGCATTGCATCACTCGGTGTAGTCAACATGGGCACAAAAAGCTGGATATCATCTGTGCACAGTCTGTAGTTCACAACCAAAGTAGCTGGCCAGAATTAAACATTAAATAAAAGGACAGACAAGGCAGAACTTTGTGGAAAACCTGTTTCTGTATGATACCAGTCAAATAGATGTCATTATTTAGTCTGACCTGCTGCATGTGATCTGACGAGATGGAAACAAACCATTTTAGTACTGTTCCTAATTTACTAAGTTCCTTAAATGAGACAATAGATTCTCCTAGGCCAAGCAGGATGGTAGCGCTCACAAATAGATGACATCATCAGATGGACCCAGCACGGAAACATTTTGTCAAAGTTTCTAGAACTTTGACTGGTACACTGAACATGCCCAGTATGCCACTATCAGCGCATTCACGCAGAGTATCTCTTCATTCTCTTTTTTTCTGTCAAGTTGTTGCCTCATGGAGGTGGAGCTTTGCTCTTTTGAGTATTTTTTATCCGTTTTTTTGGCTTTTCAGCATCAGGTCCCTCTTCTCCAGTCAGTGTCCCTTCAGCGGTGTGGTAGGTTTGCTTAGTCTTCATTGCGGTCTATTCCTGGCATGTCACTACTCGGTGGCTGCCAGCCATTGACCACTCACTGGCTATTTTTCATGGTGTTGTCCAGTTTTTGATGGTGTCTCCATGTCAATTACCAGTTCACATGAGGTTTGTATCCTCTGCCTGGGGGAATCGCACAATGTCTGTGGGTGCCAGCTATGCGATCAGATGACCCCGAAGGGCCGTCGTGCCTGACTGGATAAGATGGTGATACTTTTTGGGCCCAAAAAGTCTGCTCTATCCACTCCAGCATTGGAAACATCATGCTGGTCATGCTGTCCCTTTCCACACCCCCTGCAGGTTCATCCACAGAGAGAGGAGCTGGTGATAGGTCACCTTCGGTGTCATCATTGGGCTCTTCAGCTTCCTCGGTGCCGGAGAAAGACCAGGCCGAGCATTGCAAAAAGTCAGGCAAACATCATCACCAATCGCCGTTGGCACATGGCTCAAGAACCAGTGTGGCACCAGCGGCCGCTGTGCTGGCACTGAAGCAACCCCATGGTTAAGAGGCATCATCCTCCATCAGACCTGGGAGTCCTAGGCGTTCTCCACTGATATCGGTCCTGGACGCTAAGCCTCCTCGGGGCTCCAAGGAGGCTCCAGTGATGCCTTTTCCTCTTCCTCCTCCATCAGTCCAAACTTCACCGGACTTCCAGGAGGTGTTGGACCGCAGGGTCCAGATGATGGTGCACCCAGCACCTGGCCCCATAACAGTGTCGGAGCCTGCATCATTTCTTTTGGTGCCCCTGCTAGAGCATCTGGACATCCTTCTCAGCATCCTTATGATGCATCCAGTGCCCAGGGGACCATCATTTCCTCAGCGGCCACCAATGCCCTCCTCCAGAGCTATTCCTATTATTGGGATATCCGAGAAGATTTGCTGTGGCCACCAGCGCCTTTGGGTCCACTTTTCCTGTGGCCAGAGTTCTCTAATCACGTTCCTGGGCCATCAGGAGCCTCGGTGCCATTGGAGCCTTTGCCACCCTCGAGATCATCAGAGCCCTTGATGCCCTCAACGCCCAGATCAAGAAGCTTGGACAGGTTCCATCCATGTAGGCCCCCAAGGGACCTTAGCAAGGAAGAGTCCCCCTATGACCCCTGGGGAGATGATACCTTGGAGTCTTCTTCTGAGGACTTTGGTGATCTCGTTTTGGAGCCTTCTCCACCAGATGAGAGGTGTAGGTCTCCCCCCAGAGGATCTTTCCTTTGTGGGCTTTGTCTGGGCCATGGCTGAAGTCATCCCATTTCAGCTCCTCACGGAAGAGGACATGTGACATGGGATGCTGGAAGTCCAAAGGAAGTAGTGGCTGTTCCAGTCCCTGATATCTTTAAGAAACTTCTTCAGATTTGGGAACATCCAGTATCAGTTCCTCCTTTTAACAGGAAGGCAGATGCTATCTACCTGGTCCAACTTGCTTAGGGATTTGAGAGGCGACACCTCCCTTACCAGTTGGTGGTGGTGGAGTCTGCTCTCAAAAAAGCCAAGCCCTCCGTCACCTATGCCTCTGCCCCTCCAGGCTGGCACCACAAGGCACTGGATGCTCTAGGTAGAAAGGTGTATCTGGGCACCATGCACATCATCCGTTTGCCTCCTACCAATTATATATGTCCCAGTACAATCAGAACCTGTGGAAACAGGTCCAGGAGCTGTCAGAACACCTGCCACAACAGCAACAAGATGTGTTCTCTGTAATAGTACAGCAGGGTCTGGAGGTGGGAAAACATGAGGTGAGGTCCACTTTCAATGTTTTTGAGACAGCAGCGAGAGTGGTTGCCATTGGCATTGGTGCCCGCAGGATGTCCTGGCTCCGTGCCTCGGACCTCTGGCTGCCCTGCACGGAATAGAATCATTTCAGGGATAAGGTCAGGGATGTGGTAGCCAAATTGATGGACCACCATGAGATCCTTCATCAGCTTTTGGCTAGCGCTTCCGATCCACCATCCTCAGTCAGGATGTCCTCGTAACAAGGCTCTAGGAAATCCTTCTATCATCAGAGGAAATATTACACTCTGACCTCATAGACTCGCACACCCTGCACTTATTCCAGGGGTTGATCCTACTAGCAGTGGACCCCCAGGCCTCAGTCAGTGCCCCCCCTACCCCCAGCAGACTCCTGCCATGAGGTTTTGACTGGGAGTGAAAGAGTGTAAGTCGGTTTGCCATACCCCTGGTATCTTGCCTTCTGTAATATGCAGGCTGTTTTGCTTTGCCCACCACTGGTCCTTCATTATATCAGACCGGTGGGTTCTCACAATCATCCACCAAGGATATCAGCTGAATTTCAGGGACATCCCTAAAGACTTTCCCCCATGTCCATCATGGGCTTTGTCCGCTCTCCAGGAAATACTGTGACAGAGCTCTCTGCCTTTCTAGTAGCAGGAGCGGTAGAACCTGTTCCCTTCCACCAGCAGGGCCGAGGGTTCTACTCAAGGTATTTCCTGCATACCAAAGAGAACTGAGGGCCTACTCCCTATTTTTGATCTCAGAGCCTTGAACAAATTCCTTCAGAGAGAAAAGTTCAAAATGGTCTCTCTGAAGAAGAGCCTGGTTCTGCTCCCTTTGCTCCCTCAACCTGAAGGATACCTATGCCCACATTGCGATCTTCCCGGGTCACAAGATGTATCTTCGCTTTGTGATGGGAGAAGCCCACCTCCAGTATCAAGCACTGCCATTTGGCCTGGCCTCAGCCCCTTAGGTCTTAACCAATTGCCTGGCAGTGGTGGGGGGTGCACCGCAGTCATCAGGGGCTACATGTGTTCCCCTACTTGATGACTGATTGGTCAAAAGCATCTCCCAACAGCGGGTACTTCACTCTCTAAGTCTAGCCATCCACGTGCTGCAGTCTTTGGGGCTTGGTATCAATTACCCCAAGTCCAACCTCTGCCTGTCACCCCATCTGACTTCAAAGGAGCCAGACTGGACATGATTCAGGCCAAGGCATTTCTGCCCTGCGATCAGGCACTTGCGATCGGGCACTGGCGAGCTTGCTCTGCAGCCATCAACAGGTTTCTGCTCATCTGCTGCTTCATCCTTTGGGACACATGGACCATGTCACCCTTTGGCCTGACTCTGCATGCACAGGGCATAATGGACATTGTGGATGCAAAGGCAGCAGGCGTTCCAAGACCTTGAGGCACATGATAACACATCACGCCACCTCTGCAGGTCTCACTGTCCTGGTGGGAGGATCTCTCCAACCTGGAGCAGGGAGTCCCTTTTCAGGTTGCCCTACCCCAGGTAGTGCCTATGCCTCCCCCCCACAGTTGGGGAGTGCATGTGGATGACCTCCACATGCAGGGTTGGTGGATGCCTCAGGAATCTCTATATCAGATCATCTTCCTGGAGCTTCGGGTGATTCATTATGCCCTTTGGGCATTTTGAGACTGCTTGTCCCACAAAGCAATTCTGATCTGGACAATCAAGTAGTAATGTGGTACATCAACAAGCATGGAGGTATGGAGTCGTTCCTCATCTGTCAAGGGGCAGTGCAGATTTAGTCCTGGGCTCTGTTACAGGGCATGATCCTGAGAGTGATGTACCTAGCTGGGGCAATGAATGTGATAGTGGACTGTCTGAGTCATATGTTCCAGCCACATGAGTGGTCACTGGATCCAGCAGTGGTAGCCCAGATTTTCAGCCAGTGGAGAATTCCGGATGTGGATCTCTTTGCCTCCCCTTGCAATTGCAAGGTGAGCAAATACTGCTCCTTGATCAGGATAGATGGACTTCCAGTCTCAGATGCCTTTACCTGGCATTGGGGCACAGGTCTCCTGTATGCATATCCTACTCTTCCACTGGTCAAGAAGACTATCTTGAAGCTCCAGCAAGACCGGGGGACCATGATTCTTGTGGCCCCATACTGCCCCAGATAGGTCTGGTTCCCGCTCCTTCGGGACCTGTCAGTAAGAGAACCTATCCATCTGGGGACCTCGCCTGATCTGATAAGACAGGATCGGGGCAGACTGTGCCATCTAAACCTCCGGGCATTAGCCTTGATGGTCTGGATGTTGAGCACCTAGTCTTGCAGCCCCTGGACCTCTCTGACAATGTGTCTCAAGTGCTGGTAGTTTCCAGGAATCCTTCCACCAGGAAGTCTTATTGATTGAAGTGGAGGAGGTTCTCCATCTGGTGCAAGGGTCTTGGCTTCTATCACTTCACCTGTCCCACTCCACAGTTACTGGACTGTCTGTGGCACCTCTCCGAGTCTGGATTGTAAACCACCTCAGTCAGGTTCCACCTGAGTGCCATTAGCGCTTAACATCACGGTGTTGTTGGTATGCCCATCTCTGTGCAGCCCATAGTAAGGCAGTTTATGTGAGGCCTGCTTCAACTGAAGCCCACCCTCTGACCTCCTGTTGTGTCCTGGGACCTCAAAATGGTGTTGACATGGCTCATGCTAGATCCTTTTGAGCCCATGAGCTCCTGCGATCTGATGTTCCTCAACTGGAAGGTTCTCTTCCTTGTAGTGGTCATTTTGGCTCGTAGGGTTAGTGAGCTTTATATCTTGGTTACATATCCACCCTACACAAAGTTCTTTCATGATAGGGTGGTTCTGTACATGCATCCCAAGTTCCTGCCTAAGGTGACTTTTGACAAGAATAGATTGGGAGTTGCAGTGGGCAAGCAAACTCTGTCCAACTGGCTGGTGGATTGAATCTCCTTCTGCTATGCACATGCAGGCCTTCAGCTTGGAGGCCGTGTTAAGGCTCACTCTGTGAGGGCTATGGCGGATTCATTAGCCCAATTGTGGGTGGTTTCCATTGCTGAAATTTGCAGGGCTGTGTCGTGGAGTTCTCTACACATGTTTGCTGCCCACTGCTGCTTGGACAAGAATGGTAGGTAAGGCAGTAGCATTGGCCAATCTGTCCTTTGCAACCTCTTCCAGGCTTAAACCCAGCTCTCCCTGCCTAAGGCCCATTGTTTGGGATCAGGCTGTCTACCTATCTTACCAACAGCACCACAGTTGTTTTTGTGCCTGTTTGCACCCGGTTTGATGCTAGTTGATTATTAGAAAGGGAATGGTGAATAAAACGGAAAATGTCATAATGCCTCTGTATCGCTCCATGGTGAGACCGCACCTTGAATACTGTGTACAATTCTGGTCGCCGCATCTCAAAAAAGATATAATTGCGATGGAGAAGGTACAGAGAAGGGCTACCAAAATGATAAGGGGAATGGAACAACTCCCCTATGACGAAAGACTAAAGAGGTTAGGACTTTTCAGCTTGGAAAAGAGACGACTGAGGGGGGATATGATAGAGGTGTTTAAAATCATGAGAGGTCTAGAACGGGTAGATGTGAATCGGTTATTTACTCTTTCGGATAGTAGAAAGACTAGGGGGCACTCCATGAAGTTAGCATGGGGCACATTTAAAACTAATCGGAGAAAGTTCTTTTTTACTCAACGCACAATTAAACTCTGGAATTTGTTGCCAGAGGATGTGGTTAGTGCAGTTAATATAGCTTTGTTTAAAAAAGGATTGGATAAGTTCTTGGAGGAGAAGTCCATTACCTGCTATTAAGTTCACTTAGAGAATAGCCACTGCCATTAACAATGGTTACATGGAATAGACTTAGTTTTTTTGTACTTGCCAGGTTCTTATGGCCTGGATTGGCCACTGTTGGAAACAGGATGCTGGGCTTGATGGACCCTTGGTCTGACCCAGTATGGCATTTTCTTATGTTCTTATGTTCTTATGATCATACTTATTGTTGGGAGCAGCCTGTAGCTTGGTATCACCCATTTGTGAGAACTACCATCCTGCTTGTCCTCGGAGAAAGCAGAGTTGCTTACCTGTAACAGGTGTTCTCCTAGGACAGCAGGATATTAGTCTTCATGAAACCCACCTGCCATCCCGCTGAGTTGGGTTCTCCTGCGTTTTTCTATTTTATTTTTTCGCTTGTGAATTCTATGTTACGAGGCTGAAGAGGGACCCACATGGATGCATTGATAGTGACCTGCTTGGCATGCTCAGATGCCAGTCAAAGTTCTAGAAACTTTGACAAAAATTTTCCGTGCCAGTCTCCATCTGCTGAAGTCACCCATCTGTGAGTACTAACATCCTGCTGTCCTAGGAGAATACCTGTTATAGGTAGCTCTGCTATCTGATGGTTTACCATGTCAAATGTCACAGAAATATCCAAAGGAATTAACACATAGCTTGAGGTCATTACAAAGTCATGTCTAAAAATGGTGCTGTTTGGCCTTTGCTCTAATCACGTAATAGGGGTAAAAGCTGGGCTGTGCCAATTTGAAAGATGGTGTCAACCAGCTTAAAGACTAGGAAGCACTCTGGACCCCATTAGACATCAGGGATGCTGACTAGACCACCAGCATGAGGGTCATCAGAACTAGTGGGGCTTTTTTATTATGGGGGGAGTCAGGAGGAGTGGGGAAAATGGGAGTTGGATCAGGGGAGTGGGTGACTGAATCAAGGGGAGGGTTTTGGGAAGGAGGAGGGTGTTACCTCAAGACTTACAAAACAATAAAAAAAAAATACATTTGGGCCACCACTGCAGATGGCGGGGGGGGGGGGGGGGGTGCGTGGAGATAGGCAGGGATCTACAAAGACCTTGCGGGGAATTTTACACAGTAGTAGGGGAATGTTTTGGCCCACTGCTGGCCTTTAATTGTCAATTCAGGACAATCATGATGTGCAATGTGCATTAACATTCCGATGGTCAAGGGAAAAGCAAGCTACAACTTCTGAGCTGCAGCTAACATTTTGGCAAATAACGCGACTCTAGCAAGTCGCTTTATTTGATTAGCATAGAATTAGTTAGGCATGAGATGATTTGCATGCATTTGAAAAAAATTATGCATACAAAGTACATGCAAAGCAGCTAATTTTCATAAGGACATGTTTTAAGGAAAATATTGTGTGACCACTGTCTCGTGATATTGCTGCAATATGGATAAATGTAATAAACCTCATTTTTTGTGTGATATATGCTGTTTTTCATGCAGAATACCCTTATTGCACTCAGTAAATATTCTGGAAGGTCGACTGGACTTGTGTCCGGTTGGCCACAGTAATATGGGCCCAGGCTCACTCGGGGAGCAAGCCTGGGCCCGTGACGGCTAGTGGAGGGAGGGGGGGGGTTAGGCCGGGGGGTCAGTATTAGGTCAGGCAGAGCAGAGTTAGGTTAGAGAGGGGGGGGGGAGGTGAGACAATGAGGGGGAGTGGTTAGGCTCCGGGTTAGATGGCCCGGGATTGGGTAGCGTCAGGGAGCTGGTGCTGTGTCGGGTACGGGCTCCTTGCTGGGAGGCGGCGGGGGTCCATTGGCCTGGCTCCTTGCTGGCTAGTGGCGGGGGTCCACTGGGTTGGCTTCTTGCTGGGAGGTGGAGGGGGTCTGAACTCGGTGTAAGGGCTGGAGGGACGAGCCGGGTGGCTGGTTCCGAGCGTCTTGCTGGGGAAGCGGTGGACAGTCAGGGGATTATGTCATTGGGAAATGATGCATGTTATTTGTGAGGCTCGGGCCCCCTGGATGTTTATTAAAGCTGCGGCCCTGTTAACCCAAACCTTGGTCTGTGTGGTCTTGATTTGTAAAAGGGGAGAATGTGAGCGAGTGAGGTCCTGGGTGCCCATATTACCATTAGTAAGATAATTTTGTAAGTTTTTGAATGGCCAAGATTATTATGTTATTAGTGACATAATACAACAAAAAATGTGTATGTTCACAATATGTGCATTAATTTATTTGTAACTATTACCCAGTCCAAATTCTGTTTACTAATTACATATATCACAGGAAAAAGTATCCTTAAATTACAACTGCAATTGATTGTCCTCAGTTATCTGATGAATTCCAGAAGTCACTTTTAATCTACTCCTTAGTTCCAATACAATATAATTGTATTTTTGCAAAGTAATTCTGGTAATGGGGAAATTGTTTCTGACAGTAAGATATTCCTAATCATTTTCTTGTTATGTTAATAATTGACTCATTAATTATGTATTACTTCAGTACAGCAACCTTCAGATCCATTACGGTTCAAGAGTCAGTATGCATTTTCATTTTAAACTGTCATGTGAAATTATTTATTTTATTTTTATTTTATTTTGATAATGCATGACACAAACATCTTGATACTAGCAACACATTTAAAATGTGGTCTCACATAGAAATAATTGCTAACAAGAATAGTGACACCTGGCTTGAGTCAGTGCACCTAGAAGAATAATGTGGTGATATTTGCAAATTATATCATTGCTTACACAGGACCGGAAGAACTTTTATTGCCATGTGTGAAGAGGTTCTGTCTATTGGATTTTCTTCCTTTACTAAATCTGAATGGAAAAGTTTGCTTAACATTTTTTAGCCCTTTTAATTACATTGCTTTTTAGTAGAGATGTGAATCGTGTGCCCGATCGTCTTAACGATCGGGTTCGGCTAGAGGGGGGAAAAAATCTGATCGTGGGTGATGTGGGTGATGTGAATCGGAATTGGTTCCGATTCACATCGTTATTTTTTTTGTAGTGAGGCCCGACCCTTTAAAATTAACCCCTTACCTTCCCCCGCCCTCCCGAAACCCCCCAAAACTTTTTACGAGTACCTGGTGGTCCAGTGGGGGCATGGGGACCGATCTCCCGCTCTCGGTCCATCAGCGCTATTTTGGCTGCCACTCAAAAATGGCGCGAATGGCCTGATAAAAAAAAACCCACCCGACCCTTTAAAAACAACCCCTTAGCTTCCCCCACCCTCCCGAGCCCCCCAAAACATACCTGGTGGTCAAGTGGTGGTCCCGGAGCGATCTCCCATTCTCAGGCCATCGGCTGCCACTCATAAAGATGGTGCCGATGGCCCTTTGCCCTTACCATATGATAGGGTATCCGTGCCATTGGCCGGCTCCTGTCACATGGTAGGAGTACTGGATGGCCGGCGCCATCTTTAAATACGCCGGTGGCCATCATTAAAGATGGCGCCGGCCAGCCAGTGCTCCTACCATGTGACAGGGGCCGGCCAATGGCACGGATACCCTGTCATATGGTAAGGGCAAAGGGCCATCGGCGCCATCTTTATGAGTGGCAGCCGATGGCATGAGAATGGGAGATTGCTCCCGGGACCACCACTAGACCACCAAAGGCAGCCTCGGTCCGGATCCTAATCGCGGCGAGGACTTAGCCCCTGAGCGAGAGGAGTTCGGGCATGGCTGAGAGGCAGCGGGTGCATCCCCTCGAGCACGGCGGTGAAGGTACTTACCCTCTTCCCCCGCAGCCGGAGACCGCCCGGGTCGAAACCGGGAAGCGCCGAAGACAAGGTAAACGGTCTCCGAAGATCGAGAAGGAGCAGGGTCTGCCCACGTGGAGACCCTCTAAGGAGGACACCATATTGCCCACACGCTCGCCGTTGCCATCTTGTCTTTCTTCGCCGCCCGCCACCCGATCGAGCGCACATATTTTAAGCTAGGCGCCGATTTTTGGGCGCGTATTATAGGTGCCGATTTTTGAATAGGCGCCGATAGTTGGGCACGCATTATAGGCGCACATAAATTTTGGGCGCACCTTGTTAGGCGCACAGTGCAAAGCGCATACCTACGGCTCAGAGCAAAACCGGCGCGCATATACCAGACGCAATGGATCGCATAAGAGCTTACGCGTCCACAGAAGCGGCACCTCCAATAATAGGCATAAAAGCCCAAGGCCTCTGCCCTGCATGCCACATCAGAGCTGCGGACGCCCTATGCGCACACTGTGAGGAGGCCCTGGGAGACCCAGGCCAGGGCCAGCCCCACCCGGGTCCCAGTGCTAGCTCCTCGGGAGGCACCCCGGGCAGATAGATCACCTGAAGGGTGATGGAGCACTCCTCTGCCCATTCCAGGATGCATAATGCTCCCCTGCACATCATCCAGGAACTGGACCCTCTTTCCTTGTTTATGTAGAACATCGTGACCTGATTGTCCATGTGAATGACGATGGTTTGTCCCCTTAGGAATCTCCCGAATGTGCATATGGCATTCCCAATCGCTTGGAGCTTTAGAAGGCTTATCTGCTGGACTCTCTCCTAGCCGGACCAGAGCCCTTGTGTTTGTACCTAGTCCAAGTGGGCTCTCCACCCCTTGCATGAGGCATCCATGGTGAGGGGACAAAATGGTACTCCACCTGTAAGAGCTGTGGGGGTGCAACCACCAGTCCAGTTCCGCTTTTATGACCCGGGTCAAACTCACCCGCCAGGACATTGGATATGAGAATTGTGCCCATTTCACCTTCAGCCCCCATTACAGGTGCTGTACGTGTAAGCGGGTACGTGGCACCACATATATAGCCACTGCCATATGGCTGAGCAAGGTCAAGATCTGGTGGGCCGAGGCGTGAGCAGAGTCTTTCAGCTGGACGGCCAAGGTGTGTAGTATGTAGCCTGTCCACCAGCAGGAACGCTTTGCCCAGCCCGGTACTTATATGGGCCCCAATGAACTGTAGGTTCTGTGTTGGTTATAGACTGGATTTCTCATAGTTGATAACAAAACTGAGGCCCTCCAAGCAATGGATTTTAGCATCCAAGCTGCTCTGTAGAATTGCTGGTTGCAGTGCTACTATCAACTAGTTGTCAAGGTAGGGAAATAGTTGGAATCCCTGCTTCCTGAAGTGGGCCACTGCTACCGCTAAACACTTCGTGAAGTCTCTCGGGACAGATGAGAGACCAAAAAGGAGCACCCTGTACTGAAAGTGGTGCTTGCTGACCTGGAAACAGGTACCACCAAGCGGAATGGTGGATCGGGATGTGAGAGTATACATCTTTGTCTGTTTTACCTTCATATCATCAGATACAATCACACCAAGAATTCTTTTCTGCTTGATATACATGAGTGCTTTATACCCCTCTTGCATATTTTTCCTTTGAATTTCTGCATCCTAATGATTTTTCTGTTGTTTAAACACATCAGTACTTCACCTCCCCTACTGCATATTGCTCCCTTGAATCTCTGCTTGGCTCCTGCTACATGCACAAATGAAAAGTTCTGAAAAAAAGGGGCAGAGTGTGTGCATGATTTGGTCGGGGCATGGACATTCCAGGATTTCAACTTCAAATTTGCATGTAAATAATTATGTGCACAGGTGCACGCTGTGGTACCCTGCCATGTAACTTTACTTCTGCTTTATTTTATTACATGTAAGTAATAAAATAAAGTAAAGTAGAAAGATTGGGAGAGTTTTAAAGATGGGCAAAGAAGCGACATGGGAGGCTATTAAACTAGGGTGGTTTGGAAGTCCTATCCTTTACCTGAGTGAACTGGGAATAAACTAGGAGAACTAGAAATGACATCAGCGTGCGTGTCTACTAAACTCCCCCCCACTTTCACAGTAGAAATGGCATTTGCCAGCATAAGCACGTAGCCACTTAAAACTGGGGCATATGTGCTTATGGTTAGTCTATTTTATAATGTGCACATATACTTGCGTATGTTATAAAATGGCTGCATTCCTGGACACGCGTCAACAAACGCGCCTTTTTAAAAATTGCCATCCCTGTCTATTCCATCAGGCATGTCCACTCTACTGCAGATCTTAGTGTCATCTGCAAAAAGAAACGTCCTGCTATCTTCGCTACACTATTATGGTTCACTGTAAATAGCTTCCTTTATCACACACCCCTCCCCCCCTTGTTTTTTAGCTATACCTCGGGCTCTCAGTTAGAGCCCTTTCTAATTCTTGTTTTGCTGGTTGTCTACTCCCTCTCCCCGTTCAATGTACTTTCCACCTGCTGTTATAATGTAAACAGATATGATGTGTATTTTAATGTCGGTATAGAAAAACTGTTAAATAAGTAAATAAATAAATAAATAAATATTACTAATGAAAATGCTGAACATAACTGGATCCAGGACAGATTTCTGAGGCACTCAACTACCCACTTTTCTTTCCTTGCCATGAACTCCATGTAGCATTACTCTCTGTTATTTATCACTCAATCTCTTTCTAATCTAATCAACCAACTTTTATAAATCATTATGGTATCTGAGCATATTAAATAGGTCAATTGGTCCTTATCCGTCATTATCTATTAGATTACTGTGTTACTATGTTACCTTGAGGCACCATCTCTAAGTTGCTAAGTTTATATATGAGAATTTTATGTGAAACAGTATCACAAATTTAGCTGAAATCTAAGTATACCTTATCCAGCACTTAGGGGTAGATTTTCAAAGGGGTACGCACGTACCCCCCGAAAACCTACCCCAAACCCCCCCTGCGCGCGCCAAGCCTATTTTGCATAGGCTCGGCGGCCTGCGCAAGCCCCAGGACGCTCGTAAGTCCTGGGGCTTGCATGGTGGGGCGTATCGGGGGGTGTGCCGCGAGTGACGCGGCATTTTGGGGGCAGGCCGCGAGTGACGTGGCATTTTGGGGGTGGGCCCAGGGGCGTGGCGCCAGCCCGGGGGCGTGATCGAGGCCTCCAGACCAGCCCCCAGGTTGGGTGATGGTGCGCCAGCAGCCCGCTGGCATGCACAGATTTACGCCTGCTTTCTGCAGGCGTAAATCTGCCAACAAAGGTGGGGGGGGGGGTTTAGATAGGGCCGGGGGGGGGTGGGTTAGGTAGGGGAAGGGAGGGGAAGGTGAGGGGAGGTGGAGGGAACAGGCAGCGCGCGCTGGGCTCGGCGCGCGCAGATTGCACAAATGTGCACCCCCTTGTGCGCGCCGACCCCGGATTTTATAAGATACGCCCGTATCTTATAAAATCCAGCAAACTTTTGTTCGCGCCTGGTGCACGAACAAAAGTACGCCCGCGCGTACATTTATAAAATCTACCCCTTAGTTTTTATTATTTTGGAATCCATTCACATCCCAAGCATTGCCCTGGTTTTTTGATTTTGTTAATATTTAAGTTTACTTAGTTCATAAAGAATTCAGTTTTACAATCTGCTTTTGATTCATCTATATTCCAAGGTATTGAACATTTACCTTCAGAAAAGCACATTTATAATCAGTTTCTGGGGGTAATATTCAAAGATATTAGAATATAAGGGAAGTTTTTGGAGGGAAGAGGGGAGTTGGGGATGTTAAATGTTCCAATGTCATTTTTATTATTGCCATTTAATGATTTTACTTTTTGTACTGCTTTGTCCTATCATATTTTTATGAACTGTTTGTTTTGTGTGTTTTTATTTTACACATCCTGTAATGTTTAATTTTTTATGAGACCCCTCCTTGGGTATTTCTGGAAGGACAGGATAAATAACTGAATGAATAAATAATAAATAATATACATAATTTAATAATAAATATACATAATAATAATAATAAATAATATACATAATTTTGAACAGAACTTTTTCTCTATAGAAATATCAAGCAAACTGAATGGTTCACAGTTTTGCTGAGCAGAACCCCTGAAGCTCTTTGCAGATACAGAAGAAACGCTAACTCTTCCCATCTGACAAGTATGTACCCTTAAAGGGAATCCTCTTAGAGAAGACAGATTCCATGCCAGGGGTAAGATAGTAAATATCTCTGGTTAGAAGAAATTCTCTTCCCCATTGGGTGGTAAATGATAAAAATAGGATTTGCAGGAATTTGCAGAAATTTTCCTCTGCTGTTGTTATCTGTTCTCTTTACCAAACTTTCTGGCAATACACAAGCTGATCAGTCTTAGAAATGAAACAATCCATTTCAGTAGATAATGAAGGTGTGGACTACCACCTTATTTAGAGTCAAGGGGCTACATAAAACTGGTCATTTAAAAGCTAAAATAAAGGAGTCAGTGATTATGGTGAGTAATTCAACCATTGTGAGCCAGTTACAGCTTGCTCCCTCTAACAGGGGGTTAATGTCTGATGTAGGATATAATGCAGTTCAGCATGCATAATGTTCAGCCAGAGGCTGTGTTAATAAAGTCATTAACAAAAGGTATAGGACACCAGAGGGAACCCTAGGTAATAATAAAATAATTCACTGTTCCTCTTCAGAATGTGTGGATGAGTGTCTCTGGAATGGGGTTAGTAGTTATAGCTAAACAATTAGCACATAATCATCTATAACATGACCTGGTATCATAAGTTTGAAACCTCTGGTGAGTCTGACAGCCTCAGATCCAGTTTCCAGCCCACAGTGAGCCCTTCAGCACATCAAAATGGCAACGCTCAACCATCCTGCATGCCTCAGCTTTGCTGATCTGGTTTCCTGGCCTGACTGGTGCCAACATTTTACCAGCACTGGTTGGCCACCAAGATGTATGCAGAAGATGAGGTAGTGCACACGTGCATGCTCATTTACACTATAGGGACCAAAGCTGAGCACAACTTCAAGTCATTTGCCTTCCAGGCTGAAGGAGACAGTTATGAAAAGTGCTGGAAAAGTATAAAGACTACTTTATACCCAGGCACAATGTAACTTATGAGAGGGCATGTTTCCACCAGTTATCTCAGCTTGAGGTCTGCCGGTGGAAGATTTTCGCTAGGCAGCTGTATGAACTGGCTGAACACTGTGAATTTGGAACTGCTGAAAAGGACCAGAATAGGCTGGTGACTGGAATTCAGTTCAAAGTTATATCACTGAAGCTGAAAATGCAGAAAGGTGTGATGCTCTTTGCAGCCATAGAAATGATTGGGTACTCTAAACTAATTAAACCCCAGAGCCAGGCTCCAAGCACACAGAACATATAGGTGTTGCATGACATAAAAGGACTCAGAGCAGGAAGCAAAGCCAGAGCAAGCTGCAATACCAAATAAGCACCTTACTCCAGAGAAAAATGAAACAAATGTGGAAGGAATAGTGGAGGTCACTTTGTCCACCAATGCATGCCCAGCCTAAGGTTGACAATACAATAAGTGCTAGAAAGTTAGTCAATATACAGCATTGTGCCACAGTAAGAAGGTGGAAGAAGTAGTCACACAGTATAGTGAGGAACCTTGGATTCAAAGCTCTGTAGCTTGATAAATAACTAAGGACAAGCTGACTGTTTAGAAGTTAGTATCAGATCAGGAGCCAGTATGCTACAAGATGCTATAAATTGCAAATATTACCCGTGAAATTCAAATTATATTCTGGAGCAGATAACTCTGTCATAACTTCAATTGTTTATGAGTGACTATGTAAATAACTGCCCTTGAAGCTAATTAATATTACTTTTATGAGTCCAGGAGTTATGGTACCTACAAGAGGTTAGTTCATAGTATGTACTCACCTTGATGCCTGTGATGGACCCAGGGAATATTCTTTGCATCTAGTGGTAGTGGATTCAGCAGATGAAAATCTACTGAATAGAAGAGTAGGTGTTGCAATAGGATTTATTCATCAAATTATGGCTACAAGAGTCTTTGGTAAGATGGTATTCTTAAAGGCATAGCCATTCAAAATTGTCTTTAAACAAACAGAACCTCACAGCATAGAAATCCCCTGTTGTATTCTGATAACACTATTACTGTTGATCAGGCAGAGCTGAAATGCATGGAGATGGCTAGCATGAAAAAACAACTCATCCGGCTGCTGTGCACCTATGTTCCACTGATCAAACCAAATGGGAACATGGCAACATGCGTGGATCTGCTGAAACACAATAAAAATGTCATAAGATTGAAATTCATCTTACCCAAATTCAAAGTGATAAGCCAAACTGGCAGGAGTTGCTATATTCTCCAAACTTGATGCAAGCAGTGGATTTTAGCAGATCTATTAGATGAGGAGTGCCTGGATGGCTACATTCACAATGCCATGGTGATGTTACTGCTTCCAAAGTCTCCCATTTGGTGTGACCTAAGCTCCTGAGATATTCCAGTGTAAGATGGCCAGCTCCTTGAAAACCACAATCACGTCGTGACTTACAAAGCTGATGTGTCAGCCTATGGGACAATACCTGAGGACCATGACCGCCAACTGCTAAAGATACTTGAGGCAATCGTGGCCTCAGGATTTAAATTAAATAAAGGAAATGTCAGTTCAGACCACGCTCAAATAGAATACCTAGGACAAATCATTGGAAAGGAGGGAATGACCCCAAACCCCAAAAAGGTAGAAGTAATTTAAATACAAGCATGGAAACATGAAAAAAATCCTAAGGAAGTCAAACATTTCATTGGGAAGTGAACTACCTGGCACTCTACTTACCACAAACTTCATCATCTCAACCTTTAAATGCACTCCTGAAAAAATAAGAATGGATGAATACAGGGCCAAATGTAGCTTGCAGCTTTTGAAGCTCTGAAACAGATGGTATCTGAAGCTCCCTGCTTCAACACTAACTTGCCAAAGGTGGTGAATACTGATGTTAGGAGCTGGAGGGGGTCCTGCTGCAGGAATACAATAAAAGCATCTTCAGGTCAGTAGCATTCTGTTTTATCACTCTTACACAGGCACATAGGTGATTCACCCAAATAAGAAAAGAGTACTTGCAAGTTTCTGACTTTTAAAAAATTCTATCAGTATCTTTGTGGCTTGGAATCCTTAAGACAGGCCACTGACTGCAAGTCATTATTTAGCTTCAACAATAGTAAAGACCAGGACAAAGTACCTTTTATGATGTCAAATATTATTCATCCAACTGATGAAGTTCAACTTAGTGACTGAATATAATTATGTTCTATGTAAAAAATTAATAATTATAATAATTAATAATTATAATTTTATAATATATTAATTATAATAATTAATAATTATAATAATTAATAATTATAATAATTAATAATTATAATAATTATAATAATTATAATTATAATAATTATAATAATTATAATAATTATAATAATTATATATATAAATATTTTATATAAATATATTATATAAATAAATATATAATAATAATTATAATAATTATAATAATTATAATAATTATAATAATTAATAATTATAATAATTAATAATTATAATAATTAATAATTATAATTAATAATTATGTTCTATGTAAAAAAACCCCAGTCTAATCTACCAGACCAGGGCAACCTTTTCGTTACTTGTAAACCGGACTGATTTGTATTGCATACAGGAATTCCGGTATATAAAAATTAAAAATAAATAAATAAATAAATTAGGAATGTTCAAGCCATATAATATTGTTGTTTGTCATTTCATTTCATTGGGGGCTTGTTGTCACCCAAATTTTATTTCATTGAGGATCTCTCTCATTGTTTTGGTTTTTTTTTCCACTTTGGCAAATAGTGTACTTTTCAGAAATAGCATTCCCTATTTGCAAAATGATAGAACATAAAAAATGCATCAAAATGATAAAAAATTAAACATTACATTTTGTGTTTTTTTCTATCATTTATTTTTTAAAATGAAATGAAATGGTATTGACATCGGTGACATTTTCTATGTCATTTCAATACGGACCTGGGAAAATAGGAGATATATTACATCAACTCCCTGGGTACCACTCTGACCCATGAGAACTAAATCAGAAAGTTTTATTCTATGCCCAGGAAATGAAAGCCCAAAGATGAATAGTAAAACCTGTTATAAGACTGGATTTATACTCTGGACAGATAGCTGGTACAGAATAATTTCTGTTCACTTTAGGATGCTCAGAAATACTCATTTGTTTTCTAGTATGTGAAAGTGTTCACAACAGAAAATGGGGAAGACGTGATCTGGAGTATAATGCTCAGTATTTCAGAATGTATAATGTTTAGCCAGAGGCTGTATTAATAAAGTTGTCAACAAAGGTTACAGGACACTAGAGGGTACCATGCACAAAAATAAAGAAATTCACTGTTCCTGTTCAGAATGGGGTTGATTTTAAAGCAGCACATGGCCATCCATCTGCGCGCAGTTCCCGGCATGCGCATATAGACATGCTGATTTTATAAAATTTGCGTGCTGGTGCGTGCATGTTATAAAATCCAATGGCCGCGCACACACGAGTGCTGGATTTTAAAATCTGTGCGCACATGCACGCGTAGTGGGCACAGGGGGGAATTTGCTATGTACGCATGGCGACGCAATCGGACCTACCCAAGTTCCCTCCCTTTTCCAAGCCCCCTAAACCTAAGCTAACTATTGCCAATTTTTTATTTTACTACTTACTGCTCCTCCGAAGCACTAGTAGTTTCTGCGTGCTGATCCACTGCCGGCGTGCGCTTCCCTGGGACAGCGGCCAATGGCCTCTGTCCCAGCCAGCCTCAGTCCCACCCCACCTTACCCCTCCCACCCCCCAGCCCACCACATTTCAGGGCCTGGCATTTCTGCACGTAACGAGGGTTACCACGTGGCCAGGTCCTTCCGAAAATATGCGCAGCACCCGCAAGGCCCGGCTAAGCACATAACCTCCATTATTTATGCGCATGGCCTTTTAAAAATTTGCTTGAATGTGTGGTTGAGCATTTCTGGACTGGGTCCTAGGAATACCCAAATAATCTTTACTGTCTAATGTTTTAAGGTTGTTGTTGCTTGAACTAGCCAAAATCATCAGCTGCACCTTTTTTGTACTGATAATAATTTAGGTGCTGGTGTGCTTCCTCTTCCTTTCTGAAAGATTATACAGTTTTCCTGCAGGCTTCTATTTAATAAACCCCTTTCCTTAAAGTCAAAGTATATGGCATTAAATGGATTACTGTTCCATTTTTCAAAACCTTATAAAATTTGGCTGAGAGCTAAATTTTCTATTAGCATTTTCAGATAGAAGCAATTTACTGCATATAATATTTTCCTATCTGAAGCAACGATCTATTACACACAAGCTTTTAGAAAATCTTATTAACCAAAAATGTAATAGTTTTGGTACTGTATTCCAATGATGTTGAATTTTGATGGCAGTGATATTACAGAAATACATTAGCTAATGTATGATAAAATTGTGAGCTCTTGGTTATTATAAGTGTCAAAAGGAAATTAGAGAAAAGTTTCATAGAATGGCTAGGACTGAAGCCTTGATGACTGGTGCTGATCCCCATATATTTTAAGCTTGTGCTAATTTATCCCCTTTTTGTTACCATGTGTTTAATATGAGAACAAACCTCAAATGATTTTACATGAGTAAGGTAAAGGTCAATATTCAGAAGATACACAGAGCTTCATTTAGGGCCTAAGTTTTAGGGATCTAAATTTAGGATATTTTCATCCTAATTTAGGGATCTACATTTTTAGGTCAAAATTCCCAAAAAGTTAGGGCCCCAGTTTGGCACTGCAGTCCATTAGCCTAGATGTTTTTGCCTAAGGGGTATATTTACTAAGCCATATTAGGCAGTTACTGAGCAGTAAATAGCATTTGCCACACAGTAAATGCCTTGTGGCAGAGCCAACAGATGATATTTTAAATACAGAGCATTATTTTACACTAAATATCATGATGGTAATGAGCTGCTTTGCATGCAAATACTTTGCAAATGCAAGCAAAGCAACTTATTACTAGTAAATGTTATGGAAATAAAATAACGTGATTTGCCTGAAAAATCGCAAACCGCATTATTTTCCTGAAATGCTATCATGCAACCCTATGCTACCAGGAAGATTCTTAAAGGGTCATAGTGGCCCTATTGACCCCACTTCCATGAGTGCAAATGCCTCCCCCTCGGGTCTTCAGAGACATCCCCTGCCATCTCTAGAAGCAGCCCTAACGTAAAGACAACCCCCTTAAAATAATGATATGTTGTGCTGCAAATGGCCTGCTCCCTTTCCCAACCCTGCCCCTTTTAAAAAGAAATACCCCCTAACTCCAACCTCCTGACCCATTCTAGCCCACCTCCCTGGGCATACCTCAAGATCTGGTGGCCTTCTGGAGCCAAGAGCACCTCATAGGCATCAAGCCTGGTGCCATCTCAAATCAAAATGGCACCAGCTGGCTGCAATACAAGTTATGCCCCATCACAAACTTAACCAATGAATGCAGTAATATTTCATTCTAGTGAGGAAACAATTAAATTGTTTTAATGCTACTTTGAAATGTGTTATTGTAAAAAGGAGGAAAAGAATTTGGAACAATCTGGTATCTCTGACGAGAATATCAGCTCAGCTTTTGTAATTATTGGCCATAAAAACCTCTGCAAGTGCTCTTTCAGTCATATAGTGGTTGTCTTGAATACAGCCCAATGGAAAATAGTTTAAAAGAACTATCCGGGTCATTTGTCAAAATGTGTTATGGTGTTAACACAATCAATAACACATTAATGCATGCGTTAACGCCATACTTCATGCAATAATAATGCTAGCGCATGGTGCAAATGCAAATTTTTGGAAGGAGTGGGATCAGAGAGGAGTTTGGACGGGATTTATGAACATGAGGGGCAATACTACACTGTGCGATAGCATAACACATGCTAGCGCACGGTTTTAATGCCAAAAATAACTATACTTTATTTTCTGGTTTTAAGCTATGTGATATGTCAGAAATGGCCATAAAGCAATTTGCAATACATTTTTGAATTGATTTTTGGCCATTTCTGGGCTTGGAAAGGGAGAGGGGAGGAAAAAGAGAGAGAGAAAGAGAGAAAGAACATCTGGGAAGGCCCTCACAGTGTGCAACTATTTATATCTATTTATAGGAGGGCCATCTAATAGGTTGAGGTGAGGTGTTGGTGATGCTTTAGGATTTAGGAGCCAGTTTCTCATGTAGAGTGAGATGTACGAACAGCACAGTACACCTTGGTGAAGATTTGTCATCATTTGGAGTGAGGAAAGTCTCACAAAGATGAAATTTTGAACTATGTTACCTCACCCTAGCTTGATGGCACCCTGTTATAGAGTCCATCATCTCGACCTATTAGATGGCCCTCTTGTAGAGATATAAATACTTCACTACTATGAAGGCCTTGTAGATAGATTTGTTCTCTCTCTCGTTCAGTGCAAGATGAAAAATTAGGAATTATCACAGGACACAATAAGTTTACCACATCATGCAATATTTCCAATGCAAAGCAGTATGTTATCACATGGTGCGATAATTCTAAAATTTCCCTAAACTCAGCCCTTTTTCTTATCGCAGGCATTATCTATGCATTAATAACACATTTTGATGAATCTAGGGGTAAGTCAGTAATCACACTTATCTGAAAATGATGTTCCCAGATGATATCAAAGGGGCACAATTCTATTTGATCAGAACTCCCTTGATGAAAAAACTGTGAGGTAGATATTCAAGATATTTTAATTATGAGAAATGTTAGTTATTTGGATGGAATGTGCTTGTGAACTTATATATTGTGTGCTTCCATTTCTTAAGTATTATTCATTGATATGAATTAGATTAAGAAGGATGTAAGTTTAGCAATTGAGACACTTTATTTCAACATTAATGGAGAATGGTGGGAGTCTTCATGAGTGCATGAATGTTGGTAATTTTGCGGTGTTTCATTACGCATTGGTTACTTTGGTGGTTTAATTGTTCAATGTTTTATTGTACCATAGGGATATTACCCAATGAGGAAGCCCAGCAGGATGAAATGAGGGTCCCTTATTGGGGATTAATATGATTTTCAAGAATATTAGATGTAGAGGAAGTTTTGATATATCATGTGCAGGAGTTGGATTTCAACTGATTGGAAGATAATTGTGGAGAAGTTTTATCAGCATAGAAATTGAAGAACCACCATTGGAAGTGTTTAGTTAAATTTGAAATGCAACATTGAGATATCTGTATAATATGAGAAGTGATTTTTATATGGATGTATGTGAAGATATTTGAGTGAACATTGTATGAATCTAGTGTGAATGAGTTTTTAACAATAAATGAGGGTGGGTTTATTGTTATAATGCTACCTGATGAAATACAAAGTTATGAAACAATTATAAAATTTGTGATAATTGTATTTTTGTATAAACTCATGTTTTATACAATAAGTGAATTTATGTAAATAAATTGTATCTAACAATTAATAGAAGCAATTAGATTAAAGATTATCTTCAAGAAAAAAAGTAAATAATTGTTATGATACATGCTCATCTCATTATATTAATACTGATTATTGAGGGTCTCATTACATATAAACAATTGGGTAGATAATCAAAAGCCATTTAGATGGATAACTCACACATTAAGAACATAAGAACATGCCTTACTGGGTCAGACCAAGGGTCCATCAAGCCCAGCATCCTGTTTTCAACAGAGGCCAATCCAGGCTATAAGTACCTGGCAAGTACCCAAAAACTAAGTATATTCTATTCTACTGATGCTAGTAATAGCAGTGGCTATTTTCTAAGTCAACTTGATTAATAGTAGGTAATGGACATTTCCTCCAAGAACTTATCCAATCCTTTTTTTACACCAGGCTACACTAACTGCACTATCCACATCCGTGAGCAGTAAATTCCAGAGTTTAATTGTGCATTGTGTGAAAAAGAATTTTCTCCAATTAGTTTTAAATGTGCTACATGCTAACTTCATGCAGTGCCCCCCTAGTCCTTCTATCTGAAAGATTAAATAACTGATTTACATTTACCCGTCTAGACCTCTCATGATTTTAAAGATCTCTATTTTATCCCCCTCAGCTATCGCTTCTCCAAGCTGAACAGCCCTAATCTCTTTGGTCTTTCCTCATAAGGAAGCAGTTCCATCTCCTTTAACATTTTGGTCACCCTTCTCTGTACCTTCTCCATCGCAACTATATCTTTCTTGAGATACAGTGACTAGAACTGTACATAGTGGGGCGGATTTTAAGAGCCCTGCTCGCCAGTGCGCCTATTTTACATAGGCCTACCGGCGTGCGCAGAGCCCCGGGACTCGCGTAAGTCCCGGGGTTTTCCGAGGGGGGCGTGTCGGGGGCGTGCCAGATCCGTGCGGCGTTTTCGGGGCGGGACGTAGCGTTTCGGGGGCGGGTCCGGGGGCGTGGCCGTGCCTTCCAGACCCGCCCCGAGGTCGCGTCCCGGCGCGCTAGCGTCCCGCTGGCGCGCGGGGATTTACGTCTCCCTCCAGGAGGCGTAAATCCCTTGACAAAGGGAAGGGGGGGGTTTAGACAGGGCCGGGGGGGTGGGTTAGGTAGGGGAAGGTGAGGGGAGGGCAAAAGAAAGTTCCCTCCGAGGCCGCTCCGATTTCGGAGCGGCCTCGGAGGGAACGGAGGTAGGCTGCGCGGCTCGGCGCGCGCCGGCTATACGGAATCGGTAGCCTTGCGCGCGTCGATCCAGGATTTTAGCGGATACGCGCGGCTACGCACGTATCTACTAAAATCCAGCGTACTTTTGTTTGCGCCTGATGCGCCAACAAAAGTACGCCAAATCGCGCTTTTTGAAAATCTACCCCAATATTCATGGTGCGGTCTCACCATGGAGCGATACAGAGGCATTATGACATTTTCCGTTTTGTTCACCATTCCCTTCCTAATAATTCCTAACATTCTGTTTGCTTTTTTGACTGCCGCAGCACAGTGAACCGACGATTTCAATGTGTTATCCTCTATGATGCCTAGATCTCTTTCTTGGGTGGTAGCACCTAATATGGAACCTAACATTGTGTAACTATAGCATGGGTTATTTTTCCCTATATGCATCACCTTGCACTTATCCACATTAAATTTTATCTGCCATTTGGATGCCCAGTTTTCCAGTCTCACAAGGTCCTTCTACAATTTATCACAATCTGCTTGTGATTTAACTACTCTAAATAATTTTGTATCATATGCAAATTTGATTACCTCACTCATCGTATTCCTTTCCAGGTCATTTATAAAAATATTGAAAAGTACGGGTCCTAGTATAGATCCTTGAGGCATGCTACTTTATACCCTTTTCCACTGAGAAAATTGTCCATTTAATCCTACTCTCTGTTTCCTGTCTTTTAACGAGAATGTAGGTATACAAATAAAACAAACAAATAAATAAATAAACAGAAAGCGGGCCTGGTTTCAGTCTCTTACAGAAGACCATGATCTAACAGCTTTTCTTTCCCTGTCCTATCTCAAGTGGCTGTGGCAAGGGATTATGCTTGACCAGCTGAAAGGCTGAAGAAGTTAAGATGAAATACTGAATTTGTGACAAGAAGCAAGGAAAAACTTTCTCTCTCCTCTGCTAAGATGCTCTATATGGAAAGTTAGATTACTTAACTCAGTCTCTTAAGAGTGTGATCCAGTCATATGCTCCTAGGCCTGGAATTCTCTGGAAAGGAAATCTGTCAGCTCCTGATTCCTCTGTCCTTTGTTGGGATTTTACATGTAACTCAGCTATGAAACAAGAACAGCTGTGTTACAGACGATGGAGATCTAGAGCAAGGGAAGCTCAGAGGCCTTCACAATCTGTTATAGAAGTGGGGCCTTAGGAGGCCTTGCTTTCTGTTATGTGCATGCAGGCTTTGGCTAGATGGAGCAAGAGATGCCATGAGCAGCTGCTGAGCGAGAATAGGAGATGTGTGCCCTTGGACCTCGGTGAACCCAGAGAGGAGCTCCGGGGAAACACCGAGGCTGGTGAGACAAATCCATGTCTGGGTCGAGACCAAGCCCAGGCCCCTGCCGACTTGCATACCTCAGTGAGACCAACCACCCTTGGTTGGTCTCTGAGTGGTCCTCCAACTAGTCCAAGCCCTTTCAGACCTGCTGCAGGGAACGGCAATGGCAGCAGGCCGGACAGGAGACGAGGGCAGACGAAGGCTCTGGAACATGAAGACTGAAACAAGAGACTTGGGACGTGAAGACTCAGTCAAGAAATTTGAGCATGAAGACTCAGGATCAAGGTTTTAGGAACAAGTACTGGTTTGAGGCTGTGACACAGCGTGCCCTACACAGCCCACAGCCCATGGACTGGTCGCGGACCACGCTTGAGTGCGAAGCAGTCTCCAGATGAATACGTGATAGTTGAAGCCAGAACATGGCGAAGATTCAGTAGAAGCCTGTACCAAGGCGCGCCCTACACAGCCGCCACTGGCTGGTTGCGGACCACGCTGGAAAGGCACAGGTTCAGTCAGAGTCTTAGGCATGAACAGTGCAGCCACCAGAACATCCGAGGGCTGAGATGAATTCCAGGGTAAGGGACCAAGATGAGACTTGGCATCGAGCAAAGGGAAGGGGGCCAAGGGGAGACTTGGCTTAAGGCATGAAACATGGGACCAAGACGAGACTTGGCTTCAAGTGAAGAAGACCCTCCGGAGACTAGTGCTGCAAGATGAGGAGGCAGGCCCATGCCACGAGGTGACGAGACATGACTTGACAAGCCAGAGAAGGTAGCGATGAGGAACCAAGAGTCCAGGAAGCAGAAGCGGAGACGAGGCATCAGGAAGACCACGAGACATCAGGAAGACAAGGGATATCCATAAGAGACCATGAACATGAAGAACAATGAGGGATCCCACAAAGAACAGGAAATACCTGCAGGAGTGAAGACAAGAAGTCCAAGAAGAGACTAACTCCTTGTGAAGGCAACCAAGGACTGGAAGCTGGGCCCTTATATAGGGCTGAAGATCAGGAAACGTCCTGGGAGGAGTCCAGGTGGGGCCAGGAGGCTGGCCCTTTAAATTTGTGAAGGTGGCGTGGCCCACGCCCTAGGAGACAGGAAGCAGGAAGTATGCAGAACCATGGCCAGCAGCCATGCTGCAGGTGCAGTGCAGGGAAAAGCTGGGCCTCTGCACAGGCCCCAATGTCAGCAGCGGTTCCTACCGCTGCTGGAGGCACCAAGGACAGCTCCAGCCTCCAGGAAAGCCTGGGGACTGCAGCCTCCAGGCCGTGAGGCTGAAGAAGGCATTGGCGGCCCTCCCTGCCGCAAGAAGGTCCCGATAGGCGCGGCTCTATGCCGTGCTGAAGATTAAAGTCCACGGCTTCTGCCGTGAAGGTCGGCAGCTCCTGCGCTGCGGAGGTAAGTGCAGAATCATAATAAGCTGTCTATTTCCTCAGAGTGCAGACTTCTATCTCTCCCTCTTGATAATTAGTTCTTCAGGAGAAGAATTGATTGAGGAGCTGTTGGATACAGTCCTTTCTTCCTGGCTCCTAGTTCCATTTCCTGGCTGTCCCCACCCCTCACACACAGACAGAGCCAACCAAAGTGCACTTTTTCTTCCTTATATGGTATCCCAGCATTCCTTTGTCTTCCTCCTCTGCTGATTACGTAGTATTGTTCTCTGGGTAGGCTAAACAGTACAGCCCTTTTCCAGCTTAACATTATGAGGGCTTGATGCTGGCTTTTGCAGAACATTTGTCATTCACAGGAATGCACATATAGGTTTTGATGATTTTTTATATTCGTTCACCTTGGCTGTGACGGTTTGCAGTTTCTGCAGAGTTGAAGACCCCTTTTTGACAGGTCCAAAATACATCACTCAAATCCAGATGCAGCTTGGTTCACATTGTAATGCTCCAAAATATGATAAGCTCATGGGAGCTGTCTCCTAGTTTATAGTAGCTTGTTACACAAGTTTCTCCTCCCATGCTACCTGTTTTATGGTTCTTACAATTTTTTTATCCTTCTACAATCCCAGTCTTGTTTTCCCACCCTATTTGTTTGTTGCTTATATTGGAGTGTTTTGTCCACAAAAATCCTCAGTCAGAAAGAAGAAATGCAGGCAGAACAGAAAACATACACAGGAGAGATTGTTTATATATTCTGAATGTGGTAAAAGGTTCAGACTGAAGAGAGAATTAATGCAACACCAGACAATAAAAAAAAAGAGAATAGACTGTGTTCAGCTACATACTATAGAAAAAGCTTTCTTAATAAAGCAAAGCTCACAAATTATTAGGAATGTCACATTGATGAGAAACCATTATCATGTTCTGATTGTGACTACATTTTCGATCAGAAAAAGCTAATTTCACAAAAAATCCAATATTCCATCCAGCAGCAAGATCAAGTTCAAGTATGGAATAAAATAAAAGCTCATGTCACAAAAATAAAAGCTCATGTCACAAAAATAATACTGAAGATAAAGCAACTAAATCTGTCAAGTAGCAAGTGCTTTTACAGGAAAACAAGCATCTACAGTGCCCACCTTGGCTTTCTACTATACCCCTTATCCTTCACCATAGGATATTTCTTCTAATTAGCATAGCTGCCATTCCCACTATTTTGCGTCTTGAAAGTCTTGCTAAAACACTGCTTTGCTATCATATTCCAGACTCTACACCGTGTTCTTGCTTCTCTGGGATGCTGCATTGTACTTCTCTTGGTGTTTTGATGATACCACTCTTTTTGCTGCATTTTCCCTCTGTTAGTGCCTTGGGGATTTTTTTGCCACCATTTCTGCTTCATTCCCTCATCACAATGCCTTACTATTTTCATGACATTCTGTTGCGTCTGAGGTGGATCCTTGGGCCGAAGTGGGGTTGACACAACCCATAGGTAAGGCCCCACCATCGGCAGGTGGAGTGGTCAGAAAGGCAGAGGCCGCTGGAGCTTCGCCTATACCAGCTCTTGTTCCCCACGGGTTGAGTCTTTGGATGCCAGGGCCGGCAGGAATTAGGTGGGCCTCTGTGTATAGTCACAGGAAAAGAGGATTCAGCCCAGAGACAGCAGGCTAGGAAAGGTACAGTTCTACTTTAGACTGGATACTGTCCTGGAAACTTGGGTGCCAATGGAACGAAGACAGACAGAGGGCGTTCGAGCAAGAGTAGGCCGAAGCCTGATGAATCCACATCCAGGAAGAAGACAGAAGAGGCGTCCAATGGTAGGCTTAAGTCAGGGCTGGTGGCAATCCAGAGGCAATGGCAAGCAAGGCTAAGGTCTGATCACGGAGATGATCAAATGCGTAGTCAAGCAAAGCTGATGTCTAATCACGGAGATAGTCAATAGCATAGTTGGACGAAGCGAAGGTCTGGGCTGGAGAAAGGCTGTAGCGTGGTCAGGCGATGCAGAGGTCTGGGTCTGGAGATTGGCTGGAACATAGGCGAAGCAAAGTCAAAGTCCGTGTAGTCAATCTGAAAAATAAGTTGAGCAGGAACAAGGAAACAGGAACCAGGAACAACAAGGAATCAGGAACACAGGTAAGAGACGAATCTCTAAAAGCAACAAGTACTCGGCCAGCAAGGAGACCTTTTGCAAAGGCAATGCTATGGGGCGGAGCCTGAGCTTAAATACGATGAATAGTTTCACATCATCATCTGGGGCCTCTGCTAGGTTCCAGCCGTGGTCCTTTCATAAGGATCAGCGATGCATAACACATTTCATGTATCTCTCTTAAAACCTGTTGTCCTATCCACGATGTCATCCATAGACAAGTGGGTCCATGGTTCTTTGGGTGCTGGAAGTGGTTGCAGGAGACCCCAAGGTTGTCCGATCGAGGGTGTTTGCTGTGCACAAGTGTACAGTATTCGACGTATGCTTTAGCCTCTGAGACCATAGTGGGCCACCAGAAGAACCACTGGAGCAGTGCCAAGGTTCGTGCTCATCCTGGATGACCGGCGAACTTGGAATCATGTGCACAGCAGAGAACTCTTTCTCGAAGTCGTTGGAGCACAACGGTCTTCCCAGCAGGAACTGGGTGAGTAGCAGGCAAACAGATACAGGCTGGGTCTATTATATGGCTAGGTTCTTCTGGAGTATCTTCAGGCTCGAAAGTGTGTGATAGGGCACTGGCCCGGTGGTTTTTATCATCTGGACGGTAACGAAGCTCAAAATTGTACCTGGAGAAGAATAGAGCTCATCGAGTTTGACGGGTGCTGAGATGTTGAGCCTGGTTCAGATGTTCCAGGTTCTTATGATCAGTGAACACAGTTAACTTATGTTGCGCACCATCTAGCCATGGGCACCATTCTTCGAGGGCCAACTTTATGGCCAGTAACTCGCAATCTCCTATGCTGTAGTTCTGTTCCGCAGGTGAGAACTTACGGGAGTAGAATGAGCTCGGGACTGTCATGCCAGAAGCAGTGCATTGGCTGATGACTGCCCCAGTTCCAATAGCAGAGCCGTCCACTTCCACTTGAAATGGATGGTTTGGATCGGGATGATGCAAGCAAGACCCCACCTGGAAGGCTTCTTTGAGGTGGTGGAAGGCTGTGACTGCCTCCGAAGTCAATTGTGAGTATCTTGACCCTTATAAGTTAGAGCTCTCAAAGGAGCATCTAGAGTAGAATAACGTGGGATGAATTGGCGGTAGTACTTCAGAAACCCCAGGAAGCGCTGGAGAGCTTTAAGACCCACGGGCTGTGGCCAATCCCAGATTCCATTTAGCTTAGCTGGGTCCATGGAAAATCCTTGCTGGGAGATAATGTATCTGAGGAAAGGCAAGCTGGTTTTCTTGAAAAGCATTTGTCCAATTTTGCAAACAAGTGGTTCTCGCGAAGGCGGTGTGTGTGTGGCCAGGTCTTTAGAAAAGACAAGGATATCGTCCAAGTAGGCCACAACCTTGGTATACAGTAAGTTCCTGAAAATTTCGTTCATCATTCGTTGAAAAACTGCGGGCGCATTACAGAGGCCGAAAGGCATCACCAGGTATTCGTAATGCCCATCCCAGGTGTTAAAGGCAGTCTTCCAAATATCGTCGGGGCAGATTCGAACTAGGTTATATTCACAAAATTTGACCTGTGTAGGTCCAATTTTGTGAATATAGATGCTCCCTGAAGACGATTGAATAATTCTGAGATTAGTGGCAGAGGATACTGGTCTTTGTGAGTGATGGCATTTAGGCCGCGGTAGTGAATACACGGCCTGAGTGACCCATCTTTCTTGGTCACAAAAAAGAATCCCACTCCAGTGGGAGAGGTTGAGGGGTGGATGAATCCCTTTTCTTGGATGTACTCTGTCTTGGCCCTCGTCTCGGGTAGAGACAGAGGGTATGTAAGTCCTCGAGGAGGCATGGTCCCAGGAAGAAGATCAATTGGACAATCAAACCTCTGAAGAGATGGGAGAACATCTGCTTTTTGCTTGGAAAACACATCTTCAAAATGGGCGTAGCCTTCCCGGACAACTCATAACCACCTCCAACTCCTGTAACAATGTTACCATTTGGAACTGTAAATAATCTTTAAGTTATTTATTTTATCCCCATACAGTTCTTTTACTCCTCACTGTTCCTCTTTTTTCTCTCTCCCAGTTACTCTACCCCTGGTTTTTTGTAACTGCTTCCCCCTTGCACTAGTTTAGTTCTACTGTTCAATGCACCCCTTGTTTCTATGTAAACTGGCATGATGTGACCTGTTCATGAATGCCGGTATATAAAAAAATCTAAATAAATAAATAAATAAATAAATAAATAAAATATACCAGAGGAGGTGACAGCCAAAGGAACCATGGGTGGCAGTATTACATTTTGAAGACAAGACTGGTGGCAGGCAGGACCCAACTCCACTAGTTGCAATGAGCCCCACATTGGGGGGAATGCTTTTGTAGCCAAGGGAGTCTGAGGACTACCAGATGGATGGATTTCTCCAATACTAATAGTCCAAGTTCTTCAGTGCACAGCTGGACAGGTTCAGTGGTAAGAAAGATTCAACCGGGTAGCAGTTCTCCATAAATAGATGCTATACACAAGGAGGTCTCTAGTGAATGGGTCTTTATACCCAGGAGCTGGACAACATCTTTGAGAATGAAATTACCTCCTGCTTCAGAATCTACCAGAGCAAGTACTGGAAAAAAACGAGAATCCCAGATCAAGGTGACTGGTACAGATAACTGAGGGGCTGGAGAAGTTTTGCCCAAGTTCAGGACCCCTACTGAACTTAGGCCGGGAAGTTTCCTGGACGGATAGGACAGGTCTGAAGATGGTGGCCAGGTCATCCACAATACAGACACAGACAGGATTGTCTCCACCGGAGGCGCTCTTCCAGTGTCAACCGCCCACAGCCCAACTGCATGGCCTCTTCCATCTTAGCCACAGTAGTGACCCTGCTTGGGGCAGGGTTGGTGGTCAGTGGTGAGTGGTATCGTACCTGAGAGGGCTTCTTGGGCATCTGACTCTCCCAGTGATGCTCTTGGAGACAGTGGTTGTTTCGGCCTGTCAAGTCTATAAGGTCCCTGAGGGAGGAAGGGAGCTCCCTTGCAGCCAGCTCATCCTTCAGCTGTGAGGAAAGTCTGTCCAGGTAGATAGGTCACAGGCAGTCTTCCTGCCAGGCAAGCTCAGAAGCCAAAGTCCGGAACTCGATAGTATAGTCGAGGAGATTTCTTTGACCTTGACAAAGATGGAGTGCTTGCCACGGCATGCCACCCTGGATCATCGAAGGTCCGTCGAAACACAGCCACAAACTGAGACAACTCCCTTAGGAGGGAGTCCGAGCATTCCCACAGGGGGGAAGCCCAAGCCAGCGCCTTCCTCTCAAGATGGGATAGGATGAAGGTGACTTTGGTCAATTCGTCCTGGAAGACGGAGGGCTGCAGAGCAAATTGCATATAGCATTGGTTAATGAACCTTCTACAGAGTCACCGTTGAATAATAGGGGTGCTGGTAGGGCCAGCAAGGCTTGAGGCATCGATGGTGATGATTGTGGATGAGGAAGTGCCGAGGTAGACACTGGATTATTAGTGAGGGCATTAAGCCGGCCGTGAAGACGATCCATGGATGAGGCCAATGCCTCAAGAAACTGTTGCTGTTCTTGTACTTTAGATGCCAGGCATGGGATGGCCTGGAGGGCACATGGGTCCACAGAGTCAATGGCCTTTGCAACCTGTTGCGTCGCAGGTGGACCCTTGGGCTGGGATAGGGTTGATGCAACCCGTAGGTAAGGACCTACGAGTCCCCACTGTCGGTAGGTGGAGTGGGCTGAAAGGGAGAGGGCGCTGGAGCGTCACCTATACCAGCCCTCGTTCCCCGCAGGTTGAGCCTTTGGGTGCTGGGGCCAGCAGGGCTTAGGTGTATAGTCGCAGAAAAAGAGGATTCAGCCCAGAGACAGCAGGCAAGTAAAGGTACAGTTCTACTTTGGACTGGATAATGTCCTGGAAACTCAGGTGCCAATGGAACAAATACAGACAGAGGGAGCTCGAGAAAAGTAGGCCTAAGCCTGATGAATCCACAACAAGGAACTAGACAGAAAAGGCAGCCAATGGTAGGCTTGAGTCAGGGCTGGTGGCAATCCAGAGGCAATGGCAAGCAAGGCTGAGGTCTGATCACAGAGATAGTCAATAGCATAGTCAAGCAAAGCTGAGGTCTGATCAAGGAGATAGTCAATAGCATAGTCGGACGAAGCAAAGGTCTGGGCTGGAGATAGGCTGTATCATAGTCAGGCAATGCGGAGTCTGGGTCTGGAGATAGGCTAGAACGTAGTCAGGCAAAGCAAAGTCAAAGTCCGTGTAGTCAATCTGAAACTTAAGCTGAGCAGGAATAAGGAAACAGGAACCAGGAACAACAAGTATTCAGGAACGCAGGGAAGAGATGAATCTCTAGAAGCAACAAGTACTCGACCAGTGAGGAGACCTGTTGCAAAGGCAACGCTATGGAACGGATCCTGAGCTTAAATACTATGAATAGTTTGACGTCATCATCCGGGACTGCGGCTAAGTTCCCACTGCAGTCCCTTCATAAGGATCAGCGATGCGTGCGCGAGCCTAGGGAGGGGCAAGGAGCGAGTGGTGGCGTCTCTCCGTGGGCCACGCGGAGAGGCCCGACGAGTAGTAGCAACAGGACTGGGAACGCTGGAGACTGTAGCAGGGCCAGAGGCACTGGGGGAGGTCCGAGGACAGAGCTGGCGGCCCACCGTCGCCAGCGAGGAGGAACCAGAGGCTGCAGTCCTTGTGGAAAGGTGAGAGGGCCGTGCTGCAGTTCTGCTGCGGATGGCACACGTAACACATTCTTTGTGCCTCTTTGCCTCTCATGCTGCCTTCAAGGGTTCATGCCACTGTTATTGGTGCCCTCTTTTAAAGCCTTCCACTGTTCTTCTCACTCTTTCTGCTTCTTTGTTCCTTTGATGGTGCCTTGGAGAACTCCTGCCACAGCTGATACCCCTTTGCCCCTTTACTGCATATTAGGCTCTTCATGCCACTTCTAGTGGCAAGTATTTTAGGAAAAGTTTGAATATTTTCTTTTAAGAATGTTTTTACATGAGGTTTTTAATGATTTTGTTTTGTAAGACGTTGGTTTATTGATTTATCTAAGTTGTATGACAGATGCAAACCGCTTTGAACACAAGGGTGGCAAGATTGCAGTACAGAAAATTTAGTAAATAAAATAGTGCTATGTTGACATAGTCTTGATGTATTGGTAAGTGTTTACCCTTCTGTTGATGCCTATCCATGAATTTCATTAGAAATGTTTAGAAAATCCCAATTTGGGAGCTCATAATAGGCTGCATTGCTTTTCCCTATGACAATAATTGCAAAAGAATGAATGAAAATAAAAAACTTTTTTCATTTTAAATTAATGAAACAATTGGTACAGCCCTACAGAATGAATGGATGAACTGAACTGAATCTTTTCTCCTCTGCATATGCCTGCCAAACACATACACACACACAAACTGCTTAAAAACAAGATTGCACATTTTATAGCCTCCTCCATTTCACAAAAAAATAATTTTGGAGTGCAGACAACATCTTTTAATACTATATTTCTAAGTGAAAATATTAGGGAACATATCAAATGGAGTTATTACAGAGTAGCAATTTCAGGAACTTAACTACTTTGAAATGTGTGACACTTATTATTGATCTTCAAAGCACAAAAGAGATATGAAAATGCAGGTGAGAATGCAAAGGCTGAGCCCAACTAATCTATAAACATTTTTACCACTGCAGCGGGGTTCCTAAATGCACTTTATGAGGGCGGTAGGAAATAAAATGACTGCCATTTAAAGATAATCTGGGCCATGTCATTTCCTATGGATTATCCTTCAGTGGTGGGAAAAGATAAGGGCAAAAGCAGAATGATAATCTGAAACCAGAAATACGTAAAGTAGAAATACAGGAATAGTATGAGAGCAAAATCAAGGATAAGATGTTTCTGTCTTTTGCATCGATGGAAAGTGAAGCACATCGTCAGCACTGTCAATTTGAAATCACAGATCGAAGCATGGAAAACCATGATAAAATGTCTGCAGCTGAAATTGGTGACAACATGGTGCATTACCCTGAGAACTTCAACTAGACAGCTTTCAAATACAGTACTTGAAAGAGCCTGATGGCTATGAAATTTCACTGAAATCAGTTGGTCCAATGATTAAAGCAATTGATTTGGAGGTACTTACTATAAATGTATATAATCAGGGTTACTCCAAAGGTTGCAGTTGACTTAAAGCCACAGTATTTTGATGTCTAAAAAGCTAAAAAAAATTGAGGTGATACAAACTAATTGATTTATAAAGAATAAATTCAACATTTGTAATGCAAATGTATTATTATAGTATTCTATTACAAGAAAATACTTTCAATTTATATACAAACATACAAACACACAGATAGTTCATGCTGTGAACCGTTACGATGGACTGTCTTAGTGACGGTATACAAAACCTAATAAATACATGTAAAATTATTTTCACATACAAGATTAAGAATTGTTTAAAAGGGAAAACTACAATTCCTAGGAATCCAAGGGAATCTGGAGGGGGAGGTCCTTGAAACTGGGGAGAGAAAGACTCTACTAAGCCCCAAAGCCAGGTGGGAAATCAGGCAAGGGGTAGAGCAACAGGAAGAAAAACCATAGGAGCCAACAGAGAGGAAGAAGCATGGGGTAAAGAAACATGAATCTATTAATAAGCAGCCAATGGATAAAAGTGCTTTGCTTGGGAATTTATAACTGTCAAAGAAGACAGGACTACTGTGGAAGGCTATAGGAGAAGGCTGGATTGTTTAAACCAAGGGTGAAACCCAATCCACAAGAGGGAAATTGCAGTATACTCCAAACATAGTTCTGTATGTGGAGGAGAGGTTGTTTTGGGAAAAGAAGGGACTTATTAAATTGTGTTTTAGAGTCTTGCTGTTACAAGCTCCTATGCTGAGACAAGCAATGCCTGATTGTACTGTCATTGGAGGAACAGCTGTGCTGGAAAAAGTAAGACTATTAATCTGTATTTTAGAGCCCTGTAGTTACAATCTGTTGTGCTGGGACAGGTACATCCTGAATTAATTTTCTTAGGAAGAGCAGCTGTGTTGGGAAAAGCAAGGTCTTAATGAGTCTTGCTATCTGCTGTCCTAAGGAGAGCCGGTCTTGAAGGAATTGCTTCCTTGTTCAAAGTGGAATCTTCCTTGTTTGAATGGAACTACCTTAGAACTATGGCAGTACTGAACTTTATTTTTGATTGACCTACAAGTTGTGTTGTATTGACCCAGGGATCTTGCAAAGGGAACTCAAATGGATAAGCCCAAGCAATGGAGCCAAGCAGAGTCCATGACAGCTTGTTATACTTAGTGGCAGTAGTGAGATGAGCTGGAACCACCCATAGTGACTGGAGAAGCAATGATCATCCAGCAGCCCCTGGCAAGGCTACATCTCAAGAGATAAGAAGGCAATGGTACCTAAGCCTTGAGGTGGCAGATACCCAGGAGAAATACTAGCAATGTTAGCTGTTTGGTTTCATCATGCATGCGATTTTCCCCATTCAAACTTATTTTTGGGAGAAAACCTCAAGGAATTTTGGAAGCTCTAGGTGAGTTTGGGAAAGTAGAATCCCACAAGTTATGAATGTGGAGAGTTATGTTTTACAGCTAAAAGAAACACTAAGCAAGGCTCATCAGATAGCCTGGTAGAATCTGCAGAGGGTCAGGAGCAACAAAAAGGTATTATGATAAAGAGGCCAGGGAAAAGAAGGTCAAAGGAAGAGATAAAGCTTTGGTTCTAGTCCCAACTTCTCCCAGTAGGTTTTTAGCAAAATGGAGGGGTCCCTGTGAATTTTATAGAGGAATAGAATCCATAGATTATGAGGTCATTCAAGGAAGAAACAAGACACAGATCTATTATATACATTTCCTAAAGCTCTGAATAAAGTGGAGTGCTTTGGGGACTGGGGAGGAGGAAGAGGAGGTTGATCTAGGCCCCAAACTTAGACAGACCTATGAAGGGTATACAGTGAAAACTAACATGAATTCACTGTAGAACAGAAGCAAAAGTATGGTGAAATAATAGATCAGTTTCCAGATGTATTCTTTAGTTATCCAGGCGAACTAGAAACCAGACAGATCCAGGAAAAATCATGAGACAAAAACACTTCAGTATTCCTGAGGCCCAAAGAAAGGAAACTGATAACCAGCTAGAAGAAATGTTAAAACTAGGGGTTATTGAAGTGTTCCAAATTGAAAGGGCCAGCCCAGTAATCTTGATCCCAAAATTAGATATGTCCACCTATATTAACTTGCAGCAGGTGAATACCATATCCCTTGCCCAGGATCAAAGATGTCCTACAACATGTGGGTTCTACAAGTTAAATTTCAGCCTAGATGTAATAAAGAGATATTGGCAAATCTGGTTAGACATCAAGTTTCAGGAAAAGGCAGCCTTTATTGCTCCTACCAGCTTAAAGTTCTCCCTTTTGGTTACATGGAACATCTGTTTGCTATGCTAAGAACAAAGAATATCAACTTCAGTGAAGTGTAAACTTATTAGAGTTTACTTCAATATGTATATAGTCATATGCTGCTCCTCATAGGATACGGTCTTTGCTGAATTTATTATCTTACAATTAATTAAATCCTATTCAGAACAGCTCATACTTCCTCGGGTCATTTAACCATGCAGTATCCAAGGTCAGAATAACAACTGAACAGCTACAAATTATAGTTCTTTCATAATACTAGTCAAATTCAAGCAATATTTGGTCAATAAAATCTCCAGCTGTTAGGTTTCCTCACTGTGTCCAGAATGAATAAAGGAAAACCCCTGCAGACTTCCTGTTTCATAATGAATGGAATGGAACACTACCCAAACAATGATCTTCTTGTACAACATAAAGCCTTACAAATGTCCAGAAAAAGGCAGAGAAATTAGACAGAATATGCTCAGGCCACGGTGTTAGTGTGAATTAAAGAAACTATGTAAAATATATCTGTCCATATGTGGAATAGCTGAATAACTTCTTAGGCTGGAGGCATGTACCACACTGACTCCAACCTTCTTTCTTAACAGATTTCATTTTATTAATCATACCTGCATTCACAATATGTAGATTCATTACCTCTAGCACTGTATTTGCAGCTTCACTTCAGAGCAGTTATGTTTCAGGAGCTGCCTCTCTGTTCCCAGCTGGGCCCACAGTCTTATCCCTGCTCAACAGAGTCCCACCCACAGGGCTCTTCTCTTTCTCTGGGAGTTAAGGTGGACCAGGCTAGATACCTGGTCCCACAGAGATTACAAAGGGGGTGTAGGACCACTCCTTTACATCATACTGCTGTTACCCCTGGGCTGAGTCCACAGGCCACCCTCAATTCCAAAGGCTTAAGATATTTAGATATTCCCTGATACTTACTAAAGCTGCTCTCTCAGATTTCCAAGATTCCCAGTTGGGAAGATGGACTTCTCTCCAAGAGCCTGAGTATTGTTAAGATAGTCTTTGTATATGGCAGTAATAATCATACTAGAAGGTGATTGTGGTTTCCAACTTATTTATTTATTTATTGAAAAATATTTCTATACCGTCTTTACAAACAAAAATTTGACCAAAACGGTTTACAATATATTCAAAATCAAATAAAATAAGAATAAACTTCATTTTACTGACAATTGTTGCTGGAATATTGAAATGACTATTTACAACTCTTCATGCAATCCAATTCATTTACAAGTTTGTTTCTTTCTTACATTAAGTATTACAAAGTCACAAATTTATCTTTTAGTTCATTCCTGATCCTTGCCAATTCTAAAGGTAATTCAGAAGCTCCTTCCAAAATTTAAGAATGCAGAGATATAGATCAGTTAACATGATACAACTTAACCTATTGCATATCTTTCCAGGTGCTAACATACTGGTCCATACCCGAATGGTGCCATTGTTGTTCTAAAATACACATCTCCTCTCCAGAATCAATGAGTAGCCTCTATTATTATATTGGATTCAAAATTCCTGGATTCAAAATAAACTCAGGTGAAAGATAAATATAAAATCTGTTTCAAACGATAACCCAAAAAGGAAGAAAAGGGTAGATAAACTTCTTTCCCAAACTAAAAAAGGGTCAAAAGCTGCAATCATTAAGATGGGAGAAAGGCACTTTTCTTCTAGTCCATATCTCAAAGTCTCTTTCAAAGAAATCCAAAGGTCCATTTCCAAAAACAAAAGCCAGGAGCAAGCATTTGAGCTTTATAGGACATAACTCAAACATAAAATTTGCTTACATCAGGGAGTTACAAATTAAATTGAACTCAACTTGTTCCTCTACCCACTTAATTAATTGGTATGCTCCTTTAGTAGAGACTCAGTAGTGCTATCTATACTTCATTCTCCATACTGCCTCATTCACTGGGTTAGAACCTGGCTAATGGGAGTCAGTGGTAAAAGGAGTTCACTCAGTGGAAAGTTGGGGGGAGTGTAACTAGTAGTGTGATGCAGGAACTGGTCTTATGGTTCTCTTCAAAACTTTTGTTAGCAATAAGAAAGGCTATCAGATAAAGTTTCTTTTTGCAGATGATGCCAAAATCTTCAACAGGATAGACACCCTGGAAGATGTGGAACGCATGAGGAGGAATCTAATGAAGCTTGAGGGATAATCTGCAGTCTGGCAACAAAAATGTAATGCTAAAAAAAAAAAGGCAGGGCAATGCATTTGGACTGCAAAAACCCAAGAGAGTAGAGCAGTGTAGGGGTGAAGTACTGCTATACAGAAAACAAGAGCAGGATTTGGGGGTGATCTGATGATTGTAATGTGGCCAAATAGGTAGACAAGGCCACAGCAAAAGCAAGAAGGATGCTTGGGTGCATAAAAAGAGAAATAGCAGGAAAAAGGATGTGATATTGCCTTTGTATAAATTTCTGGCAAGACCTCATTAGAGTATAGTGTATTTATTTTTATTTATTTATTTAAAAGTTTTTATATACCGGAATTTAGCAGGCTGCCTTCATTCCGGTTTACAGATATAACAACTTAATACATTTGGGAGCAACTGACAACAAACAGGAAAAAACAACTGACATCAAACGAATTAAAATATAATAAATAAGAGACATCAAATGAGTTAAAATTAACATCAAAATGTAACTTGGATAATTTATATCAACTATTTTAAGTGATGAGGAGAAAGGCATGGATTATAGTCCGGATTATGATATATCGTAAGGCGGCGAGTATTGGAGCTAGATGAATCTAGGAAAAAATGATTATTATGAGCTTGAGAGAAGGTGTATAGAATTGACGTGACGGTACATTAATGGTTTAAAACGAGCTCTATGATGATATTCTTGATATTGCGGTTATGAAATTGACTGTGGTTAGGTGATGGATGTTATGAGTGGTTAGCCAATTCCATCTTTTGAAGGTGTACAATTTTAGAGACTGCACCTTGAAAAGGATATATCCCATATAGGGATGGACAAGAGGGCAGCTACTAAAATGCTCAATGGACTTCATTATAAAGCATATGTGAAGGGAAAGGAGGGGATATTGTAGAAACATTTAAATATCTCTGAGGAATGCACAAGAAACAGGTCTCTCATCAGAGAGGATTTTCTGGAATGAGGGATACATGGGATGAGGGTGAAAAAGGTAATTTATAGAGATGTGAATCAGAACCAGAATCTGATCGGTTCCAGTTCCGATTCAAATCTTAAAATTTTTATCGGCCGGCCCGATTGGGTTTTTGTTTATTGGCTGCGCTCGAGCTGAGCGCAGCCAATACAATTCCCTCACCCTCCCTCAACGGGAGGGTGAGGGAAGCTAAGGGGTCAATTTTTAAAGGGTTGGTGGGTTGTTTTTTTATCGGGCCATCGGCACCATTTTTATTAGTGGCATCAAAATGGCGCCGATGGCCCGAGAGCGGGAGATCAGTCCCGGGGCTTCCACTAGACCACCAGGTACTCGTAAAAAGTTTTGGGGGGGTTCGGGAGGGTGGGGGAAGGTAAGGGTTTAGTTTTAAAGGGCTGGGGTGGGTTTAGGGGTTGTTTTGGTGTGCCGGTTTTCCTGTCCGCCTCCGATTTACGATTTTTCACGATAAATCGGGGGAATTTCTATTGTATCGCGCACTCTAACGATTTTTGACAATTTAAAAAATATCGGACAATTTTTTAAATCGTCAAAAAATGATTCACATCCCTAGTAATTTAAGCAAATATTTCTTAAATATGCATGGAGCAGCCTTCTTATGAAGGGGTGGAGATGAGGACCATATCAGAATTCAATAAAACATGGGTTAACCACACAGGTCTCTGAGGGAACTCTAAAAGTGAATAGGAGATGTGGATGAGCAGACTGGATGGGCCATATGGTCTTCATCTGCATCACATTCTATGTTCTATGCATATTCTCTGAAAATGTATTTACCCCAGTTTCATAGAAATATATGGGAAAAACTTACATACTGATAAAACTGCAAAACTGAAAATATCTCTTTGAATAGACTGTAATATAAAGGGACTTGAATAGGAAAGTGTATATAAATATCTCATCCAGAGAGAAAAGATCAGTAAGAAGCACTACAGGAAACTGAAACTGATATTGAAAAGTGCTTTAACTGTACAGAATAAGATGCAAGCCATCAATCAACCTGCAATCCCTGTACCCTTGTACTGATTTGGAAATATAGACTTGCCCCAAAACAATCTCAATCACTTGGATATAAAAACAAAAAAACTCCTCTATACCAAGAATGTACATCTTAAAGAGCTCAATTCTTTCAATGGCACCCAATAAATTATGAGGGATTCCTACCAAAATTTAAATAAACACACACGAAACCCTCTTGAAAATTTTTTTTGCCACTATTTATATAATATTGATATGCCCTAATCCAGGGTAAAGCATTTAAACTAGTATTCAGAGAAAATATTTTTTTAAATCACAAAAAAAACATTTTTTTGATGAGAAGAGGAACATTTCATATATTTTATATCATGAACCCCCAAAGGGTGATACAGTTATATTATAATCATAAACGGACCTCCTCCATCCCTATTTTTTTTAAAAGTATAGTGTAGAAACACCAAGGGTTGAGATCCTTCATTTTTTTTCATAAAGAATTTTTGTTGAAACTGTGAATTTCACATCATAAGAAACTGAAACAATTAATGTAACTGTCCCGGTAATCTGTGAACTGTCCAAATAAGTTTATAATGCTTGAACAAGCTATGTCGACCTCTCAGGCATTATGAATGTAAACAAGGCTTGAACACAAACTCAATCAACATCCCGACTTATCTGATGTTGTAAATCAATGACCGACGCAGCCACATTTCAAGTCCGTCCAGGGACCTTTCATCAGGGAGTTCATCCTCGTTAAATCCTTTGTCGGTGAGTGTTGAGATGTTGCCTGATCAATTTTGTATAAGTTTTCAACGTGAGTCCGGAAATGACTCTACTCAAATCTTAAAGAGCTGACACAATCTTTATTCTGCATTTTGATTTCATAGCTATCCTCCTCAAGAAGAAAAACAATTTACAAGATGCTAGCCACATACCTTTCCTTTGCACACACCATGTAATCCTGAACCCTATGTATTGATGTTATGGCCTCACAATCTTGCAACCCCTTTTCCATGCAGACCTGCATGGGCAAGAATACAGTGCACTGAAGTCTAATTTGTCATATGCAAGCATTCCATCACAGCATCCCCATGGAAGTTATAAAGGAAATCCATTTTGGGGGCACTTTCTGCACTCCCAAGAACAAACTGACTAGGACACAATAGGAAGTCACACCAAAACTACATTACAAAACTCACATCTTCATTGCTACTCTGTGAGGCTGGTTAGCTAAACTGCAACAGAAATCTAACCCCCATGTAAGATTATATCATCTGAATTTCAGCTGTTTCAGAAGTCATTTGGCCAATTGAAGTCTGTAGCAGAGCATGTCCTGGGCTACTGGGACCTTCTATGCTGTGTTTTCAGCACTTAGCACTTCCTGTTTCTATCATCCTATTTGGAGTTCCTGTGCTGGAGGTCATCATGAGTAGATCTTAGACTATCATTGTTAGTATGTTGTTGATGAATCCTGTAGGAGTATTGAGAGGATTTTGCTGGTGGCAGAAGAGGATCGGTGAGTATTGTTTTGGGAAATCTTAGGATTTAAAAGTCTAGGGAAGAAATCACATAGTGGGATAAATACTTTATTGTGTGTGTTTGAATAAAAATCAAGTCAAAGGTACTTAATTGTTTAGAGTTTGTATGTACCTGAGTAAAAAGCAAGCAGAATATCAGTTACTCACCTTGAAAAGTTTTTAGACTAGGGTAATTGATTTATATAAGTGCCAATATTCATTAAACAGGTAGAAAAGCAGAGGGTCACTCAGGCTAAATAATTGATGTGTGAAGGAGTTTTGTAGAACTAACTTGCCTTTGAAGCACGAATATATTACAGCACAGTAACCCTTAATCTTTTGGTAGTATTGAGAGAAGAAGATTTTGCTGCTGGCAGAAGAGGATCAGATTGTATTGGAAAATCTTAGGACTTAAAATTTGGAGGGAGAGGTGAAATAGTGGGGTATTTTGTGTCTGAGTAAAAAAAAAACAAAAAAACAAGCATAACATAGGTAATTCTAGTGTCTGTCTTTCCCTCCCACCCACTCTATGCTCATTCTTTGATTTATAGGCAGAGATACTTTTAATGTAAAAGTCAATTAGGGTTTTAACTAAAACATAGGATTGCCCCAGCCCTTATCACTACCAGATTAACAGTGAAAACACTACATACATTTAAAGGACTCTAATTTATACATCCCTATTCCCTTAGCAACCTAAATGTAACTAAGAAATCAACAATATTAAGTTGAAGGCAGCATATCTCTCCCAGGACTAATTCCCAGGAGGGAAGGGTTAGGTCAGACATCATAGTTGGTAATGTGATTATTAGGAATGTAGATTACTGGATGGCTAGTGAACATGAGGATCACTTGATAACTTGCCTGCCTGGTGTGAAGGTGGTGGCAACAGTGCTGGTGAAGAGCTGACTGTTGTGGAACATGTGGTTATCAACAACATAGGACAGTGTGGGAGGGAGGTTGTGGAAACCAAATGTAAGCTTTTTACCTCTTCTTTAAAGACAGTTGTTCAGAATTACCAACAATCAAATGATTCCTCTTAGCTGTATCTAGGTTACACATACATCTATGAGCCCCTTAAATGCTGGTAATATGCTGCTCTAGCACTGGACAAAGTATAAAAATGCAGGGGTTATGTGCTCATAATCATTTTGTGACCAAAAAGAGAAATAGCAGCCAGGGCCAATACCTGAACTGAAATCCTATGCAGCTACCTGCCTCCAGTCTAGCAGCAGGAACCAATACTGGGAAGAGAACTAGCATGCATGTTAGGACCTCTTCCCAAGTCTGAAAACTCTTGTCTTATTTCTCTATATGTGAAGAATAGGTTGCTTATGGTGGCATGATACACTAGCAGAGGAAGCCATGAGGAGTACTAAGCTTGCTTCAGTTTTTCCTCTCTAAATTGTATTGTTTTGTTTGACTATAAAAGGTTGTATGTGTGCACAACCAATGAAGCAATTTCATATGCAAATGAAGGGTTACCAAGCTCACAATACATTTAATGGTATGCTTACCCTTAAATACTAGGGATGTGCACACAAAAAAAAGTGTCAGTTTGGTTTGTTCATTCATTTTGGCACAAAAAAAAAGACTAGTTTGGTTTGTTCATTTGTTTGTTCATTTTTTATTGTGATTGCTGCGTCTGTCTTTGACTCTTTTGTACTTTATGCAGAAAACCTATATGTGTGACTGAGGTTGTCAGAAGAAGCTTGAAGATATATTCATTATGTATAATAAAGCATTTATGAGAAAATAATAATACAGTATAAACATAAACATGTAATCTAGATTTTTCATGTGCATGAGAAATGGAGTGTGGGGATGCTCCATGCCCTTACTTTGAGCTAAGATCACACTCTGAGAATGCTTCTTCCGTCATATTACAGATGCTGTTAATGACATGAGGATAACTTGTATATCATACAATGGAGAATGAAGTTCACACAAATTGAAATGGAACAGATAATGTAATACACAATTTAGGAGGAGCAAGTACTGGCCTGAAATGTCTTATGCAGGGGGGCTTACACAATTTTCCCAAGATATACAGGACCCCTGATTTGCATTTTTTACATAGTACCTATGTGAATATTTTCATATGCCTAAGTCAAATATCTTCCTGGTAAAAATGTTGCTAAGTCCTAAATTTGCATGACTTGATCCCACAGTGAATTGCATGCTAAAATTGCAGCTGAGTATCAAATATAAGTAATAGAGATTTACAGTGGAATTACAATTAGACTAAAAGAACAAATTAAAAGCAGCCACAAATAAAAATGTGTGTTTCATTCATTACAGTAACTGATAAACTGCAGGGAATTAAGTAAATGCATTCTTCTTGAAAGCTTTGTACCTCATTTTATAAATAACTAATAAGATGCATCCAGTTTATCATACATCCAATGTGTTTAATTTTAATGCTGCTTTTCAGCTATACCTTCACAAAATGGAGGTCCTTTGCAAACAAGCACAGCTGGAGCATATCCTCTGCAGTAGATCACAGCTGGCTATGACTGAAGTTGAAATCTCTACCTGAAATGCAAACTCAGATAACGCTCACATGGTACACCATATATTTATAATGCTCTTAAAAACATAATGAAGTGGGTACCTTTTTACATTTGTCTTTGCTTATGAAAAGAAACACAGCCAAATCTGTGTTTGGTTTCTTGCCTACTGTGAGTGCAGTGCAATTGTTTTGCAATAACCTTTTCAAAATTCTTGATAAACATTTAGCAGGCAATTTCCAAATGAATTTTATATAGATAAAGTGGAGTTTAAATGCAGAGATAAAGGGGGATCCAAGATGGCGTCTTACTGAGAGGACATGGCGTTTGGAGCTCCGTAGTGCTTGCAAGAAATTACCTCTACTTTTACCTTTTGGGAATAGGCAGAAATGCCACACACCAAGCGAAAAGCTCGGGTTAAAGAGGCTTCCTCGAGTGTCTCTAGCCCGACATTGCAGCAAACAACTATAGCGGAGTTCTATCCCCCGGCAGTAACTCCAGTGAGGCCCGCGCTAGCGACATCCGGAGAGCAAACGCTGTCGCATGCGGCTGAAATAACTTTAAGCCCTGGAGCCCCGCTGACACCTCCCCCCCCGACATGGACACAGACTGCGAACACAGAATCGCCTCTACAACGGAATGCGCTGGACGGGGTGAGTTCACCCGAGGGTTGTATCGCAGGGGAGAACTTAACTTTGGCTATGGAGGGAGGACGATTGGCGTCAACCCCGGTGGGGGGAGGGGAACCCTCCGAAAGCTTTGGAACTGTAGGAGGAGAGAGAATGGCCTTGGAAAACTCCACAGAATTGCCTAGAGCTGAGGGAAATATAAATGTTGACATACAAGCAATCTCTTTTCCGGAACTGAAACCGTTAGAAAAACCTGAGAATATTACCATGGAATCATTATGGCTAGCCATAGCCACACTTCAAAACTCTTTAATGACGATATCAGGTCCTATGAAAAATATGCAAGAAATTTGTGGTAACTTGAAAGCGTCAATGGAGAAACAAGAAAAGAAAACGACTCAAATGGAGGAGAAAATAAATAAAATTGAAACTGTTCAAGATACTTTGATAAAAATTGATATTGTAATGAATAGGAGGTTAGAGACAATTGAAAACGGCTTGAGAGATACTAATATTAGAGTATTGAATTTTCCTAAATGCAATTCGATATCTCCAAAGGAACAATTCAAAAGTTATTTGAGAGATGTTCTTAAAATCACCTTGGAAGAACAACCTAAAATAATTAAAGTATATTTTGTGTCTGACCTCAAGGAAACATCTGAGAACCAAATGCGATCTGGTGAAAATGCATTATTAAATATTACTGAATTTCTAGAAACTACACAACAACACCAATTAGAAGGAAGAGGAACTTTATTGGTAAAATTTTCAACACCAATGGACAGAGAAAATATCATGAAGAAGTTCTTACAAAATCGATCTGTCTTGTATCTAAACCAGAAGGTTTGGATATACCCGGACGTTTCCAAGGAAACACAAAGAAAGAGAAAAAAATTCTTGACATTGTTACCTGTAGCTAGAAGTCATGGAGCCCAGATAATTCTGAGGTTCCCATGCAAATGTGTCATGAAAGTGTCTGGAAATAGATATGTTTTCTATGAGCCAGATCAGCTCGGCAATTTCTTACAATCACATCAGTGGACATTAGATCCAGGCTGAATCAGCGAATTAATATAACTGCCTTACTCTCAGTTTTCCTTTTCTTTATGTGTTTGTTAAATTGCTCTAAATGGAATGGATCTTCCCTTTGTTGTATAAAAGTGCCATAAGCAAGTAGTAATATTATACTTTAGTTTTCCATCTCTATACTAATATTTCCTATAAATTTTATTTGATGGTACTATTAGAGATTTGGATAAATGTAAAAAGATACCTTAAATAATGGAATACTATGCTTATTTGCTGAACATGTAATAATGTTTTGAGTTATTGAAATTGCAAAATTAAAAATTAAAAAAAAATAAAAAATAAATGCAGAGATAAAGCCTCTTTCACAATTGCCCTCCCTAGTGTGAGGAAAAGGGATAGGGCCTGTAGGGCAGGCCATGGGCGATCCCTGCAACACATGCACAAAAAGTGTATTTTTAACTCCCAGCAAGTACTTCCCAATGTGGAATTTGCACCTGCATACTCTGCAGGTACTCATAAACCTACAGTTCCCAGTGGGCAAGACAATATCAAAGGGAAACTCCTCCAGAAGTTACCCTTTGTAATTGAGCCAGCAGGAACAAATGAGCTGGCAGAGACTGAAAATTGCCCTCCTACAAACTATTGTAAGAGCCCACCACAAATAACATGAAATTAGGCATTTAGGTTTGCATAGTCACTCACCAAGCTCCTTCCAGCCCCCAAACCGCCCCTTTTCTTAGCAGTGGAATGTGTATCCGCTGTGCTTTCCCTAGGAGGCATGTGTGCACAGTTACATGGAGTATGCAGTTTTCGCAGAGGGTAAAAGTAATGCTTGCTGTTATGCACAGCATGTACTTTTTACAAGCACACAAATCAAGCAATGTTCAGAAGACCATTTCATATGCATAAACGCATGCTTACTTGTATGAAGTGCCTAGAAAATTGCCATCTTTACTGGTTCCATAAGAAAATCACTTTAATTGCATTTTGAGTTCAATAAAGGTTGTAAAGGTGGAATGCTGAGAGTAGACCCTAAGAAAATGATATCAATTATTAAATCTCTCAAAAAGGGAGCACAGATACATTTTGTTTTGGCGCGAGACACACTGCGTGGCCAGCAAGATTTAATAATAAATGTAGTAAATTATGGAAAGAGAAATGCTGCACTAACCTTTTCAAACCCCACAGTTCCCAGCATTGGAATTGCAAAGTTACATGGGTTGTTTCATCCAATTTAAGACCAGAAAGAAGGCCAAGGTGAACACATTTTAGAAGGCAGTGTTAAAAAGATATCAGAGCTTGAGCAGAGGCTGTGGGAGAGAATGACTAGTAAAAATTGGATAATAATGAAACATTTTGGGCTTACCATGCTCCAGGCTGCAGAATGCATTGGCTGCTACATCTCCCTGTGTATTGTATGTACTGTACTGAATTTATTTCTATGTTTATTTGTTTGCATCTGTAAATGTTATTGTAGATTGCATTTCTTGTGCTATGCGGATAGAGCGGGTTGTATGTCTTAAAAAGAAATAAATTCATGCACCCTGAGTGCTGTTGCATTGGGCAAGCAAGAAACTGAAAAAAAATGAAATAAAATGTGCTTATAACCACTTTTTTGACCTGCAATGGTCACAGCTATTCCCTAGATATAGAAATGATGAATAAATGCCATCAAAAGGATGTAAACCAAAAAGAGTCAGCCTAGAGGGCAGCTACTAAAATGGTTAACATTCTTCACCATGCAATATATGAGGACTAAAAATCTAAACATGTATACCCTGGAGGAAAACAGGGAAAGGGGAGATATGAGAAACATTTATATACCTCTAAGGAATAAATGCATAGGAATGGGCCTCCTTCAATGGAGAGAGGACATGGGGAGAGAGGGAAAGTGGGTAGACTCAGGTATTATTTATTTTATTTATTTAGATTTTTATATTCTGCTTTTTGCACTTTTTTCAGCACTTCAAAGAGGATTACATTCAGGCACTGTAGGTATTTCCCTATCCCCACAGAGGGCTTACAATCTAAAGGGGTCATTTTTCAATTCGCGATGGACCGTTATCTCGTGCATTAGGGCGCATGCGATAACTATCGCATAGTGAGATGAGAATGCAAATTATGGAAAGGGGTTTAGGCAGGGCTAAGGAAATTTATTGGCCCGTTGTGCTGCAGGCAATAATGTAATGCACATTATTGCCAAAAATAGCTACAGCTGTTTCATTGGTGCTACAGGGGCGATAGTGTGCGGCGTGGCCACAACTACGGCGAGTGAAAACGCATCACTGCGATGCAGCCACCTGCTCATTATCGCCCCGCTCCCTCACCCTTTCTTTCCCGCGACAGATCATTTTGCTATAATTATAGTGAAATGGTAAAACCTCCAGTAAGTTTGTACCTGAGGCAATGGAGGGTAAAGAGACTTGCCCAAAGTCACAAGCAGTAACAGTGGGACTTGAACGCTGGTCTCCCTGGTTTGTAACCTGCTAGACTCAGGGTGGACTCAGACTTGAGGGTAGACGCAGGAATTTTTATTTTATTTTATTTAAAATACTTGTAAACCTCTTGACTCAGATTAATCATACTAAGCGATTAACAAAAAGACATACACATCGTAAGTCACTAACTGAACAAACAGTAACCTAATGAAATATATATTTTTGCAGAACGGGTGGCGGATGCATGAAACAGACTCCTTGTTTAGGTGGTAGAGACAAGGAGCATATCAGAATTCAAGAAAGCATGAGACAAGCACAGGGGTTCTGTATCTACTATCATATTCTATGTTCCCATGTAACACTGACCGGGTATGGGGCATTATGTCAGTGCAAACTAAGGACAAGAATGCCTGCATACATGTCAGTTGCCATATTACCATCTCTGCATAGTCAGAAGCAGTTTTTTATGTTGGCTTCACAGAATTCAATTATGTTCACTTTACAGGTATAATAATGAATGCAAAAGAACATGAAATAATGTATTAATTAGTAAATAAATGCATTTACTCGAGATGCGGGAATTCATATCCAAGTCATTGTGTAATGTGATTTATTTTATACAATATTGTTAATCACAAAAGTAAAACCACAGATATTGTACAGTGAGACTTCCATAGCTGGGAAGAATTTTACTTATATCAAAATGTAAAATCATAATAAAACATTGAATACTATCAATTACATGCCTTTTCACAAGAACCACAGGCATCTACTCCTCCCTGAATAATTATAAGGGACTAAAATTATAGCTTCAAAACAGCTATACCAGCAAAACAGTAGATACAATCTATAGAAGAAGAATAAGGAATAATTTAGCATATTACTTTTGAGATCCTCTCAGCCATTTATAGTCCTGAACTGGAAATCTAGATCTAAAAAATAAGATTGTTGTTTTCGATTATTCCAATCATACTATGCTGATTTTTCAGCAACACATTATAGAAACCTTTCTAAATATCATGATCCAAATTTTCTGTGGCTTTTTATTTTATCATGTCCAGTATATTTTGAAGAAAAGTAAGCAAGACATAGTAAAGGTATTATCCAAATAATGAGGAAAAACAAGTATGAGTCTTCCTTTAACACAATTTATTTCACATCAAAGAAATTCATGGTCAAAATGGACATCAAGACAGATGCTAGAAAGCCCAAGGGGACATTTACTATCTGTTTGTATACATCCTGCTATGAAATTTAACATAAGGTGCTGCATCTATAAACAATAATGACTCTGCCTAGAGTGCCTGTTGCTTCCATAAGACAAGAGATAAATTGCTCATTATAGATTCCAAATATTCAGATTATTTGGAATATTATGTCAGTCAAATCAGTACAGGCAGATGTTTCATGGTTATATTTTATTTCCAAGAAAAAACAACAACAAAACCAACAATAAACTGAGACCAGTGGCTGTGTCCAGCACAATGTGGTCCACTGATTGGGTAATGACATTTTTAAACTGCAAAATATACTGTTGATTTTTAAAGAGCAGTGATAGGATATATTGTGGAGCTGACATTTTATTTTGAATAATAGAATACATAATCATAAGTAATCATTATCATGAGAAAAAGAAGAGAAAAAAAGCGTATAAGCCTTTATCTTAGTACTACTATCAACAAGAATTTGTTCAATTTATCTAAAATTGCATCTTTCATTTGAGTACTTTTTGATGGACAAAATGGAAAATTCTCATTTTCTACTTTGTCCCTCAAAAATATCACCTCCAGTTCTGTGTGCTTTTAAACAGTACATGGTTTCTTCATAACACCTATTTTGTATTCACCTTGGCTCCTATATTTAATTTTGCATGTGTTAATGGCTAAATGTTTTTGGAGTATTGTCCTTGCCCTCAACACAAAGTTTGACTTTCAATTGGGTAGATAAACTAGATGGAATGGGAAGAATGAGGAGGGATCAAAGAAAGCTTAAGATTAAAAGTTGTTTGCTAAGATTTAATACAAAAAATGTAGAGCATTATTTTGGGGGCTCAATTGGATTACTCTCAAGTACTGTAGGTATTTCCCCTATCCCGGGAGGGCTTACAACCTAAGGGGGTCATTTACTAAGCCACAATATTTTATAACGGGAAGTGGGTTAAAGTTGTTTATCACATATTATAGCCATAACGCGGCTTAGGGCTGGATTTTCTAATGCCACAAGGCATAGTGAATTCAATGGTAATGGGGGCGGGGGGGGGGGGGGGGCAAAATGAGGAGGTGGTCCTGCGATAGCCAGCAGTGATAGCACCTCCGCGGTGCAATCGCTGCCGGTGTCATGCCAAATAACTACACCATAAAAGGTATAGTTATTCGGCGTGAAACTGGCAGCGAAAAAGAAGCGTACCTTTCGCTGTCGGCGAAGTCTTCGCGGCGTCAGTCCCGGTGCCACCCCAACTCCTCCTCTTCCAGGGCTGATGCCGCCCTGACTCCACCCGATCTTGGTATTGCACGCGATCCGCATAGAAAATGACCCCCTTAGTAAATGTACTCTTAAGTTTGTACCTGAGACAATAAATGGTGAAGTGACTTGTCCAAGGTCACAAGGAGCAGCAGTAGAATTTGAATCTTGGCTTACCTGGGTTGCAGCTCACTGGTCTACCTACTAAGCTACTCCTATTCACCTCCATGCCTTTTATGCTCCTCCTGGCTTTATTGGACCCATGAGAAACAGCATGGTATGCTCTTCATACCTCCAGGGTAGCATTCTCTGAAATGCTCCCTGTTCCACGCATAGGTCACCAGAGGCAGGCAGAGCTCCGGAGTCTCAATGCGTGGATGAGACGATGGTGCAAGGAAGAGGGATTCAGTTTTGTTAGGAACTGGAGAACCTTTTGGGGAAGGGGGAGTCTCTTCCGAAGGGATGGGCTCCACCTTAACCAGGGTGGAACCAGACTGCTGGCGCTAACCTTTAAAAAGGAGATAGAGCAGCTTTTAAACTAGAACAAAGGGGAAAGCCGCCAGTCGCTCAACAGCGCATGGTTCGGAGAGATGTATCTTTAAAGGATACTAATGATGCATTAGAATTAGGGCATCCCGACAGTGAGGTTCCAATAATTAGAAAAGTAGTCCAAGTGCCTGTAACTAAAAACTCACCTGAGCTAAAAAAATCTAACTTATCCCTATCAATTAAAAAGCAGAATAAAAATACAAACAAAAAACAAACTTTGAAATGTTTGTATGCTAATGCCAGAAGTCTAAGAAGTAAGATGGGAGAATTAGAATGTATAGCAGTAAATGATGACATAGACTTAATTGGCATCTCAGAGACATGGTGGAAAGAGGATAACCAATGGGACAGTGCTATACCGGGGTACAAATTATATCGCAATGACAGAGAGGAGCAGTCGGGAGGAGGTGTGGCGCTTTATGTCCGGGATGGCATAGAGTCCAACAGGATAAACATCCTGCATGAGACTAAATACAAAATTGAATCTTTATGGGTAGAAATCCCTTGTGTGTCAGGGAAGACTACAGTGATAGGGGTATACTACCGTCCACCTGGTCAAGATGGTGAGATGGACAGTGAAATGCTAAGAGAAATTAGGGAAGCTAACCACATTGGTAGTGCAGTAATAATGGGAGACTTCAATTACCCCAATATAGACTTGGTAAATGTATCATCGGGTCACGCTAGAGAGATAACGTTCCTGGATGGAATAAATGATAGCTTTATGGAGCAATTGGTTCAGGAACCGACGAGAGAGGGAGCAATTTTAGATCTAATTCTCAGTGGAGCACAGGACTTGGTGAGAGAGGTAACGGTGGTGGGGCCGCTTGGCAATAGTGATCATAATATGATCAAATTTGATTTAATGACTGGAAAAGGAACAGTGTGCGAATCCAAGGCTCTCGTGCTAAACTTTCAAAAGGGAAACTTTGATAAAATGAGAAAAATTGTTAGAAAAAAACTGAAAGGAGCAGCTACAAAAGTAAAAAATGTCCAAGAGGTATGGTCATTGTTAAAAAATACCATTCTAGAAGCACAGTCCAGATGTATTCCACACATTAAGAAAGGTGGAAAGAAGGCAAAACGATTACCGGCATGGTTAAAAGGGGAGGTGAAAGAAGCTATTTTAGCCAAAAGATCTTCATTCAAAAATTGGAAGAAGGATCCAACAGAAGAAAATAGGATAAAGCATAAACATTGGCATGTTAAATGTAAGACATTGATAAGACAGGCTAAGAGAGAATTTGAAAAGAAGTTGGCTGTAGAGGCAAAAACTCACAGTAAAATCTTTTTTAAATATATCCGAAGCAGAAAGCCTGTGAGGGAGTCAGTTGGACCATTAGATGATCGAGGGGTTAAAGGGGCACTAAGAGAAGATAAGGCCATCGCGGAAAGATTAAATGATTTCTTTGCTTCGGTGTTTACTGAAGAGGATGTTGGGGAGGTACCCATAATGGAGAAGGTTTTCATGGGTAATGATTCAGATGGACTGAATCAAATCACGGTGAACCTAGAAGATGTGGTAGGCCTGATTGACAAACTGAAGAGTAGTAAATCACCTGGACCGGATGGTATACACCCCAGAGTTCTGAAGGAACTAAAAAATGAAATTTCAGACCTATTAGTAAAAATTTGTAACTTATCATTAAAATCATCCATTGTACCTGAAGAGGATAGCAAATGTAACCCCAATATTTAAAAAGGGCTCCAGGGGCAATCCAGCAAACTACAGACCGGTTAGCCTGACTTCAGTGCCAGGAAAAATAGTGGAAAGTGTTCTAAACATCAAAATCACAGAACATATAGAAAGACATGGTTTAATGGAACAAAGTCAGCATGGCTTTACCCAGGGCAAGTCTTGCCTCACAAATCTGCTTCACTTTTTTGAAGGAGTTAATAAACATGTGGATAAAGGTGAACCGGTAGATATAGTATACTTGGATTTTCAGAAGGCGTTTGACAAAGTTCCTCATGAGAGGCTTCTAGGAAAAGTAAAAAGTCATGGGATAGGTGGCGATGTCCTTCCGTGGATTGCAAACTGGCTAAAAGACAGGAAACAGAGAGTAGGATTAAATGGGCAATTTTCTCAGTGGAAGGGAGTGGACAGTGGAGTGCCTCAGGGATCTGTATTGGGACCCTTACTGTTCAATATATTTATAAATGATCTGGAAAGAAATACGACGAGTGAGATAATCAAATTTGCAGATGACACAAAATTGTTCAGAGTAGTTAAATCACAAGCAGATTGTGATAAATTGCAGGAAGACCTTGTGAGACTGGAAAATTGGGCATCCAAATGGCAGATGAAATTTAATGTGGATAAGTGCAAGGTGATGCATATAGGGAAAAATAACCCATGCTATAATTACACGATGTTGGGTTCCATATTAGGTGCTACAAACCAAGAAAGAGATCTAGGTGTCATAGTGGATAATCGTCGGTTCAGTGTGCTGCGGCAGTCAAAAAAGCAAACAGAATGTTGGGAATTATTAGAAAAGGAATGATGAATAAAACGGAAAATGTCATAATGCCTCTGTATCGCTCCATGGTGAGACCGCACCTTGAATACTGTGTACAATTCTGGTCGCCGCATCTCAAAAAAGATATAATTGCGATGGAGAAGGTACAGAGAAGGGCTACCAAAATGATAAGGGGAATGGAACAACTCCCCTATGAGGAAAGACTAAAGAGGTTAGGACTTTTCAGCTTGGAGAAGAGACGACTGAGGGGGGATATGATAGAGGTGTTTAAAATCATGAGAGCTCTAGAACGGGTAGATGTGAATTGGTTATTTACTCTTTCGGATAGTAGAAAGACTAGGGGACACTCCATGAAGTTAGCATGGGGCACATTTAAAACTAATCGGAGAAAGTTCTTTTTTACTCAACGCACAATTAAACTCTGGAATTTGTTGCCAGAGAATGTGGTTCGTGCAGTTAGTATAGCTGTGTTTAAAAAAGGATTGGATAAGTTCTTGGAGGAGAAGTCCATTACCTGCTATTAAGTTCACTTAGAGAATAGCCACTGCCATTAGCAATGGTTACATGGAATAGACTTAGTTTTTGGGTACTTGCCAGGTTCTTATGGCCTGGATTGGCCACTGTTGGAAACAGGATGCTGGGCTTGATGGACCCTTGGTCTGACCCAGTATGGCATTTTCTTATGTTCTTATGTTCTTATGTTCAAACCCACTATTTTCTATGACTTTGGTAGGTCCGATATGTTTTTAAACTCTTTATTTAACCTTTCAGCCAAACAATTACTGTACATAGCCAAAGAAATCCAATTACAACCAATATATTGCATCTGTTTTATGGCAGAGGCTGCAGATTATCAAAAGAGATGCAGGATACAAGGTGGTACAAATATACAGGAGATATGGCATAGCAACTTAATTTATATCAGGTCACTTAATCCAATAAATACTAAGAAACAGGCCCACCCTGAGTAATGCCTTTCCCCTCTCGAGCATACAGTGGAAGCTTCTAGGGAAGAAGCCTCTTGAGGGGAAGAAGTCTCTTGAGGTGGAGGGTTTTCTGCTAAGTATAAGGCAGGGAAATACCTCTTTGACAGGAAATACTTCTTGAGTGTCTGTATATGTGTGTGTGTGTGTGTGTTTGTTGGGGAGGGGGGGATGAGCTATTTCCAGTAGGGATGTGAATCGTTTTAGGACGATTAAAATTATCGTCCGATAATTTTAATATCGTCTTAAACCGTTATGGAACACAATACAATACAGATTCTAACGATTTATTGTTATAAATCGTTAGAATCGTGAGCCGGCACACTAAAACCCCCTAAAACCCACCCCCGACCCTTTAAATTAAATCCCCCACCCTCCCGAACCCCCCCCAAATAACTTAAATAACCTGCGGGTCCAGCGGCGGTCCGGAATGGCAGCGGTCCGGAACGGGCTCCTGCTCCTGCATCTTGTCGTCTTCGGCCGGCACCATTTTCCAAAATGGCGCCGAAAAATGGCGGCGGCCATAGACGAAAAAGATTGGACGGCAGGAGGTCCTTCCGGACCCCCGCTGGACTTTTGGCAAGTCTCGTGGGGGTCAGGAGGCCCCCCACAAGCTGGCCAAAAGTTCCTGGAGGTCCAGCGGGGGTCAGGGAGCGATTTCCCGCCGCGAATCGTTTTCGTACGGAAAATGGCGCCGGCAGGAGATCGACTGCAGGAGGTCGTTCAGCGAGGGTTCCGGCGCCTCGCTGAACGACCTCCTGCAGTCGATCTCCTGCCGGCGCCATTTTCCGTACGAAAACGATTCGCGGCGGGAAATCGCTCCCTGACCCCCGCTGGACCTCCAGGAACTTTTGGCCAGCTTGTGGGGGGCCTCCTGACCCCCACGAGACTTGCCAAAAGTCCAGCGGGGGTCCGGAAGGACCTCCTGCCGTCCAATCTTTTTCGTCTATGGCCGCCGCCATTTTTCGGCGCCATTTTGGAAAATGGCGCCGGCCGAAGACGACAAGATGCAGGAGCAGGAGCCCGTTCCGGACCGCTGCCGTTCCGGACCGCCGCTGGACCCGCAGGTTATTTAAGTTATTTGGGGGGGGTTCGGGAGGGTGGGGGATTTAATTTAAAGGGTCGGGGGTAGGTTTTAGGGGGTTTTAATGTGCCGGTTTTTCGATTTTTTGATTTTTTAACGATTTTTCATGATATTTTACCCCCCCAAACGGCAACAATACGATTCCCTCCCCCTCCCAGCCGAAATCGATCGTTAAGACGATCGAGGACACGATTCACATCCCTAATTTCCAGGGCTTTCTTTCACAAGTAATCTATAGTGCAAGAGAGTCTATAGTCCTCTAGAGCTATAAACAGGCCAGGTTACAGTGCATATTCTTGAGATAGATTTGTATGTACTGCTTCCACTGTATGCAAATCTATCTCATGCATATTCATTGTGCATATCCTGAAAACCAGGCCTGTTGTGACTCTTGAGGACTGGAGTTGGTCACTCCTGCTTTAGTGCAAACCATATTCCAATAGGTTGTGAGACCAAACCCTATAAGGCCTGGGAATTGACACTCACATCCTCCTACCCAGGAATTACAACACTGCAGAAAGACAAAGATGTGTTCCATTAATAGCTGAAATCTCAGAGCCAATAAATGCTCACAACCAAATTCACTTTGGCAAGACCACCATATGTGCAAGTTATGATAGATATCTTAGGCATATGTATGTTTTAATTTTTGTGTGTTGTTTTATTGTTTTGTGTTTTTTTCATAATCTGCTTAGTTCAGCTGGTCTGCTATAGGTGGAATATAAATATTTTACATAAATAAATAAAAAAAAATATCTTCAGACTTCTCCACATCCTCTCCAGTATATCGAATCAGCTTCAGAAAAGAGTTTGGAAATAATACATGTAGGTGCAATGTAATAATCTAACCATAAATCCAACACGTCTAGTAAAAACAGAAATCCAATGTGCTAAAGCCTATACATCCTCTCCAGTCATTTTAATGTAGAAAACCATCTAGATTTTCATTCCATTTACAAATAAGGTAAATGGGCTTCTCATCACCACATTTAGCTGAGAGAATTGCTTGGAATATAACTGAAATACCCCTTTGTTGTGTACTAGTATAGTTCAGAAACCATACCATCCCACTGAATTCTCTGAGGTGTTTTTCAACTCTGAACATCTGATCCATTGTTTGTCTAAATTGTAAGAATATAGGGTGTGAGCTATCCCTCTACCCCAAATTCTCATTTCATATCCCAAAATGATCTAATATCTTCACCATTCTATAACTGTTCCAAAAAACAGATATCCTCCTCATGCCAGCCATATATTCTCTCATGCAAAGGTAAAAATGGTAATATTTGAGATTTTTAAGATAAAGCCTGAAAACTTAACACTTGTCTTGGGTCAGGTGTAATATTATTACTGGACTCATCATTGCTTGAAAAGCCCTGCACTAATCATCCCTTTTACATTGGACTGGTTAGCATGGGGAATTTTCTCTCTCTATAAATCCTGGCAAGAGAATGCGGCCCCTTCCTGAACCCCCCAACTGCACCACCCCTAGACATAGGCATCATCATCTCTCCCAACACACACGCTCATTAGTCTTGGGGGAATTCTGCACTACTGCGGAGTGCAGAATTTACACAGAATTCTCCCCTTGCCCAGAATTACTATTTTCTGCACAGATTTGCCATTTTCTGGGCAGAGTCTGGTGAAGATGGAGGAGGCCCCGGCATGCCATGAGTGGAACTCATCTTGCCTGCAGTGAAATTGAAGGACCCAGTGTGCTATGAGTGGAGCTTATCCCACTCACAGAGAAGATGAAGGCCCTGGTGTGCCACGAGTGGAGCTCATACTGCTCACCACAAAGATGAAGGACCCCGTGTGCCGCGGGTGGAGCCCATCCCGCTTGCCGTCAAGATGAAGGCCCTGGTGAAGATGTGAGTCTGGAGGGGTGAGTGAGAGAATGTGTGAGGGTGCGTGAAAATGGGTGCCAGAGAGAAGGAGCCAATGCGAGGAGATTGTGAAGGAGTGTGTATATGTGTGAGAGAGTGGGAGCTGGTTTGTGTGAAAAAGGGATTGTGTGTATGTGAGGGTGCTTGTTAGTTTGTGAGAGAGGGAGCCTGTGTGAAGGGTTTGTATATGTGTGAGAGAGAACCTGTGTGAAGGGGTATGTGAGGGAGAGACATAAGTAGCCTGTGTGAGGGTTTATGTCTGAGAGAAAATGGGAGCCTGTGTGGATGTGTATGCAAGAGGGAGAAGGATCCTGTATGAGGGGATGTGTGTGTGTGTGTGTGAGAGAGAGAGGGACAGAGGGAGTCTGTGTGAGAGGTAGTACTGATAAAGGGGTCAAACTCTGAGAGTGGACATTATGTGGAATGGGATGAACCTAGAGAGAGAGGGAGGGGAGAGATACTGGTGTAGGAGTTGTGACCTGAGAGAGCAAAGTTGCCAGGGGAGTAGGGAGCAAGAATGGACGGGACACTCTTACAGTGAACTTCTAGGAAAATTCTGTTCAAAATATTTAAACTTCTGCATCTTTAAGTAATAACTTTTTTCTATATTAGATTTTAAATTAATTACTTAAAGACTATTGTGTATATTGTGTTATTTTGAACAATATAAAGAATGCAGATTTTTAAGTTTATTTCTGCAGAATTCCCTCAGGAGTAACTCACACACACACACATATGCACACACTTAAGAAGTATCCCTTATCAAAGAGGCATTCCCCTGCCTTGTACTTAGCAGAAAACCCTCCTCCCCAGAAACCCTACCCTGACCCCAGGATGGCATCTCATACATTGCAGGAATACCTTACCTCCCAACCTACCTTGAAACTAAATCCTTACCAATCTAGACAGGCAAGATCTTCACAGGCAGGAATTTGTATTTGAGAAAGTTTGACTGGCAAAAGTTATGGAGGTTCAAAAGAACCCCTCTCAAAAAAAAGAAACAAATTATTTTGCATGCACATCCCTACTACACTCTAATGTACTGCTTCTTGATCTGGGAGGCTAGGAATTATATGGTTTCTATGAAATTTAATGATTGTTGTTAATGACAGTTGTTTGTCAAGTGTTCTTTTTTATTTTTTTTATTTTTTTTTAATATTATGTATGTTTCTTGTAAATCGCCCAGACCTTGTTTGTGTAGGGCGTTTAATAAATTTTAATAAAAAGAAAATGAAAAATTAAAGATTAGCTTTGTGGTCCTTATCTATCATTATTTTCTATGTTTCTAATTTTTCTCTCAAGATATATAGCTCTTCATATTAAAATATACCTCAGTATATATAAGAAAACTTTAACCATTTACCTACTTCCATTGTCTAAGCCCTTCCATTGTCTATACCAGCATTTGGTGAACACCCCCTGTAGCAGGACAGACTAACAATGGGGGCAGCTAACAATGGGGGTCATTTATCAAAGTGCTATACGGCATTTTCGCATGCAAAAAATGGTTAGCATGGGATGTTACCCAGGTAGAGAGTCCATCAATCTAGGTTGAGAGAACATTGCACAAATCTTGGGTGAGTTTCCTCACTCCGAAGGTAATCAAATCTTCACAAGAGAGCACTGTTCTGTTTGTACATCTCTCTTTGAATGTCAAAGTGGCCCCTAACCCCTATACTAATACCTAAACCTCACCTCGAGTTACTAGGTGGGCCTCCCATAGAGATATAAATACCTATCTAGTGGGAGCACATTATAGCTTCTCTCTCTCTCCCTCTCCCTCTCTCTCCACAAAAAAGTTATTGTAATTTGTGCTAAGATAGCACTTCACATAGGTATTAGCATAAACTGCCTACTACCATAAAACACACCTCTTTTCCTATCCCATGCAATATTTAGTGCATTTTGATAAATCCAGACCAATGCTAGGTGCCAGGCAATCATTGCCAAGGTTCAGGAAGGAGTCAGGTCCAGGGAGCAGGTAATTGTGGTCAGGTTCAAGCAAGAGGTCAGAATCTGGAGAAACAGGCCAAAGGTGGATGTAAACAGACTGAATACACAGGACAAGATAAAGCTGGACGAGAACACTGAAGAAGACAAGAATGGATAAGTCAAGGCTGAAAGGCAAAGCTTAATGAGGCAAAGATGGAAGGCAATCAGGAGCACAGGAACTGGAACACTAGGCAATAGGGATGAGCATAAATATTTTTTTCGTCTCTATTTCATTTTCAGTTTCGGGGGTGGGCCATTTCAGTCCACCCCCGGATCAGAACATTTTTTTTCATTGCCAATTTCATAAAAAAAACCCCAAAAAATCCCAAACCTTCAAGTTTAATTAAATACAATGCCCCCACCTTCCTGACCCCCTCCCCAAGACTCGCTGATAGTCCTTGGTGGACCAGCAAGGGGCCTGGGAGCGATCTCCCATTCTCGGGTTGTTGGCTGCCAGTAATCAAAATGGCGTCGGCAGCCCTTTGCCCTTACCATGTGACAGGGGTTACCGGTGCCTTTGGTTAGCCTCTGTCACATAGTAGGAGCAATGGATGTCCCACACCATGTTTTAAGATGGCACCAGCTGTCCATTAATCCTTCCATGTGACAGGGGCCAGCCAATGGCACCTGTAGCCCCTGTCACATGGTAAGGGCAAAGGGCTGCCAGCACCATTTTGATTACTTGCAGCCGATAGCCAGAGAGTGGGAGATCGCTCCCAGGACCCTCACTGGACCATCAGGAACACTGGGTGTCTTGCGGGAGTCGGGAGAGTGGGGGTGGTTGTATTTAATTAAATTTGAAGGGTTGGGGCAAATTTGGGGTTTTTTTCCTAGATGTGCACTTCCCAAAAAAAAAACAATAGGAAAACCACATGAAATGTCATTGGTTTTCCTTTCTTTTTTTTTTTACTTCTCGAAATGCAATGAAATAGGAAATATCATCTTTATTTCCTATGTTGTTGCAAATGACTGCACATCTCTATTAGGCAACATGCACTGCAAAACAGGAGACCAGATGCTGAAATGAGGATGCAGAGGCTTGACTGACTTATATACTAAGAGAGTCCTTACAACATCAAGACCCACTGAAGACTGATTACAGACGTGGTACCTTTAACCAGAGTGGAACCAGGCTGCTGGCACTAACCTTTAAAAATGAGATAGTGCAGTATTTAAACTAGATGATGGAGGAAACCTGACAGTTGCCCAGAAGCACATGGTTCAGAATGATGTAACTTTGATATTAAGAGAACAAAGTTAACCTGGTGTCTTTAAGTAAAGTGCAGAAAGATTTCAAATTACCTCTGTCAACTGATGAGCAGGTTGTTAATACAAACAAGAAACATATTTTGAAATGTCTGTATACAAATGCTAGAAGTCTAAAAAATAAGATGGGAGAGTAAGAATGTATAGCTCCGGATGAAGAGGTGGATGTAATTGGCATCTCAGAGACCTGGTAGAAGGAGATAATGAATGATACACTGTGATACCATGGTACAAATTATACTGAAATGATAGAATGGATCAACTTGGTGTAGGGGTGGCACTATAAGTTAAGGAGAGCATTGAGTCAAACAGAATAACAGTTCTGCAGGAAACAAAATGCGATGTTAAATCTTTATGGATAAAAACTTCCAGGTGAAAAGGGGAATAAAATAGCAGTGGGTGTGTTTTACCATCCTCCTGGCCAGAATAAACTAACAGACAATGAAATGCTAAAAGAAATTAGGGAAGTTAACAAAATCAGCAGCACAGTAATAATGGGTGATTTCAATTACCTCAGTACTGACTGGGTGAATGTTATCAGGACATTCTAAACAAGTAAAATTCATAGATGAAATAAATGACTGCTTCATGGAGCAGTTGGTACAAGAACCAACAAGAAGGGAAACTATTTTGGATCTAGTCCTTAGTAGAACGCAGGATTTGGTGCAAGAGAAAACAGTATTGGAGCCACTTGGCAATAGTGAACACAACAATATGAAATGAAGGAAATGCAAAAAAAAAAAAAAATCTACTACCACAGCATTTAACTTTCAAAAAGGTGACTAAGATAAAAATTAGGAAAATGGTTAAAAGAAACTGAAAGGAGCACCTACAAAGGTTAAGAGTTTAGTTCAGGCTTGGTTGTTATTTAAAAATACCATCTTGGAAAGCCAGATCAGATGTATTCCATGCATTAGAAAATGTGGAAGGAAGGCTAAATGACTATCAACATGGTTGAAAGGTGAAATGAGAGAAGCTATAATATCTAAAAGAACATCTTTCAAGAAATGAAAAAGGGAGCTGAATGAAGAAAACAGGAAACAGCATAAGTACTGACTGGAAGTTAGATACAAAGGAAGGCAAAGGGAGAATTTGAAAAGAAGCTTGCCATAGAAGCAAAAAGTCATAAAAAAAACTTTTTTAGGTACATTCTAGGTAAAAAGCCTGCAAGGGAACCAGTTGGACAATTAGATGATCAAGGGGGTAAAAGGAGCACATAGGGATGACAAAGCCATAGCAGAGAGACTAAATGAATTCTTTGCTTCAGTATTCACTGAAGAAAATACAAGAGATATACCCATGCCAGAAATAATATTCAAAGGTGATGATTCAGAGGAACTGAAATAAATCTCAGTGAACCTGGAAGATGTTCTAGGGCAAACTGACAAACTAAAGAGATCAGATAGTATACATCCCAGAGTGCTGAAAGAACTGTTAAATGAAATTGTGGATCTGTTATTGGAAATTTGCAAATTATGAATAACATCATCTATGTTACCTGGAGACTGGAGGGTTACCAATGTAACACCAATTTTTAAAAATGGATCAAGGGGTGATCCAAGAAACTACAGATCACTGAGTCTGATATCTGTGCCCTGCAAAATGCTAGAAATTATCATAACGAACAGAATTGTTGAATATATAGATAAGCATAGTTTAATGGGATAAAGCCAAAATGGATTTAGCCAAGGGGAGTCTTGCCTCACAAATTTGCTACATTTATTTGAGGGCATAAATAAACAAGTGAATAAAGGTGAGGCAGTTGATATAGTGTATCTGGATTTCCTGAAAGCATTTGATAAAGTCCCTAATGAGAGACTTCTTAGGAAATTAAAAAGTCATGGGATGGGGGCATTGTCCTCTTGTGGATTGGCAATTGATTAAAAGATAGAAATCAGAGTAGAGCTAAAAGGTAAATTTTCCCAATGGAAACATTTGAATAGTGGAGTGCCCAGGGATCTGTTCTGGGATCTCTGCATTTTAATATATTTATAAATGACCTGGAAATGGGAACAACAGGTGAGATGATCAACTTTGCAGATGAAACAAAATTATTTAAAGTTGTTAAATCATGAGAGGATGTGAGAAATTGCAAGAGGACATTGCAAAAGTGGGCATGCAAATTGCAAATTTAATTTAATGTGGACATGTACAAAGTGATGCACTTAGGGAAAAGAAACCCAAATTATAGCTACATAATCAGGGTTCCACATTAGGAGCCACCACTTAGGAAAAGGATCTAGGTGTCATGCTTGAAAAGAAGTTGAAATCTTCTGCTCAATGTGCAGCAGCAGCTATGAAAGCAAATAGACTAATAGGAATTATTAGGAAAGGAATGGAGAATAAAATAGAGAATATCATAATGCTTCTGTATCGTTCCATTATGCAACCTCATCTTGAGTATTGTGTGGAGTCACCACATCTCAAGAAAGATACAGCAGAATTAGAAAAGGTACAGAGAAGAGTGACCAAAATGATAAAGGGGATGGAACAATTCCCCTATGAAGAAAGGCTAAAGAGGTAGGGATGTGCAGAGGGACGTCATACGTTGCATTCGGGATTCGTATTCGTCAGGGGGCAGATATGTTGCATTCGGCAAGGGGCCCCCGATAAATGTATACGTTAATTCCTATTCATTTCCCCACTAAAATTAAATTAAATACAACCCCCCATCATCCTGACCCCTGGAAGACTTACCAAAACTCCCTGGTGGTCCAGCGGCAGGTCCGGGAGCCATCTACGGCACTCACGCCCTCGGCTTCCGTATTCAAAATGGCACTGATAACCTTTGACTTACTATGTCACAGGGGCTACCGGTGCCATTGGTCAGCCCCTGTCACATGGCCATCGGCGCCATCTTGTGCTCCTACCATGTGACAGGGGCTGACCAATGGCACCGGTATCCCCTGTGACATAGTAAGGGCAAAGGCTATTGGCGCTATTTTGATTACAGGCAGCCGACGGCCCGAGTTCAGGAGATCGCTCCTGAACCCCCGCTGGACCACCAGGGACTTTTGGCAAGTCTTGGGGGACCCTCCTAACCCCCACAAGACTTGCCAAAAGTCCAGCGGGGGTCCGGGAGCGACCTCCTGCACTCGGACCATCGGCTGCCAGTATTCAAAATGGCGCCAATAGCCTTTGCCCTTACTATGTCACAGGGGCTACCAGTGCCATTGGTCAGCCCCTGTGACATGGTATGAGCACAAGATGGTGCTGGCCATCCAGTGCTCCTACCATGGGAAGGGTCCGGCCAATGGCACGGATACCCTGTCACATGGTAAGGGCAAAGGGCCATCGGCGCCATTTTGATTAGTGGCAGCCGACGGCCCAGGAGCGGGAGATTGCTTCAGGGACCCCACTGGACCACCAGGTACCTAAAAAAGGTTTTTTGGGGGGGTCGGGAGGGTGGGGGAAGCTAAGGGATTAGTTTTAAAGGGTTGGGGTGTGTTTAGGGGTTATTTTTGTGTGCCATTTTTCTCACCCTCCCCCAAAACGATAAGAGAACCCCCACGATCAATATCGTGGGATTTTCCTATCGTTTTGGGGGAGCCCCAGATTTCTGGCGATTTTGAAAATATCGTCCGATATTTTCAATTGTCCGAAGCCCGATTCACATCCATAAGAACATAAGAACATAAGAAAATGCCATACTGGGTCAGACCAAGGGTCCATCAAGCCCAGCATCCTGTTTCCAACAGTGACCAATCCAGGTCATAAGAACTTGGCAAGTACCCAAAAACTAAGTCTGTTCCATGTTACCATTGCTAATGGCAGTGGCTATTCTCTAAGTGAACTTAATAGCAGGTAATGGACTTCTCCTCCAAGAACTTATCCAATCCTTTTTTAAACACAGCTATAATAACTGCACTAACCACATCCTCTGGCAACAAATTCCAGAGTTTAATTGTGTGTTGAGTAAAAAAGAACTTTCTCCGATTAGTTTTAAATGTGTCCCATGCTAACTTCATGGAGTGCCCCCTAGTCTTTCTACTATCCGAAAGAGTAAATAACCGATTCATATCTACTCGTTCTAGACCTCTCATGGTTTTAAACATCTCTATCATATCCCCCCTCAGCCATCTCTTCTCCAAGCTGAAAAGTCCTAACCTCTTTAGTCTTTCCTCATAGGGGAGCTGTTCCATTCCCCTTATCATTTTGGTAGCCCTTCTCTGTACCTTCTCCATCGCAATTATATCTTTTTAGAGATGCGGCGACCAGAATTGTACACAGTATTCAAGGTGCGGTCTCACCATGGAGTGATACAGAGGCATTATGACATTTTCCGTTTTATTCACCATTCCCTTTCTAATAATTCCCAACATTCTATTTGCTTTTTTGACTGCCGCAGCACACTGAACCGACAATTTCAATGTGTTATCCACTATGACGCCTAGATCTCTTTCTTGGGTTGTAGCACCTAATATGGAACCCAACATTGTGTAACTATAGCATGGGTTATTTTTCCCTATATGCATCCCCTTGCACTAATCCACATTACATTTAATCTGCCATTTGGATGCCCAATTTTCCAGTCTCACAAGGTCTTCCTGCAATTTATCACAATCTGCTTGTGATTTAACTACTCTGAACAATTTTGTGTCATCTGCAAATTTGATTATCTCACTCGTCGTATTTCTTTCCAGATCATTTATAAATATATTGAAAAGTAAGGGTCCCAATACAGATCCCTAAGGCACTCCACTGTCCACTCCCTTCCACTGAGAAAATTGTCCATTTAATCCTACTCTCTGTTTCCTGTCTTTTAGCCAGTTTGCAGTCCAAGAAAGGACATCGCCACCTATCCCATGACTTTTTACTTTTCCTAGAAGCCTCTCATGAGGAACTTTGTCAAACGCCTTCTGAAAATCCAAGTATACTACATCTACCGGTTCACCTTTATCCACATGTTTATTAACTCCTTCAAAAAAGTGAAGCAGATTTGTGAGGCAAGACTTGCCCTGGGTAAAGCCATGCTGCCTTTGTTCCATTAAACCATGTCTTCCTATATGTTCTGTGATTTTTATGTTTAGAACACTTTCCACTATTTTTCCTGGTACTGAAGTCAGGCTAACCGGTCTGTAGTTTCCTGGATCGCCCCTGGAGCCCTTTTTAAATATCGGGGTTACATTTGCTATCCTCCAGTCTTCAGGTACAATGGATGATTTTAATGATAGGTTACAAATTTTTACTAATAGGTCTGAAATTTCATTTTTTAGTTCCTTCAGAACTCTGGGTTGTATACCATCCGGTCCAGGTGATTTACTACTCTGTAGTTTGTCAATCAGGCCTATCACATCTTCTAGGTTCACCGTGATTTGATTCAGTCCATCTGAATCATTACCCATGAAAACCTTCTCCATTAAGGGTACCTCCCCAACATCCTATTCAGTAAACACTGAAGCAAAGAAATCATTTAATCTTTCTGCGATGGCCTTATCTTCTCTAAGTGCCCCTTTAACCCTTCATCTAACAGTCCAACTGACTCCCTCACAGGCTTTCTGCTTCGGATATATTTTAAAAAGTTTTTACTGTGAGTTTTTGCCTCTACAGCCAACTTCTTTTCAAATTCTCTCTTAGCCTGTCTTATCAATGTCTTACATTTAACTTGCCAACATTTATGTTTTATCCTATTTTCTTCAATTGGATCCTTCTTCCAATTTTTGAATGATGATCTTTTGGCTAAAATAGCTTCTTTCACCTCCCCTTTTAACCATGCTGGTAATTGTTTTGCCTTCTTTCTACCTTTCTTAATGTGTGGAATACATCTAGACTGTGCTTCTAGAATAGTATTTTTTAACAATGACCACGCCTCTTGGATATTTTTTACTTTTGTAGCTGCTCCTTTCAGTTTTTTTCTAACAATTTTTCTCATTTTATCAAAGTTTCCCTTTTGAAAGTTTAGCACGAGAGCCTTGGATTTGCACACTGTTCCTCTTCCAATCATTAAATCAAATTTGATCATATTATGATCACTATTGCCAGGCGGCCCCACCACTGTTACCTCTCTCACCAATCCTGTGCTCCACTGAGAATTAGATCTAAAATTGCTCCCTCTCTCGTTGGTTCCTGAACCAATTGCTCCATAAAGCTATCATTTATTCCATCCAGGAACATTATCTCTCTAGCGTGTCCCGTTGATACATTTACCCAGTCAATATTGGGGTAATTGAAGTCTCCCATTATTACTGCACTATTGCTTAATCTTTTGAAAAGTACAAAGACCAGGGGACACATAATGAAGTTACTAGGTAATACATTTAAAACTAATAAGAGAAAATATTGTTTTATTCAATGCATAATTAAGCTCTGGAATTTATTGTGAAAGGGTGTAGTGAAAATATTAGTGTAGCTCCATTGAAGAAAGGTTTAAACACGTTCCTGGAGGAAATGTCCATTAACCATTATTAAGGTAGAGTTGCAGAAATTCACTGCTTATTCTTGGGATAAGGAACTTGGAATCTATCTACCCCTTTGGATCCGGCCAGGTGTTTGTGACCTGGCTTGACACTGTGGAAATAGGATACTGGTCTTGATGGACCTTTGTTCTGACCCAGTATGGCAAGTCTTATGGATAAGTGTGTACATACCTTAGGAAGCAGCACGATGTCTACAGAGTTAGGGGTGACAGTAGCATCTCCAGGTTACATTGGAGCAGGTCAGCAAGGGTCCTATCCATGTAAGAGCAGTGTTGGACTCATTAGGAGGGCTAGGGCCAGCATGGACATTGCAGAGTTGGGAAGTGAGTGCAGTGGCTCACGGGGCTGACCCGTAAGCCACAAATCTTAACAGGAGGATCACATAAACCTATTTAATATAAATTTCACATGCTTACCAACAGTGACAATCTATGTCCTTCTAGAAAACGACAAATTAGCTTTACATTCTTGTCACAGAAAAATTGTACTCTATATCTATGTAAGAAAATTTACCCTGTTAATAGGTCAGAAGCCTAAAACATAGCTGTCTACATTTATATCTCAATTATAGCAATTAAGATTTGTCTATAGAGTCTGAGGAGTAATCTGAAGATGCCTCCATCTTTAATTTCATATATGAAATTGATTTCCCAAATGTAGTTAATGAAGTTGAGGATGTTACCAGACAAAATGCTATACCTTGCCGAGATTTAAATTATCTCATAAACAAAAGATCTCTTTTTTTGAGAAGAATGAAAAACTCTGAATCCTTATTTTGAACACAGAACTGAATTTTTATAGAACAAGATTTTATAGAATATAGAATATAGGTAGTTTCATATTTATGATTCCAGTGGTACCAAGACAGCCACACCATGAATGTTCACATTGATTAGAATGAAAATTCTTAGATTACAGTCAAGATAAGGAACCTACAGAAAAAAACCCTAAATCCAATAAGCTAATCGAATAATTCTATTTTAGAGTTAGCAGATATGTTAGCAGCCTTATATCTTGAAATTAACAATTTAATTATCATAGGGAATTTTAACTTACATGCAGATAACAGTGAATCATGAATGGCTAGTGTGTTTCTTTCAGTAATGCCTATAGTAGAATGGTTTCAATGGTACATTATGTATCTGGGCATACTTTAGATCTATTATTTTGTCAAGAAGAGCTAGTTACAGCTAGTGTGAATCTGAATATATAGGTCTTCCCAATTTTGTTTGGTCATGGTGCATTGTTATTTGATAGGCATGATAATTGTGTGCTATATATGCTAAAGTTGAAGAAGTGTTTAGACCAGTGTAGATCCTGACAAATGTCAGGCTTTAGATAATTGGATTAATACTCTAGCTAATACCTATGAAAAAGTAGCTCCAGAGAAGAGTAAATGGGTAGGCAATAGAAAAACCACTGCACCATGATTTTCACAAGAATTAGATAATAAGAGGAGGGTAATAAGTAGAATGGAGCTACACTGCTGTACAAAAAGATCACAAGAAAATAAAGAATGTTATTTATCAGTTCTGGAGGCTTATAGAGCTTTAGTTCAGATTACCAAAAGAGTGTATTATTCAAGGTAGATAAAGAATTCTGTAAATCAGCCTAAAGAGTTCTTCTGTGAGGTTAACAATTTGATGAAAGTAAAAAAAAAAAAAAAGACAAAATGATTTGGATATTGACTGTGAGAAAGTGGCAGATTATTTTGAGGATAAGGGGGAAAAGATCTCAGCCTCTATACATATTCATCCTGCTAATGATTTTGAATCTGTACAATCTTGCCCAGTTAGATGGTTAATCATCTTGTGATTATTATAAATGCCTGTCTGGAAGAAGGATATATGCCTGATCATTTTTAAAAAGTATGGGGCGGATTTTCAGAGCCCTGCTCGCGTAAATCCGCCCAAAACCGGGCGGATTTACGCGAGCAGGGCCCTGCGCGCCGGGAAGCCTATTTTACATAGGCCTCCCGGCGCGCGCAGAGCCCCAGGACTCGCGTAAGTCCCGGGGTTCTCCGAGGGGGGCGTGTCGGGGGCGTGTCGGGGGGCGGGCCCGGTCGTCGCGGCGTTTCGGGGGCGTGTCGGCAGCGTTTCGGGGGCGGGTACGGGGGCGTGGCTATGGCCTGGGGCGGTCCGGGGGCGTGGTCGCGCCCTCTGTACCCGCCCCCAGGTCGCGGCCCGGCGCGCAGGAGGCCCGCTCGCGCGTGGGGATTTACGCCTCCCTCCGGGAGGCGTAAATCCCCTGACAAAGGTAAGGGGGGGTTTTAGACAGGGCCGGGTGGGTGGGTTAGGTAGGGGAAGGGAGGGGAAGGTGAGGGGAGGGCAAACGAAAGTTCCCTCCGAGGCCGCTCCGATTTCGGAGCGGCCTTGGAGGGAACGGGGGTAGGCTGCGCGGCTCGGCGCGCGCCGGCTATACAAAATCCATAGCCTTGCGCTCGCCGATCCAGGTTTTTAGCAGATACGCGCGGCTCCGCGCGTATCTACTAAAATCCAGCGTACTTTTGTTTGCGCCTGGAGCGCAAACAAAAGTAGGCTATTCGCGCGCCTTTTAAAATCCGCCCCTATATGTTCACCCCATAAAAATGAAGTTAGAATTGCTAGCAAGTTAAATTTCCAATTATTACCCAATATCTAATTTGTCTACTTTAAACAAAATAATTAAAAAATGGGATCTGCTGCAGTTAGATTACTTTATTGAAGAATATAATATGCTAACTTCCATTCAGTATGGATTTGGACGAAGATGTTGATAAATGATTTTTAGATTTTTTTTCTATATTAGCTAAAGTAACACTTCATTGTTCAACTAGATGTATTAGCAACATTTGATACTGTGAATCGCAGGATGTTACTGTCATATTTACTGTCCTTTGGCTTGGGTAATACTGTTCTTGATTATTTTTCTTTCTTTTTTTTCTCAAATCAGATGCAGCATGTGAAGATAGGAGACAAATGCTCATCCTGGAGGGTTTTAGATGCAGGTGGTCCACAGGGTTTAGCACTATCTGCCATATTATTTAATTTGAATTTGTAACCCCTTGGGAGAGTGATGTCTTCTTTTGAGATGCACTATTTTATATATGTTGATAATATAAAGTTGTATATGCCATGCAACTCAAATGGCATTCTCTTTGTTTTGGGGATGTAAATAGCTGGATGACCACCATCAACAGCTTATGTGTGAATCTACAAAAAAAACAGAGATATTGTGGTTAAGTAAAACACCAGTGTGTGAAAATGGTGAATATATGTAATCCTGATTTTAAAATAGCAGTTCTACCTAAAGCCTAGGAGTCCAACAGGACTCTCATCTCGGCTGACCTTTAAAACACAGATATAAAAAAAGTGAAGATATATATTTTTTTAATTTAGGATGATTTCTCCTATGATTTCATCATCCTTATGGAAAATTTTAGAATGGTGGTATGAGTGTTAGTTTTGAGTTACACAGATTATTGTAACTCCTTACATTTAGAATTGCCTAAGAATTTATAATAAATTTTACAACTCATCCAGTTTGCAGCTACTAGAACAATATACAGGAGCAGGTTATAGTGAAAGGATTACTCCCTGATTGCAAGACTTGCACTGGTTGCCTATCAAACAATGGATTAAGTTTAAGATTCTTACTTTAGTACATAGAATTGTATATTGTGGAGAGAAACATTCTCAGATTCACTGGAAGAGTGTTTCCCATGTTGAGAGCTGCAATCATTTAGTCAGAGTTTGTATGTTAGTCCATCTTTTAAAAAGTGTATGTTGCAAGATGTGAGAGCTAGATTATTTCCTTTGCTGGACCATCTATGAGGAATGGATTACCAAATAAACTGAGAAAGGAGGGTAAAGCTGGAAGCTCTTTTTAGGCAGGCTTATGAGAGTGATTAAATCTTAATATTATTATTATTATTTTTTTTTAGCTGTGTTGTTTTGTTTGTTTTTCTTGAATTATGCAAGTTTTTATTGTAATCTGCTTTGGTAAATTTTACTGGAATTTACTGGAATACAGGTTTGTATCAATAAAATGTATAAATTAGCAAATGCTAATAATGCCTCAATGGTAACATCAGATATACCAAACATAAACCATAAGCCACAATGAATCCTTGAAAAGAATAAGCTAGGCAATAGGCATTCCAACAGTTAACCAAGGAAATGTGGTTTATTTCAGCACGATCTGCTTTAATGCAGGTGCAAAGTAGGGGCTGTAATCAGAGGTAAAGATTTCAAAATTAAATTCCTATGCAATGTCTGCCAGCTTCGCGCTGCTCCCCTTTTCCCATACCTAGCTCTCTATGGCCCGGGTAACAGTACCCACACTGTGAATCAGCACAGGCACTTTTTCCCGATGAAGTGGTTTTATATATTTTAGTTATCATTTTTCTACACCACCATTTATTGTCATAAATGACCATCAAATGGTATGCAACAAATAATAAAACAAAATCCAACACAAAAACATAATAAATACCCATCTCCCCTAAGTAAATCAACAGCCCCCACCATTAATACAATATATAAAAACCAGAGCAAAAAACATCCAAGACAGAATACAAACCCCAAGAACGAGGGTAAACTCCAAGCTCACTCATCTGAATCTCAGGGAAGAGCCAAGTCTTCACCTTTTTCTGAAATTCAAGGTAGTACATTTGTTGCTTAATCTCTAGAAGAAACTTACAGGTGAATTTTAAATGGGCAATGCGCGTAAAAAACAGGGGTTATGCGTGTGGCTGGGCCTTGCATGTACCGCGTGGATTTCAAAGGGATCCGGCCACACACGTAATCCCTGTTCTAGGCCCCAATCAACTTTTCCACAATCCATAACTATAGGTAACCCTCCTTTAGGAGTGGAGGAGTAGCCTAGTGGTTAGAGCAACAGGCTATGAATCAGGGAAACTAGAGTTTAAATTCCACTGCCAATCTTTGTGATCTTTACCAAGTCACTTAACCCTCTGTTTCCTCAGGTACAAACTTAAAACTTGATTTATTAAGACATTTTTGCCATTCTGTGTCTTTGGGAAAAATGCTTAGCAAATGCTTAGGGATGGATTTTAAAAACCCTGCGCGCGTAAATCCATGCCATTGGCCAGCCCCTGTCACATGGTAGGAGCAGTGGATGGCCGGCGCCATTTTTAAAGATGGCGCCGGCCATCCAGTGCTCCTACCATGTGACAGGGTCCGGCCAATGGCACGGATACCCTGTCACATGGTAAGGGCAAAGGGCCATCGACGCCATTTTTATTAGCGCAGTCAATAGTCTGAGAGCCTGGACCACCAGGTAATTTTAAAACGTTTTTGGGGGAGTCCGGAGGGTGGGGTCAGTTTTTAAGGGTCGGGGTGGGTTTTTTGTTTATCGGATCGAGTGCAGCTGATAAACAAAAACTCAATCGGGCCGGACGATAAAAATTTTAAGATTTGAATCGGAACCGGAACCGATCAGATTCCGGTTCCGATTCACATCTCTAAAAAATATACAGCACGCCCTAACAAGTTATGTGCAGGCACCATAATGTCTGTTTCTTCACATTCTCAGTCACCATTTTAGAACACATTTTAACCACATCTTGTCAGTACTAACCTCTGATCATACTTTTCTACATATTTGGGGTCTACCTGATAGCTATTGCGTAAAATCTAATAATCTTTACCTGAAGCTACATTTGTGTTGCTCCAGGTGAGGTCATGCTGATCTGGGTCAAAAGAGACAAATCCAGGTTTTAGAAGAGGTTTCCTTGGGAGTTACATTGTGAGACAGAATAGGGAAAAATATATACAGAATTGTATACAATGGGAAATTCTTTCTCTGTAGTTGAAATGTCTTGATTTCATAAATGTAAACAATGTATTGTGTAACAATTGAAATTAGATAATCAGAGAAATCCTTTTCCAGAGATTGCACTGGCAAGTGGTAAAAATCCTTGGGTTAAAGGTGTTTCACTATGTATTAATTAATTCATTCTCAGATTTGGAACATAGATTTTACAAGTATGTTGATTTTACTGCTTCAAAAGACCATAAGGGACAGAAATCTGTTTTACTTTATTTTTAAGTGTAACAAAGTCATGGTCACAAAAACTGAATGTGTCAACACATGAACTTGAGAAACAAAAAGCTTTGAATACAGAGTTATCTGAAAAACAGAGTGAGACAGATTGGGTAGACAATCTTCTATGAAGATACAGATTTCATATGTTAACACACAGAATGAGAATCTGAAATATGATATTTTGTATTAAGAGTTACGGAGGAAAACTCAGGTTGCCAAAATACCTGGCTAAATAGCAGCTTTATCTTAGGAAAATCATCCTAGACCTCCTACCGACATTCAGTCCCAGTTACCCTGACAGCCCAGGTAGCCCCACTCTCCTAAGCCAGCCCTAGTAGCTCAACTATCACAGACTATAAAAACTTCTATTGCTATTATAGAGAGAACTACTGTGACACGTAATAGAAAGGGAACATCTGGTACTACAACAGTTATTACTATACCATTAAGTTGTCAGAATTTAAAAGCTTTAGTTTTTAACTTGTCGAAGTGGCCCTGTTTAGAGGGTTCAGATGTTGATTTTTTTTGTTGGTTTGATAGAAATGAGACATGCTCATAATTTGAGTAATCAGGAAGTTCAGAAAATCTTACAGATGGAGTGTCCAAGTGAGCTGCGTGGACAGCTTAGAAGGGCTTTTGAGAACATGCAGGAATATGAGATTGTAAATAGAGATGATCAAACTATAGAGATGGATTTTTCCATATGTCATTCCTCATAGAGATGTGCTTTGGGTAAACATTTCATGTCAAGCTTCGTTTTGGAGCCCCCCTGTGGGAGTTTCATTTTTCCCGCTTTTCGGGTTTTTTTTTTCGGGGGCCCCAATTTTCGGGCTAGTGCGCACTATCGGGAGTTAGCACGCACTATCTCAAAATCTTTTGGTTCTCCCGAACCATTCTGAATTAGGAAATTTCGTTGACATTGCCTAATTCGAGAAAAACGATTGCACATCCCGAATTTCCTCATGCAGTTAGGGAAAGAAATTGGTGGATGCAGGGTTAAAGGAATAACTGTTACTGTTAAGAAGAAACCTGGAGAGAATCCAGACCAGTATTTACAAATAGCATGTGTGTGGGTGTAATGTCTGGCAGTTTAGATTGTTTTGGTTTTAATCAATCATCTTGAGTTGATAATAGGGAAGATGTTTTTGGGATCCTAGAGGCAAGGAGGGAAATTGCTAGTATGTTGAATAAACAGTTTTTAATGCCATTATTGCTCTGGACAGAAGAATATCCTAATACAGAACCAATGTTAGGAAGTATTTCTTCACGGAGAGGGTGGTGGATGCCTGGAATGCCCTTCTGGAGGATGTGGTGAAGACCAGAACTGTGAAGGACTTCAAAGGGGCGTGGGATAAACACTGTGGATCCATAAAGTCAAGAGGCCGCCAATGAAGAGTGGGTGACTCACCAGAATGATGGCTACTGCCTGGAGACAATACCCTTATTCAATAAACGTACACATGCTTACTGTGACTCCAACATCGTTCTAGCTTCAACAGCAAGAGGAAATGTGGAATAAAGGATCTGCACTCACAAAGGGGGGAGTAGCTGGCTTGTTACGGCGGTTACTACCCCAAACCAAATAAGCCTGTTACTTCTATTTCTATGCATATACAGCATAGTTCTCTGCTTCAACGGCAGGGGAGAAGAAAAAACTGATACTTCACGCATATCCAGCATAGCTCCCTGCTTCAACGGCAGGGGAGAAGAAAAAAGGGTTCACACTCACAAAGCGGGGAGTAGCTGGCTTGTTACGGCGGTTACTACCCCAAACCAAATGTGCCTGATACTTCACTTTCGATGCATATCCAGCATGGCTCTCTGCTTCAACAGCATGGGAGAAGAATAAACTGATACCTCAAGCATATCCAGCATAGCTCCCTGCTTCAACGGCAGGGGAGAAGATAAACAACCAATAAGGGCTGTATAACATAGTCTGAGTAAAACAAATAAGCATGGGTGTAGCTTGCTTATTGCGGCGGTTACTACCCCTACTACCCCTAACTTATCAGCTAGATATTCACTTGGATGCAGCTCCATCACTGCTTTCTACATTAATGGTGGGGGTGGAAAGGAAATAGAACCAAGAGCTAAGAGAAACAGATAAGTATGAGAGAAAAAAGTGTGTGAAGCTTGCTGGGCAGACTGGATGGGCCATTTGGTCTTCTTCTGTCGTCATTTCTATGTTTCTATGTTTCTATGTTTCTATATAAGGATTTTGTTATACCCATGACAAATTTTGTGAGACATGATATTAGAGGGATTGTAGAAAGCTCTGCCACTTCACAGGCTGCTAGAAAGCAGACAGACAATGTTGGACATTGAAACAGAAAATAGAATGTTCATGTCAGTAAAGTTTACTGTGCCAGCTACCTTAAAAGTATTAAAACAACCTTAAATCTATGAAAATTGTTTACTTCTTCAAAAATCAGCCCATTCATTCACACACTGACAAGCAGCATTCTTAACTCTAACAGGGAGACAACCTCTGAGTCTTTCAAACACATGCACATTCATCTTAACAAGCACTGCAGTTAATCAATGTATATTACAGAGCATATGCACACACACACACACATACACACAGGATGTTATTTTCCAAGTAAACTCACACTACTCCTAGGTACCCTTAAACTTATCAAATCTATATCCTAAAGTTGAGCATTGTATCCTTAACATGCTAGTTCTGTCATTTACTTAACTTAACCCTTAACTTACCTAACTTAACAGAATATCCTGGCCAGGACTGTCCCAGGTGCAGTTGTCCCTCGACCATGGTCATGTCAAAACAGTGAGAACCAATCCAAGCCTGCCTCCTGGTCTTGAAGAATCTTTCTTAACTAACTTAAACCTCTTTTAACTAACTTAACCTAAAAATCTTATCCTAATAAAGCCAAAATCAAATGGATTCCCTTTCCTGGAGGGAAGGAGAGAAAAAGCCAGTCAGCTGCAAACTGAGAATGAAGGCAAGGAAAAAAAACATTGTGTCTCCAACTCCCTTATACAGGGCAGCTAAGCAGGCAGCTTTCCAGGTCCTATCTGGGTCGCCAACTGTTGTTGTTTAATAAATGCTTAAAGCCAGCAGCTTGAGGTGAAACGTATTTTTATTCAAAACAAACCTATAATATAATGAGATATATCTTATGGAGAGAACAACAAGTTAGCATATAGTAGACAGGATCAGTTCTCTCATAAATGAATTACTGATACCAGGCATTATAAAGAGTTTCATACTTCTAATTTCTAAACCAGTGACTAAGTTTGTTTATTTTCATAACATTTTCTTAATTTTTTAGCATTAGCACAACATTCTCTTAATAGGTTGGCATTATAATTCCTATCTTATACATATTATAATGAAGCTAGGGTTCTTGTAAATCGAGCCCAGAGAAAAAAATGAAACTTAAGAGAAATGAAAATTGAAACTAAAAGAAAGAAATGAAACTTAAAAAACTAAGCTCATATCTTTTTTTACCTTTGACCTATATGTTAACATTTCAGCTTGTCAGCCGCCTTCAATAATTCTACAGTTTATTCACTTGTACATTCACATGCAGTAATTCTAGGTTCACACAGGAAATTTTTTTCAAAGCATCCTAACACATCCGAAGGTCGAAATGGAAAATGATGTAACCCAGGAATGGCAATTCCACTTCCTTGAATGTACACTTTTCAAACTTTGCATAAAGGCGATTTTCATGTAGTTTCAGGAGGACTTGTTTAATAAGTGTTGCGCCAGGAGGTGGACACTTGGCCTAGTGAAGCATTGGTGGGCTCCCTGGTTGGACCCAGAGAGCACCTGCCACCGGGAGGTGGAGCACAAGAGGAGACAGAGGCTAGCTGGAGCTTCGCCACTAGCAACCCGGGGTCCCCATGGGTTAAGCCCTTGGTTACCCGGGCCACCTGGTCTTAGGTGGACCTCACAGGATCTCCTAGATATACATTTCAGAGGTGTGCCCACCACAATCAAGGGTGCGTGTCGATATTCAGGACAGAGCCAGTAATAAGTCCGTGGATAGTCAGGCAAAGCAAGGGTCAAATACCAGTAGTCAGTCCAAGGGTAGTCAGCCAAAGCAGAGGTCAGATTCCAGGAGACAGTCAGACGTGGTCGAGTTCAGGCAGAGGTCAGTTCCAGGCAATGAGCAGACATGGTCGGTTATCAGGCAGAGGTCAGTTCCAGGAAGTATGCAGAAGTGGTCGTAGAAACAGGCAGAAGATCAGGGGCAGGCAGCGATCAACGTAGTCAAGAACAGGCCGAGGTCAGTACCGAGAAGACAGTCCGAGAGGTACTACCTGGGGAGTTGAGGAGACAGAAGGACACTGGAACAGAAGGACGCTGGAACAGGAGGATGCTGGAATAGAAGGACACTGGAACAGGACTGGAATGAGACTGGAACAAAACTGGAACAAGGCTGGAATGAGACTGGAACACAAACTGTAACGCATAGGCAAACTAGAAATCATGATGTGATCAACCCGATTGCCAAGGCAAGGAAGTGAGGGTAGGAGCTTCCTGTTATACTGTGATGAATCAGGGTGTGCCGTGGAGCTGTGATCCGACCCTGGCCCTTTAAGGTACCAGGCGGTCTGCACACGCACGTGCCAAGGGGTGGGGCCAATGCCAGGGAGGACGCTGAGCCCCGCCGTGAGGCCTGGCTGGAGGACTAAGGCCTGGCGACCACCGCTGCGGGACGCCGAGGCCTAGCTGTACGGCATCCCCACAGAACCTATGACTTCCCTATAGACTTGCTACCAGGGAAAATGCTTCCCAGGGGTAGAGTGTACTCCTTCTCTGCTCCTAAAACCAAGGCTATGACAGAGTATATCCAGGAGAACTTGGAATGAGTATTTATCCATCTATCCTCTTCTCCAGCATGGGATGGTTTTTCTTTCTAGGGGAGACAGAAAGGACCCTCAAGCTTTGCATCAACTGTAGGGGTCTCAACACCATTACCCGCAAGAACAAGTATCCTGTAGTACTGATAACAGAATTGTTTGATTGCCTGCAAGGAGCTAATATATTCTCTAAACTGGATCATAGGGGAGTCTATAATCTCATCCACATCCACGATGGAGATGAATGGAAGATGGCTTTCAACACCCAGGATAGGCATTATGAATATCTGGTGATACCTTTTGGCCTCTGTAATGTGTCAGCAAGTAAATCAAAATAAGGTTGACAAATTTTTCAGAGACTTCTTTTATTCCCATGTCCTCGTCTACCTAGACAACATTCTTATTTATTCCTATTCTGTGGCCCAACATATTGTTGCTCGTCCCGTCCGCGCTCGGCCTGCACCCGGTCCTGCTCACCTCTCCAGTTCCTTCAAGGGTCCCAGTTCGTCCTCCCCTGCAGTGGTGGCAAGCACAGCAAGGGTCAAATACTTCGTAAAAATATCCAAAACAAGTATACAAGTTAGGAGCAAATTAGCCAAAAAAAAGAAACAAAAGCAAAAAAGAAAAATATCCCTGGCTCCTAAATATTTTTTGCTGGTGCCTAAGTTTTCTAAAGATTTTCCCACCCCCGATGTACAGTTGTGCTGTGGGGCTTGGAGAGGGAGTGTTGCCAAGGTGTGCTGCACCAGCGGCACTGGAAGAACGATAATGCAGCAGGGAGATATTGCAAGGGCTGCAATCTTAGATCAGAAAGGGAGGGGGAGAAAGAAAGGGGATCAGAAAGGGAGGGGGAGAAAAAAGGAATCGGTAGGATGGGGGTGTTGTTGCGCTCGGGGGTGGACCCTTGTCCTGTGGCAGTGGAGATACGCCTCCTGGTAGGGACCAGAAAGCAACTGCCCCCAGGGGACAGAGCACGGAAGGAGACAGAGGCTAGAGAGAGCTTCACCACTGGAAGTCCGAGGTCCCCCGGGGAGGAGCCCATAGGGACTCGGGACACTTGGACTTAGGTGGGCCTCACAGGGTCTCCTGAGAGAGTGAAAGTCCGGCATGCCCACAGACAGGAGGAGAGCGCGGTCAGGTTCGAGACTGGAGGTCAGATGGAGCAAGGAGAACCAGAATAGTGTAGGAGATGGCAAGGCTAGGAACAAAGCCAGAATCTGGAGGCATGGTCATGCAGGCAAAGGTCAGTGTCCAATAGTCAGTCTGAGGAGTGATCAACAAAGCTGAGGTCAGGTACCGGATGTCAGACTAGGTCACAGGCAGGCTGAGGTCAAGAGGCAGGCAGCAGGCAGATGAGTCGAGTAACAGGCTGGAATCAGGAGTCATGCAGCAGACAGGCAGGTCAAGGAACAGACTGGGTTCAGAAGGCAGACAGGCAGGCAGACAGGTCAAGTAGCAAACTGAGGTCAGTACCAGAGAATCAGTCCGGAGGTACTACCTGGGGAGATGAACAGATAAACAGGAACAGGAGGACACTGGAACTAGGAAGCAGGAACAGATCTGGAACAGAAGGATCCTGGAACGCGACTTGGAACAAGACAGTAACAGGTACAAGCACAGAGACAATCTAGCAACCGACCTGATTGTCAAGGCAAGGAAGTGCAGGCAGGGACTTCCTTATAACACGGAATCAATCAGGGCGCGCCGCGGAGCTAAGATCCGACCTTGGCCCTACAAGAGTCCGGGCGGTCTGCGCGCGCGCATGTAGGGGCATGGCCAGCAGGGCCAAAGATGCCGAGCTCCGGCGTGAGGCTTGGTTCGCAGTAGAAGGCCTGGAGACCGCCGCCGTGGGACGACAGGACCTGGAAGTATTGGCAGCTGCTGCTAGGGTGGCCGACCTGGGACCTGCTGTGGAGCCATGAAGGTGAGCAGGCCCATGCGCGGGACGGGAGCGAACGGGGCGCGTAACAGGTGTGAGGATAAGAAATGGGAGTCTGAGAGGAGGATTTGACGAGGGGAGAGTAGAAGGGATTCATTGGGTAGAGGATGAGAGGGGATTGACTGAGCTTGTATGTGAGAGTGAGAGTGAAGACTGGCACAGGAGTGGTGTGTATTTGACAGTAAACCAGGGACAGGGAGTGAGGGTTGGAAGAGAGATAAAAACGACTTAACAGAAGAAGGACATTTTGTATTTAAATCTTTTTTTTTTTTTACAATAAAGATACTAATTTGATTCATCAGAAATGTTTACTGGGTTTCACCTAGTCTATTTTAATTGCTGTGTAATTTGAATTTCACCCTGCTGAGATCTCAGTACCATCTGCCAATCAGCCAGGGACCCCACCAATACCATATACTCTATAGATAACTAGAAGATTAATCTTCTACTAGCAGATACCCAAAAAGCATGTGCCCAACTCTCAAGGCCCATCCTAGTCAATCCTCACTCACTCTCCTTTCTCTCACGCCCAGGTCCTCCAGCCCTCCGCTCTAATCAAGGAGTTCCAAATAGACTCCTTTTTAATCTACAAAGTTTCATGGAACCCAAACCACTCCACCCTTCTCTCTCACCCTAGTTCTCTCGAAATCAAACGCCGTCAATCTCTCTCCCTCTCTCCCACAACCTGGCCCTATCACTCTCCCACTAACTCATCTTACTAATGCTAGTGCTGCTGATTTCCCGATCCAGTGCTGTTACTGTGACTGCTGTTTTGTTGATATTTCTCTTTCCATAGACTGCAGGTTGGAAACCACAGTTCTAATCTTTGCCTCCCTCCCCTTCACGACCTTAGCCAAGCCCTTCTCACCCTCCCTTCTATGTGTCTGCAGGCATTCCTCACATTTCTCCCCTCCCCAATTTAATTTTTCTGTTACATTCAATGTGTCACACAAGCTTTAGAATTAGACATGAGTCAGTTCTTTCTTTCACCTCCCCCCTCCTCCCAATCTGCTCTCTCACCTTCCTCCACTCCCTTGGCTCTTGCTGTTCAGCACCTGGAGCCTGTGTAGCTCACCTGTTGCCCCTACCCCCTTTACGCCGCATGGCATACAGGCTATGGATCAAGACTGCTGCCATCCTCAACAAATCACTGCTCGAGGGACCACTCCCCCCGCCTCCAAAACATCATTGCTCAAGCATTCATGTGATTACATTCCCAGCAGAGCAATAGCAGCTTTTAGACTTCCTTTTGTTATGGTGGTAGAATGTTGTTATCAGCAGAATATTTATTTAGTTATTTATTACTTTATTTACTTATCTATATATAATCTAAATCCCACCATTCCAGTTGCTTAAGGTAAGTTAAAGCAAAGTAAAATATAAGACAGGGGTGGTCACTAATGGGGATAATGTCTCTAATATCCGAGTGGATGCCCACCTCAGCATCAGTGATCATTAAAAGGTATGGTTTCATATTGCAAATAGAATTCAGAGAGGTCATACGGAGACCCGAGTTTTGAATTTAAAAAATACAGACTTTATTGAAATGGAGACGTACCTGGAAGTAGAACTAGAAGACTGGGAGAAAATGAGAGAGGTGGAACAAAAGTGGGTCAAACTAAAAGGAGAAATTACAAAGGCAACAAATCTATGTTAGAAAAGTAAACAAAAGTAAGAGAAATAAGAAACCAACCTGTTTCTCAAAGGAAAGGGCTGATAAAATGACAACAAAAGAACAGCATTCAAGAAATATAAAGAATCTCAAAAAAGGAACACAGGGAAGAATATCTGGTGAAACTGGGGGAGACGAAGAAAGAAATCAAGAAAGCAAAATGTCAGGCAGAGAAAGGAATGCCAAAGAGGTAAAGCGAGGTGACAGCAATTTTTTCTGATATATCAGAGAAAGGAGAAACGTCCAAAGTGGTATAGTGAAATCGAAAGGTGACAAAGATCAAAGTGTGGAAAGAGACAAAGAAATGGCTGAAATATTAAACAAATACTTCAGTTCGGTATTCACTCAAGAAGACCCTGGAGAAGGACCATCTTTAGTTGACAAGACTGTGGATGAGGTGGAGTAGACAAAACTCTGTTACAGAAAAGAATGTATGGGAAAAGCTAGGAAAACTGAAAATGGAAAAGGCTATGGGGCTAGATGTGGTACATCCCTGGATACTGAGGGAGCTCATATGTGCTGTTGGGTTCGCTGAAGGACCTGTTCAGTAGATCCCTGGAAACAGGAGTGGTGCCACAGATTGGAGAAGAGTGGTAGTATGAGTAGAGAGGAGGCTGGAAACTACAGGCCAGTTAGCCTCACCTTGGCGTTTGGAAAATTATTGGAGACTCTGCTGGTTTTGGGACCGATTCTGTTCAATATCTTTGTGAACGGCCTAGTGGAAGGGATAGAAGGTAAAGTTTGTCTACAATCCAATGGGCTGCTTGACCCAAGGCAGTATGGATTCACCAGGGGAATGTCCTGTCAAACATATCTGATTTTTTTTGATTGGGTGACTAGACAGTTGGATCAGGGATGAGCACTCAATGTGATTTACTTGGATTTTAGTAAAGCTTTTCATATGGTCCCACATAGGAGGCTCGTGAACAAAATGAGAAGCTTGGGAGTGGGTGCCAAGGTAGTAGCATTGATTGCAAACTGGTTGACTGATATAAGACAGCATGTAGGTGGGACCTACTCTGAAGAAAGCATGTAAATGGAACCTACTCTGAAGAAAGAACAGTGTTAATTGGAGTGCCAGAGGGATCAGTTTTGGGACCGATTCTGTTCAATATCTTTGTGAACAACCTGGTGGAAGTGATAGAAGGTAAAGTTTGTCTATATACAGATGATACTAAGATCTACAACAGAGTGGACATTTCTGAAGAAGTAGAGAGAATGAAAAGTGATTTAAGAAAGCTTGGTCGAAGATTTGGCAGCTGGGATTCAATGCCAAGAAGTGCAGAGTCATGCATCTTGGGTATGGCAATCCAAAAGAGCTGTATGTGATGGGCTGTGAAAGACTAATGCGCATGGACTGAATGCTGGGCTGCATAGAGAAAGAGGAGAGAGAGGAATAACCAGTAAGAAAAAAGAGGAGATAATGCCCTTATACAGGTACTTGGTAAGGCCTCACCTGGAGGACTGTGTTCAGTACTGGGGCCCGTATCTCAAAAAGGATAAAGTCAGGATAGAGGCGGTCCAAAGAAGAGTGACCAAAATGGTGAGGGGCCGGCATTGGAAGATTTATGAGGAGAGGCTAAAGGATATGAATATGTATACCCTGGAAGAGAGGAGGTGCAGGGGAGATATGATACAGACCTTCAAATACCTGAAAGGTTTTAATGGTGACCAATTGACAAATCTTTTCTGCTGGAAAGAAATCAATAGAACTAGGTTGTCATAAAATGAAACTCCAAGGAGGATGATTCAGAACCAATGTCAGGAAATATTTCTTCATGGAGAGGGTGGTGAATGCCTGGAATGCCCTTCTGGAGGAGGTGGTAAAGACAAAAACAGTGCATATAGAGCAGTCCCAGTTGTAGTTTACATCCAGGCACTGCCTCATGGGCCTGTGGGCAGTTTTGGTACAGCAGTTTTGGTACAGCAGTGCACTTTTAAGCCAAGGAGGCAGTGCACTGGGCGTCAGTGGGCAGTTTTGCAGACTCACATATATTGGGACACTGGTGCTCTCTGAAGCCAAATCCCCAGTAGGCCTTTTTTGTAGTTACAAGTTTGGTGTGTGCACATACAGCAGTCCCAGTTGTAGCGTACATCCAGGCACTGCCTCGTGGGCCTGTGGGCAGTTTTGCAGACTCACATATATTGGGACAACGGTGCTCTCTGAAGCCAAATCCCCAGCATGCCTCTTTTGCAGTTACAAGTTTGGTGTGTGCACATACAGTGGTCCCAGTAGTAGTGTACATCCAAGCACTGCCTCGTGGGCCTGTGGGAAGTTTTGCAGACTCACATATATTGGGACAGCCATACTCTTTGAAGCCAAATCCCCAGTGGGCCTCTTTTGGAAATAATTCTTTTAATTGAAATTCCTAGTAGGCAGTGACATTAAATCCATGATCTCAGGGAAAGCTAGATGTGGTCGAGTGATTGGGACTGGCAGAGGAGGCACTTCAAAAGGCAGTGTCAGTCCCCCATTTAGTTAGAAAGGGACATTTTCCAATCTAAAATCTCTGAAGGGGCAGGCAGTTCCATCCGGAAAAAAACTGAAATTTAAAGATGATGACCCTGTAGTTTGGAGGCTGAGTCATGCAAGACAAAAGGGCGAGACACAAAAGCTGCAGTGTGACAGCAGACTCGAATTAGCATTGAAAATGTAGTGCAGGCACTGTTTGCTTCTGATTCCGATGAAGAATCATCTTGTGTGGGATTCTCATCATCAGAAATGGAAGAAGTAATAGCTGAAGAAGGTTTAGGAAGATTAGTTAGTTCTGTCTTAGCCTCCACTTCAGTGCTGCAGGGGAGAGATGAGACTGATGATGATGAGGAAGAACAGTCAGCACAGGCACCAAATGTGACTGATGCCCCTGGCATTGCTTCTCAGGGTCCGCCCACTACTTCAGCTCCAGTGCCAACATCCACCCTGAAGGCTATAGAGAAGGGATCATGAAAGAAATCTGCGATCTGGAGCCACTTTAAAGTGGTGGAGAGCTCGTGATTTGCCCAGTGTAATTACTATGCCAGGGCTGTTAGCAGAGGCAAGCAAATGGGACATATAACTAATTTTGGCATGATGCATCATATGCAGAAGCAACACCCAACAGAAGTGCCATCTGGGGATAGTGGCAGTACCAGTCAGGGGATCCCTTTTTCCAGGCAGAGTAAAGTGGTTGAAAAGGAGCAGAGTCACCCCACGCCCTCAGCCCCTTCTAACAGTCAGGTGGCAGGCCAGCAGCCCCCTGCCATGTGTCAGAAGCAATAAAGCCCCATGGAGGAAATGGGGTGGTGTTCAGTAATGCTATCCTGGGGAAGTAAGTAGCTGCCCCGAAGAGCATGTAATTTAAATATCAGAAGAAATGGGAGATAAGTGTCTTTCCTAAGTTGTATTAGCATTTTGGGTTAAATACTTGCTTGGAAATTTCAATCCTTTTCTGAGTTAAAAAAAATATGTAAACAGCAGTCCAGCAGCAGGATGGGGGCTATCCATATGTTAAAGCACTAACAAGTCAATTTTCAAAGGTTTTAGTTGTCTAGATTTAAGAGCTAGGCATCTAAATTGCTATCTTTGAAAACAGAGTGGTGCTGATCATCTAAAATGCCTGAAGATCTTAGAGTGACATGCAAGACCAAAGCTTACAAAAAGTCTTGAAGACCTGGCTATTTAAGGCAGCGTTTGAAGCAGAATAACCTTAGATGGAAAAGAGAGTAACGTGTGTGACATTACCACATTCCAAAACAAACATAGTACACCTAAACAAACAGAAAAATCTGCTACATGGGACAAGATAAATTAATTGCTAAAAACCTGCGAGAAGAGATAGGTCTTAAGAGCTTTTCTAAATTAAGTAAAATCTTTTTTGATACACAAACCAAGGGGAAATGAATTCCAGAATATAGCGCCACATATGAGAAACTCATTTCATATGTTATTTCTAGTCTAATTTCCTTAACATTTCTTGTTGTGAAGAACAAAGAGTTCTGCTACAATAGGAGATCTGAAAGGTATGGTAGGTTACCTTAACATAGAGTCTGAAACATCAGGCATCCTCTCTTTAAAGTGGACACAAGAGACAGCTAAACAATATAGGTCATGTGACAGTGGTGTGACATGATTATATTTCTTTCTTCCAAAGATTATTTTTTGTGGCAGTGTTCTGCACTAATTGGAGTCTCCTAATAAGATTTAAAGTGAGAGCATGGTAAAGTGTATTGCAATAGTCTAAGCACGAGTTAATAATATGGGTGTTCAAGTCTCCAATGTCTAAGAATGGTCTCAGTCTCTGGATAAAATGCAGAAAAAAAATTAGCATTGAATTAAGGCTGGAAATATGAGAAGAGGAAGTGAAATGAGAGTCTAGTCTGACTCCCAAGATGGTAACAGCTCCCTTACATTGTATGGAGGACCCAGCCATCTTGGGAGGTGGGATGCTGCCAGGATCAAAATTCATTACAAACCACAGGGCTTCTGATTTTTCAGAGTTGACTTCAACAGAGGTTTGCAAACCTCTGTCAGACAGTAGTTGAATTTTCCCTAAAGATTTGCAGTGCAGGCATAAGGTCAAAGCTAGCAACAATCTGTATATTGTCTGTATAGAAATAGCTGCTAAAGCAGGAGCTTTGGATAAATGCAACAAGAGGAGAAATATAAAGATTGAAAAGTGTAGGTGAAAGGAGTGAGCCCTGAACTATACCACATGACAGAACACGAGGCTGCTAAGTGATAGAGTTCCAGCTAACCGGATAGTTCTGTTTTCACAAAAAGATTTGAACCAGCGAGGAGGAGGGTTGTGCAGCCCCTTTTCAAACAGATAATTTAACTGTAACTGATGATCAATCGTAGCAAAAGTAGCACTCATCTCTAGAAAGACAATGAGAAATGCTTTCCTTGTCCAGGTTTAAGCTGATTTCTGTAACCAATTCAATGAGAGCCGATTCAGTGAGGTAACCTCTACGATAACCTGACGGCTTAGGATGGAGGACGAATGTTTTCTCCAAGCAGCTAGAGAGGTGATTGAGAACTACCTTCTCAATGGTTTTAGAGAAAGTGGGCAGATTAGAACCGATCCTTAAGTTGTCTAAGTCTCTGAGTCAAGGACGTGTGTTTTAAGAACTGGGCAAATCATAGCAACCTTTCATCTGTTAGACAAAGACCCTTGCTGTTAACTGGTATTAATAATGTTGGCCAAAAATGGAAAAAATCCTAAATTCGTTTTTGGGGTTTTTTTTTAAAGATTAAAGGCAATGGATCTAGCAGTAAAGAAGAAGCTTTCATCACATTGAATAGTAAATGCAGACGGGCCAGAGATATTTGATTGAAATCAGAGAATTTGCTTACAGCAACTGAAATTTTTCCAGGGTAGGAAGGTGTTTCCAAAGAGGACATGGAAATGGGAGACAAAGAATTGGTAGGCAGCTCTGCTTGGATACGATTGATTTTTGTCTCAAATGCATTTGTGAAATCTTTAGCAGTGAATTTCTCAACGTTAGAATGAAAGTCAGGCTGTGCCCCAGAAAAATGAGAAACTAATTTGAAAAGAAGCTTTGCTCTGTTTTTTGCTTCCTTCAGAGTTTTACTGAAGTAATCTCTTTCAGCTAACTTAATCTCAAGCAATAATGCTTGATACTATGTTTTTAAGTAAAAGTCATCTTGTACAGATTTACTTTTCCACCATTTCCTTTCAAAGTGCCTACTCTGCCTTTTCAGGATTCTCAAACCTGAATAAAACCAGACAGAGTTGCCCTAGGGCCTCTGATCTAAAAAATAAAGAGGGACAATAAGGCCATAGGCATTTACTCAAGCAGTTATTCTAGGACGGAATCTTTTGTACAAAGGGAAGACAAAGTCCAGGTCCCCAGTCCTTCAAACTTAAATCTTAATTTTAGAAGGGGTGCTGAGAGGGACAGTGTAGTGTATGGGAAACAATGATCATTCAGTCAGTCCAAACAAAAGGAATAAACTTAATAATGTGTGTTGGTAAAATGATATTGTGAGAAGAAAAGTTAAGGTCAAAGGCGTGGCCTGCCTTGTGGGTGGGACTGTGGATCCACTATGTTACAACAAATCTGCCATGGTAGAAAAACATTTTGATACAATGGGCTTATGAGGGTCATCTACCTGCAAATTAAATTGCCCTAAAAGGAGGAGATGAGTGTTTCTGACTGAACACTCATTGATAACCGCTAATAAATCATGGTTTTGGTAAATCAATATGAGGTTGAAGTTGTGATTCTTGTGTAGCTGAAGAAAAGGAAATTCAGTACAAGTTTGGACAACAGTATAAGTTCTATCATTTTAAGGAAAGCATGGCAGATAACTGTAACACCTACCTCTTTTTGCTTTTTAAGAATCTAGCTTTCTGAAAAAAGGTGTAATTAGGAAGACAGGCCTGGTGAAGGCAAAGAGTGTAACCTGGTTTAAGTCATTTTCATGTTAAAAGGAATATGAAAGTTATAGGCATTGATAATATCAGCAATTAAAGGAAATCTAATGGTGACTGAACGTGTGCTGATTAAGGCACAGTTTAGAAGCAAGGCAGAAAAGGCTTTGGCAGAGAAACTAGGATGCCCCAAAGAAGGGGTAAACCTGTGCCTTCAGTAAATTCATAGATAATGTATACTTTAAGATGTGATTCCAATAAGGTACAGAGGGGTAGCAATGCTAGTAGAGACTATTGACAACTTACCACTAACCTCAGGCCCAGTTACCATATAGGCAGACCTCTTAGTAATGATGAATACCATACACAAGGAAATCACATTCCTGGACCTGATCCATACTTCCCACTTCTTGGTGATTCTTGAAATGTCATGGTTAGCATATCATGATCTTAAAATAAACTAGACAGTACAACAGATAACCTTCAAATCCTTCATCTGAGGTCAGTACGCCTGCCCAGCCTAGATCAACAGAACAGACATATGAGAGGAGTCACTACCAAGCCAGGGAAACTCCTGGAGAAATATATAGTTTTAAAGACACATTTAAAGAAGTCTTACTTCCTTACAGTCCCTATATCAGTCCAATAATCAGAGGCTCTATATGGCAGAATATATGCTTTACCATGTAGCAATAGGCATAGCGCTAGAGATTTTTTGGATCCTCGTAAGAGTGGTCAGATCAAACAGTCATTAGAGGTATTTTTCAAGCATTTCAAAATATTTTATTCATAACATACAGGAAAGTTTCAGTCCTCAAACACGGACCATGTTTCGCCATATTTCGCCATAAGGGCTGTGTTGGCAGGAACAGAAGACTGAGGAGTTCAACTGTCAATGAATAATATAACATTAGATAAGGAGGTGAGCAAGGATCCATAACAAAATAATCAAAGTAGAGCTTGACACCAGATGGCAGATGGAAACTAATAACAGTGTTTATAAGGTAGATAGATGAAAGTGAAAACAGAGGAGGAAATAATGGAGAAAAGAATAATAATAATCAATGAAAACAATGGCACAATGAAAATTTAACATACATAAATGTCACATTTAAATCATAATCAAAGCAGTTGACCAGAAACCTAAAGAAGGATTGATCACAATGTGTAAACAGAGGATAGTGGAAGATGAGATCAAGACAAAAAAAAAATAAAATAAACAACGGGACAATGAAAACAACATATATAAATGTTACATTACAAGTAGACATCATAATACATCTGAACAAAGAAGCACAAATGGCAAATCAAAATAGAATCGATTGAAATAAAGGAATAAAACTCAGAGGAAGAAAGAGGAGGTAGAGGGGAAGACAAGGGAAGGAGGAACAAGGAAGAAGGGGGAAGGAGGGAGGGGAAAGGGGGAAGAGGAGGAAAGGGAGGGAGAAAATGAAGAGTTGGGATAAAAGGGAGGGGAAGGGAGGGGGAAGAGACTACCAAAACTTTCCTGTATGTTATGAATAAACAATTTGAAAATGCTTGAAAAATACCTCTAATGACTGTTTGATCTGACCACTCTAATGAGGATCCAGAAAATCTCTAGCGCTATACCTATTGCTACATAGTTGATCACCATTCAGTATACTGTTCATCCTCTCCACCACATCATTTGCAGAATATATGCTCTATCAGAACTGGAGTTGAGGGACACATTGTAAATACTTGAAGAAAATTTAGAGAAGGGGTTTATTAAGCCTCCTACATCACTGGCAGGTGCTTCAGTCTTTTTTGTGGCCTTGAAAGATGGATCTCTGCATCCATATGAGGACTATTGAGCACTGAATGTTATTATAGACAGAACAGCTACTTACTCCTGCTTATAAATGAGCAATTTGAATGCTTCCATTCAGCCAAGATATTCAAGAAATTTCACCTACAAGGAGCATAAGGCTGGTACAAATAAGTGAAAGAGATGAATGGAAGACTGCTTTTCCAACCAGTTAAAGCTATTTTGACTATCTGGTAATATTAATGTGATTTACTGTAAATACTCAATATCTATCTTTCAAAATCCAGAAGAGAAATTACAGCTGGAAATGTTGTGCTTATTCCAAGACTCATGGTTAGCAGATCATCATGGCATATAGGGGATAATAACACTTATGAATTATGATTTCTGGTAGCCATGAAGTAATGTTGACATAAAGAACTATGAAAGGACATGCAAAGTATGTGGAAAGAGCAAAGATACCATTATTTATATTTTTATTTATTGGTATTTATAGGCCACTAATACTGAAGCCTGCAGCACATTGATGAAGCTGCAAGATTTTCCGATACTGTTAACATCAGCAAAACCATGGGCTAGGAGAGGACTGAATTTCATTTTGAAGTTTCCTCCCCTCCCTCCAATGTGATCATACCACTATTTTAGTAATATTGAACTAAAAACATGGATTTTTGTACCAGCCAGAGGACTCCCTTCAGCAACAATTGCCCAACTATTTTTAAAAGATGTACTGAGATTATATGGACTACCCTCCCACATTGAGTCAGATTGAGGAGTACAGTTTACATATCAATGTTGGCAAGAACCAATATGACTTCTGGTGATACAGCTGCATTTATCATTAACTTAACATCCACAGACTAACAATCAATTGGAATAAGCTTCAGATTCTGGAACAGAACCTTATATGTTGCTATAACTTTCATCAGAATGATTGGCTTACTGTGATTCTTTGATATGGGAAAACATATAGGAGTTTACATACAACAAAACATTTACTCTTTCTAATAAACCCTTCTTTTTCAGTTAAGGATTAATTCATTAGTTAGCATAGTAAAATCACTACCACCTAGAATCCCAGTGGTACCAAACTGGATTCATTATTTGCAAGAAACCCACAGAGAATGGCTCCCCAGTTCAAAGTAGGGGATAAGATTTGCAACTGCAAACAGGTATTCAGAGTCTATGAGAGAGAGAGAGAGAGAGAGAGAGAGAGAACAAACAAACCTCTTTGTAAAGCTTTCCTAGTAGTCAACTATTTATATCTGTTGTGCTGCGATGGAAGGGAGCACTAAGGGGCGTGCCCCATAGCGGGACGAGTGATGTGCGCCCTTGCGGTGAGACGAAGCCTTGTCTGGGAATGGAGTTTGAACTCTGGAGACAAGACGTGGAGCTTGGAACTCTGAAGACAAGACATGGAGCTGGTCCCTCAGGCACCCTACACAGCCCGTAGGCTGGTCGCGGACCACACTGTCCTCCACGTGACCTACACAGCTGTATGGATGGTCGCGGACCACGAGAGGAGCGGGAAAGCTCTAGACACAGACACAGGTCAGGAACAAGTTACCCCTTGGATCCTCCGGAGTCGGAACAGGATGCAGTCTTTAAAACACGGAAACCAAAAGCTCGGTTCACTTAAAGACAAGGAACCACCGGAGGCACGGGTTCTCAGGACCTGGAACATCAAGAAGTGGACATCAGGAGTTCGGATAACAGGAACGAAGATGCCAGGCAGGAGCAAGATGCAGTGAAGTCCAATGGAGAAGAAGCTCCCAGGAGGTCTAGCTCCTTGTCAAGGTGAGGAGTGAGTGAGCAAGGAACCCTTTTGAAGAGCTGGACCAGGAATACCCAGGGAGGAGTCCAAGGAGGGCCGCACCTGCACTGGCCCTTTAAGTTCAGGAAGAAGACGTGGTCGAGCCCCTAGGAGGAGCAGGAACAGGAAGCAGGACCCTGGATAGTGGCATCCTGCTGCTGTCGAGAGCAGGAGGAGGAGAACAGGCCACAGGCATTCCCCAACGAGGGAGGCGTCATCCAAGCTGCACAGGGGGCGCAGGAAGCGGCTTCCCTGCCGCATGGGAGTCTGGGGACTGTGGCCTCCAGGTTGCGGAACGGCGGTGACATCGGCGGCTCCTGACACAAAGGTAAGCGCCTGTTCGCGGCTAGGCCCATGAGCAGGAGCGCAACAGTAACCCCCTCAAAAGTTGTCCCCCTCCCCTCCTTCGGGAAGTCAAAAACCAGGCAAGACATCTGGAACTGGAGCAAAGTGCAGGTGCCTCCTGCAGATTGTAGGAAGAAACATGGAACAACAAGGGAGAACGGACACAGGAACAAGCAAGGAACATGGAAACAAACAGCAGAGCAAAGAACAAATGGAACAAACAGCGGAGCAAAGAACAAATGGAACAAATAACAAAACAAACAACAGAACAAAACAAAGAACAAGGGAACAAAGAAAGAACAACATGGAACTTGGAAACTTCAAGAAAGACCAGGGAGGGAATCCAGGGTGGGATCGACTAGCACCAGCAAAACCCAGGTAGGGTGCAGGCGCCTCCTGCAGGTCGAGGAACCCAACTCCTGGAATTGCCGTGAAGATGATAATCTGGATGCAAGCGCCTCCTGCAGGTCGTGGAATCCAGAAAGCTGGAGCCTCCAGCAGGTTGTAGGAAAGAAGTCCCAAAAAAAATTTCTGGAGTCCAGAACAGAACCTGGGACAAGGGCAGTCCCACTGGGCACATGGCCTTGGCAAATCTGCTGTGCTTCGATGGAAGGGAGCGCTAGGGGGTGCTCCCCATAGCGGGACGAATGATGTGTGCCCTTGCGGTGAGACGAAGCATTGTCTGGGAATGGAGCTTGGAACTCTGGAGACAAGATGTGGAGCTTGGAACTCTGGAGACAAGACGTGGAGCTGGTCTCTCAGGCACCCTACATAGCCCTTAGGCTGGTCGCAGACCACACTGTCCTCTACATGCCCTACACAGCTGGATGGCTGGTCACGGACCACGATAGGAGCAGGAAAGCTCTAGACACAGACACAGGTCAGGAACAAGTTACCCCTTGGATCCTCTGGAGTCGGAACAGGATACAGTCTTTAAAACATGGGACTTGGAAACCGTAAGCTTGGATCGCTTAAAAACAAGGAACTTTCGGAGGCACGGGTACTCAGGACCTGGATCATCAAGACGTGGATATCAGGAACTCGGACAACAGAAATGAAGATGCCAGGCAGGAGCAAGATGCAGTGAAGTCCAATGGAGGAGAAGCTACCAGGAGGACTAGCTCCTTGCCAAGGCGAGGAGTGAGAGTGCGAGGAACCCTTTTGTAGGGCTGGACCAGGAACACCCAGGAGGAGTCCAAGGAGGGCCGCACCTGCGCTGGCCCTTTAAGTGCAGGAAGAAGACACGGTCGCACCCCTAGAAGAAGCAGGAACAGGAAGCAGGACCCTGGACAGCAGCGTCCTGCCACTGTGGAGAACAGGAGGAGGAGAAAGCGCCGCAGGCAGACTCCGACAAGAGAGGCGGCATCCAAGCCATGCAGAGGGCGCAGGAAGCAACCTCCCTGCTGCAGGGGAGTCCGGGGACTGTGGCCTCCGGGCCGCAGAATGGCGGTGACGTCTGCAGCTCCTGCTTTGAAGATAAGCGCCTGCTCACGGCTAGGCCATTGAGGAAGAGCACAACAGTATCACTGTAGGAGGGGCAGCTAGTAATTCAAGGTGAGGATTTGGTGCTGGTCTAGGGTTTTGGGACCAGTTTTATATGTATATTGAGACATACGAAGAGCACAGTAGACGGTGAAGAGTTGACATGATTTGGAGTGAGTAAAATGAAACTAAGATGAGATTACTTCAATGTTCTCTCACCCTAGCTTGATAGTACTCTGGTAGGGAGTCCATTAAGCTAGAGCAAGAGAACATTTTAGATATTTCATATTTGTGCAACTTTCTTCACTTGAAATCACATCAAATTTTCACTGAGGTCTACTGTGCTGTTCGTATATCTCACACTGCAAGTAAAAATGGTCCTAAAACCCTAGACCACCACCAAATCCTCACTTCGAATTACTAGCTGGCCGTCTTATAGTTATTAGGAAAGTGCAATCATTTTTCCTGAATTAGGCAATGTCAACTAAATTGCCTAATTTGGAATGGTTCGGGAGAACCGAAAAACGATTGAATTTTTTCTGAAATTTCAGAAAAAATTCATTTTTGAGTTAGTGTGCGCTAACTCCCGATAGCGTGCACTAACACAAAAATTAGGGCCCCCGGAAAAAAAATCCCCGAACCGCGAGAAAAACTAAATTCCCACGGGGGGGGGGGGGGGGGCCGAAACGAAGCCCAACACAAAATTTTTACCTGAAGCACATCTCTAATAGTTATTTAAATAGTTGACTACTATGTACATTACCCTAAAGGCTCCCCTCTCCCATCTCCCATACCCAAAACAACAATTTTGATATTTATCACAAATTGTGCTTCAGTTATATCACACAGCTTTACAGAAATAAACAAGGTATAGCTATTTCCAGCATTAAACATGTGCAATACACACACTGTAATAATGCCCCTCATGATCACTGATCACACCCCTTTGAATAAATTTGCATTCACACTGCAATAACTATCACATGTATTAACACCATAACACAGTGTGATAATTATTCATGGGACTATTTAGAATAGAGGAGAAAAACTCATGTTTTCTCACATCACAACTAGTACCATAACTCTGAATCGACCTAGTATTTCATTGTTAAAATCATATTTAAGGAATCCATTCCAAGACTGCTAGATACCACAACCAGTGATGATCAAAAGTCAAAGGGATTCAGAGACATATTATGCTCTAGAATTATCCAAGGGTAACTCCATCATTTATTTATGTGGTTGGTTAGTTATTTTATATTCTGTCATTCCAAGTGAAGATCACAATGGCTTACAAAAGTAACAAGCATCATTAAGTAGTTGAATGGCAGTGCCACAGTCCAGAGATCAAACTTGGAAGGCAGACAATGTGCAAGCAAAGAACCTGTTGAGGTGATTCCAAAAGAAATAGTCACAGATACCAGCCTCAAGAACCTCAGAAGTGGCCACTAGGATAAGAGGAGATATTGTCAGAGCTGGCAAGCTTCAACCAATGGAATTAAGTTTCTTATTAGCAGAGCTATAATATTTTATTTATTTATTATTTGCTCTGTCTAAAATCCTAGGTGAGTCAGAGAATACATACATAAAATCTGACTCATACAATTTTTATAAACCACTCAACCATTCATTCCTGCTGTAAGACTCTGCTAAATTTTTATCATTTTGGAGGATGTTCACTTTGATAGTTAGAAATCAAGACCCGCTGTTAAGTTCCTAACATTGAGTCTTGAAATAAGGTAAATGCTTCTGAAAAAAAGAGCAGCCTTTTTTTTTTTTTCTGAAGCATTTAATATATCTGTTTCAACTCTTGAGACTTCTGGCAAATCATTCCACATTTTTTATCCTGCTATAGAAAATGTTCTATCTTTTGTCTCGCACAGATGTATAGCCCTTGGCAAAAGTATTTCAAGCAAGTTCTTCCCATCTGAGCAAAATGATCAAGTAGGAATATCTTATAAACCTTTAATAAGGTGCTGATACTATGTGGAGCTCTCAGATTCAGTACTTTGTAGATCAGTGTGAAGATTAAACTTTTACCTCCATATAACAGGTAACTAGCATAGCTTATACCCATAGGAACTGAGGAAAACAGGCTAGTTACTCAGCCTCTGATTCTGGGGGAAATGAGATAAACCAGGGATGGTATCATTTTTTCAAAAGAGGGAGCAGCTCTGGATTGATCAGAACATTTAAACCTCAGGGATTTCCTGTTCTTTTACTCAAACGATATGAGATTCTGTAACCTGATTCTATCCTTCAACATTGAAGGCTGTCTATATGAGCCAGGAAGCTAGTAAAAAGAGTAGACCAGTTGTCTTAGTTCTTAAATTATATTTATTAGGGATGTGGTTCAGCCGAACCCATTAGTGTGCGTTAACCTGAAATTCGGGGCGGCCAAAAAAAAAGGTTAGTGCTCACTAACCCAAAAAAATGAAATTTCGGGGAAATTCCCTTCACTTTTCAAGGTGGTCAAAACAGGATGAATTAGACAATTTTGTTGAAATTGTCTAATTTGTCCTTGATGAATGCACATCCCTAACATTTATTAGGGAGATCAAAGATGAAACAATAAGCGATTAATGAAAAATGACCAACCAGGTATGTATAATCTAAAATGCCTCAAAAAAGCAGGAGGGTAGGCTATCTAAAAAAGCCGTTAGGGCAAATATGGAGGTTAGACGCCAAAGAAATGTCCAAGTACAACTTTATTAAAAATGGAGACCAATGGTTTTTATATGTGCCCTATATCGGCACATATAAAAACCATTGGTCTCCATTTCTTTGGCGTCTAACCTCCATATTTGCCCTAATCTAAAATGCCTGACTCTGGCCAAATTTTGCTACAATATGGGTTGCAGCAGAGACATCTTTTGGATATTTATACAGCTATCTTTGTTCAAAAAGTATGAATTCTTTAATGATAAGAAAAAAGCACATGAGACCGTGCAACCAATGGGCAAGCATTGGTCAACAAAACATTGCCCTTTAAAAAAAAAAACCAGCAAAGGCAAACTCTCAGGGTGTATAGGCAACAGCCGGAATGCTGACTCTATATCTACCTTGTCTGGTACAATATTATGAGGAATATTCCAGATTCCCCCCACTGGTACATCATCATCACACAATAGGAATCAATAATAATTAATATCATACATTTACATAATGCTACAATTCATTATATATTACAACATGTATATGATCCCATACAAAGAGAGCATAATATTCTTCAAATTTTTATTAATTTATATTGCACTTTATCAATTCACACAATATGCATAAAATATACACTTTGATCAACCAAGATGAGAAACCTCATCCATCTTATAACTTTGGAAGTGTCATATTTACATCACATAATATCATACTATAATATTCCCCAGACATCTCATAGCCCTATGCCTTTAATATCCCATATCCACATTCACACTCATTCATACACATAAAATCTAAACCCAACCATAAAATCCAATTAGTATTTCAGTATTCACTCATTATTTTGAACATTTCAAATGTTACTCTATTCCATCCCCACAATTCCAACACTGTTCACCCATATTTAAGCCTCTAATTCATTACATTAGCATTACATATTTTCATACATATATAAGCTGTTCCACTCCAATGATATTCACCCCCCTATTCCAACTTGGTCCTGGAATTCAGAAGTGTGTGGCCTGAACTCTCGGGCTGATGCGTCTCATGATTCATCAGATTTGATTTAGTTAAGGAAGGCTTATGGGTGAAACCGAGAAAACTCGGGGACAAAGCATGACTGACATTAGAAATCAGACGCTTCGTACTAGCCAGCTTCCTATGCTGTGGGGCTTTGCCTTTGCTTCGGATGCCTTTGCTAACCCCTTTACCTATTCTAGCAGCCAGTTGGGCCGCAATGCCAGCAGGGGTGGGATCTAAGGAGGGGGTGAGAACTGCTTCATCAGGAGCAAAGTGTGGAACCTCACCTGGAAGGGGGTTGGGGGTGGGAATCGTATGAAGCAGGGAAGAAGCAGGAAGCTCATGGTGTGGAGGGACAATGGAGGAGCTGATCTGGGTACAGTGGGGGACTTGAGAAACAAAAGATCCCCCGCCAAAGCATCTAAGGAAATCTCCGCCCCCGCACCAACTGACTCCTCGCTGGGCAGATCGCTATAGGAAGAGGGCAGAGAAGGGCCAGAAGCCGCTAGCTCCGCTTATTTGAGCTGCTTTCCCCAGAATCACCGTAGGCCTGGGGAGGGGTGGGATCACTGCAATGGACTGAAAGGCCTGGGGTCAGGCCGGGACCCAGCCCTAGGAGCGCGCACCGCCGATGCTCCCTCATTTAAAGGGCCTAGGGCGGGAACCTCGGCCCGGACGCCTCCCAATGACGTCATGTAGGCACAGTATATAAAGCGAGGCCCTTCCGTCAGTACCTCGCCTTGGCAAATGGATCATCACACTTGTGTTAAGTTAGTTGCCGTCCTGTATTCCTGCTTTCCTTGTTCCTGTGCTTGTTCCAGTGTTCCCGCCTTCCTTTTTCCTGTTCTTGTTCCAGTGTTCCCGCGTTCCTTGTTCCTGTGCTTGTTCCTGTGCTGTGTTCCTGTGCTTGTTTTGGTGCTCCTGCGTTCCTGTGTTCCCGTGGTTCCTCCTGTGTCCCAGCATCTGTTCTTGATTCCTATTCCACATTCTACTACTCAGGTTGTACTTCCTCGGACTGATACACGGTACTGACCTCAGCTTGCCTCTTACCACGCTCGGACTGATACCCGGTACTGACCTCTGCTTGCCTCTGACTATGTTTGGACCGCTGCCTGGAACTGACCTCTGCTTGCCACTGTCCACGCTCGAACTGATACCTGGAACTGACCCTTGTTTTGCTGACCATCCTCAGACGGATACCCTGGCTTTGACCGTTGCGCTCCATTCAGACACTCTCTTTGCTACTCCTATGACCACCAGGCCTGCCTGCTCTGATGCTGCCCACGGCCTTCGTCAAGCTAGACCACTAGGCACTGCCTATCCTACCCGGAGGACCTTCAGTTCTTGCTTTGTACCCATGGTCTCCAGTACTCTTGGTTACGGTCTAGCTTGCCTGTTCACCGACAACCACGCATCTCTACTTTTGGTGGGCACCCCTCTCTGTCATCTCTCTGGGAGACCCCCCAGAGGCCCACCTAAGCCCAGGCAGTCCGGGAATCCAAGGGCTCAACCCGCGGAGCCCTCGGACCATTATTAGTGAAGTTCCAGTCAGCCTCTGTCTCCTTCTGTGCTCCGCCTCCTGGCGGCAGGCACCCTTTGGAATCCCTCTGGGGGCCGTACCAATCATGCCAGGCCAAGGGTCCACCTCCGGTGCAACAAACAGTCCACTCTTTTCCACAGATAACCAGTGCAGCTCTAAAAGTAAAGGGATTACATGATCTGAATCTTCTTTTCTAATAGCAATTTTTGAATGACTTGCAAATTCTTAATAGAATTCTTTGGTAACCCTGATATATACATTACAATAGCCTGTTAAGGTATGGCCCACGGTCATAAGGTCCTTTTTCTGTAAATATGAATGAATGTGATACATTTTTCTCAGTTTGAGAAAAGCTTCATGAACCAAAGAACTGATTTGTTTCTGCACTAACAGATCAAGATCAAGCAAACTCCTAACAAACTCCATATGCTGCAAAGACACCCCTTGAACAATCACCAAACCTGAAAGCATTGTTTTCTCCATGTTTGCTATGCTATAGTAGCTCAGGAATTCAAGGGATCAGTTTGAGATTATTATGCCATAATCAGTCTGCAAGGGTTTCTCCTGACCAACCCATTCCCTTAAACTGGCTGACAAACTCAGCACCAGAATTTCCATGATCCTCTATAGTACATTGCTGTCTGGATGCAGTCACTTTTGGGTCAGATGCAACTGTTTAAATATTGGTGACTGTACCAGTTTGACAATTTAGTACAACTTAGCAAGAAAATCCTGGGCCTGAACCAAGCTGCTGGCACTAACTTTTAAAAAGGAGATAGCTTTTAAACTAGATAATAGAGGAAAGCCGATACTTGCTCAGAAGCGTACTGTTCAGAACGATGTATCTTTGAAGATATACAAGATAACACAGAAAGTAAGGCATCCCAGTAGAGAAGTTGCAAGAAATGCCAAAGGGGGATCAAGTGCAAAAAGATTCCAAATTACCCCTGACAACTGATGAGCAGGTTGTTAATACAAACAAGAAACTTACTTTGAAATGTCTATTTACAAATGCTAGAAGTCTAAAAAATAAGATGGGGTAGCTAGGGTGTATATAGCACTGGATGAAGAGGTAAAAATAACTGACATCTAGAGACATGGTGGAAGGAAGATGGCTAATGGGACATTGTGATACCAGGATACAAATTATATCAAATGATGGGATGGATCAAATTGGTGGCGGGGTGGTACTATATGCTAAAGGGAATATTGAGTCAAACAGGATAAAGGTTCTGCAGAAAACAAAATGCAATGTTGAATCATAATGGATAGAAATATTAGTGGGGGGTATATTACCATCCACCTGGCCAGAATGAACTAAAGAAAATGAAATGCTAAAAGAAATTAGGGATGCTAACAAAATCAGCAGCACAGTAATAACGGGTGCTTTCTATTACCCCAGTACTGACTGGGTGAATGTTACATCAGGACATTCTAGAGAAGTAAAGTTCCTAGAAGAAATAAATGACTGCTTCATGGAGCAGCTGGTACAAGAACCATCAAGAGAGGAAACTATTATAGACCTAGTCCTTAGTGGAACACAGGATTTGATGCGAGAGGTAACAGTGTTGGAGCCACTTGGCAACAGTGATCACAAAATTATCAAATTTGACTTAATAACTGTAGGTAGTGCAAAAGAAATTCTACTACACCAGCATTTAACTTTCAAAATAGTGACTATGATAAAATGGGGAAAATGGTTAGGAAAAAAACTGAAAGGAGCAACTGCAAAGATTAAGAGTTTAGCTCAGACATGGATATTGTTTAAAAATATCATTTTAGAAGCCCAGATCATATGTATTCCATGTATTAGAAAAGATGGAAAGAAGGTTAAATGACTACCGCCATGGTTGAAAGGTGAGGTGAGAGAGGTTATACTATCTAAAAGAACACCTTTCAAGAAATGGAAAAAGGGTCCAAATGAAGAAAACTGAAAACAGCATAAGTACAGGAAAGTCAGATGCAAAGCATTGATAACGAAGTGAAAGGGAAAATTTGAAAAGAAGCTTGCCGTAGAAGCACAAACTCATAATAAATATTTTTTCAGGTACATTCAAGGTAAAAAGCCTGTGAAAGTCAGTTGGATCATTAGATGATCAAGGAGTAAAAGGAGCACATAGGGCTGACAAAGCCATAGCAGAGAGACTAATTGGTAGATTTTCAAAGGCCTAAACACATAAATCCTGGAGTTTACGCATGTGGCCGGGCCTTGCACGCACCGGGCAAATTTTCAAAGAGACCCGGGTGCGCATAAACCCTGGTATGCGCACAACTGCTGGGCCTCTTCAAAGGGGCGGGCTGGGACAGCAGTCGGCCGGTGCGTGCAACTTACTTCAACCTGGGGACCTGAAATAAATTCTAAAATAAACAAACAAAAAAAAAGATAGGTATGGTTTACAGAGTGGGTAGGAGAGGGGAAGAGGAAGGGAGTTTAGGTAGGGAGGTAGGGAACTGGAGAAGACCCGAATGCGTCACTGTGCAGAATTTGCATAAATTCTCCCACTCCCCCCCCCTTGCGTGCACCGCCCGCACATATGCGCACGGATTATAAAATCCGGCACGCATGTGCGTGCAACCATTGGATTTTATAACATGCATGTGCCGGCACGCACGTGTTATAAAATCAGCATGCAAGTTTTAAAATCTACCCCTAAATGTATTCTTTGCTTCCGTATTCACTGAGGAAGGTGTAAGAGATATACCCATTCCAGAAATGATATTCAAAGGAGATGATTCAGAGAAACTGAAACAAATCTCAGTGAACCTGGAAGATGTACTAAGGCAAATTGAAAAACTAAAGCGTATACATCCCACAGTGCTGAAGAACTGAGAAATAAAATTGCGGACCTGCTATTGGAAATTTGTAAACTGTCAATATCATCATCTATGGTACCTGAAGACTGGAAGGTTGCCAATGTAAGCCAATTTTTAAAAAGGGATCAAGGGGTGATCCAGGAAATTATAGACCAGTGAGTCTGACAACTGTGCCAGACAAAATGGTAGAAACTATCATAAAAAGCATAACTTCTGAACATCTAGATAAGCATAGTTTAATGGAACAAAGCCTACATGGATTTAGACATGGGAAGTCTTGCCACACAAATTTGCTACATTTTTTTGAAAGGATAAATAAACGTGGGTAAAGGTGAGCCAATTGATATAGTGTATCTGGATTTCCAGAAAGCATTTGACAAAGTCCCTCATGAGAGACTTCTTAGGAAATTAAAAAGTCATGGGATGGGGGCAGTGTCCTGTTGTGGATTGCCAACTGGTTAAAATATAGAAAACAAGAGTTGGGCTAAATGGTAAATTTTCCCAGTGGAAAAAGGTGGTGGGGTGCCCCAGGAATCTGTTCTGGGACCAATGCTTTTTAATATATTTATAAATGACCTGGAAATGGGAACAACTAGTAAGGTGATCAAATTTGCCGATGACACAAAATTATTGAAAGTAGTCAAATGACAAGAGGATTATGAGAAATTGCAAGAGGACATTGCAAAACTGGGAGTCAGGGCATGCAAATGGAAAATTAAATTTAATGTAGACAGGTGCAAAGTGATGCACTTAGGGAAGAGAAACCCAAATTATAGCTACAAAATGCAAGGTTCCACATTAGGAATCATCACTCAGGAGAAGGATCTAGGTGTCATCGCTCAAAATACATTAATCTTCTGTTCAGTGTGCAGCAGCAACCAAGAAAGCAAATAGAATGCTAGGGATTATTAGGAAAAAAATGGAGAATAAAATAGAGAATAACATAATGCCCCTGTATCACTCCATGGTGCAACCTCATCTTGAGTATTCTGTTCAGTTCTGGTCCCCACATCTGAAGAAAGATTTAGCAGAATTAGGAAAGGTTCAGAGAAAGGTGACCAAGATGATAAAGGGGATTGAACAATTCCCCTTTGAAGAAAAGATAATCCTCCCAGTCGCCCGATTGTTTCCGGGATTGGCTCTCTTTTAGAACCCCTCTCTATTTTCGTGGATAGATTTCTTGCTCCATTTATCCTGTTGATTCCCTCATTCGTCTGCGATTCCAGCCATCTCATTAGTCTCCTCAAAGACCTTGCCTTGCCAGCCTCACCAAGCTTCTTGATCACTCTAGACATCGAGTCCTTATATTCCAACACTCCACAGGTGGAAGCCGTCGAAATTGTCTGGTCCACACTAGAGCAACAATTCACCCCTTACCGCATACCCACTAATTTTTTGGTTGCTCTTACTAATATAGCACTCAGGAATATTTTTTTCGCATTTGATGGTGTATTCTATAAACAGATCAGCCATGGGCACCACAATTGCCTCAGATATTGCATGTCTTTATGTAGCTCATTTTGAGAATTTGTTTCTTTACAATTCTCCCTTTTCAGGTTTTATTGTGACATGGCTTTGATATATTGACAAAAAATACAAAAGGAATCAGCCAATGTATTATACAAAAATGCTCTTCACCAAACTCACATATTATTTCATTGTATATATAAAAACCGCATCAGCAAGCCTGGCGATGTGCTTTCTAGATTTCAAAGCCGCCTGGTCATTTCAATCATTTGTGGTTATGAGGGTTGTAACGGATCACAGAGTAGTGCTTCAAAAATAATTTTATTTCTCTCATGGGCACAGACAAATACTATCTATAAAATTATTTTTGAAGCACTACTCTGTGATCCGTTACAACCCTTATAACCGCAAATGATTGAAATGACCGGACGGTTTTGAAATCTACAAAGCATTCGCCAGGCTTGCTGATGCGGTTTTTATATATACAATGAAATAATATGTGAGTTTGGTGAAGAGCATTTTTGTATAATACATTAGCTGATTCCTTTTGTATTTTTTGGCATTTTGCATGCAGGATCAATTTTGGCTCTTTGTTTTTTGATTACTTGTGATATATTGATGACATTTTCATGGTGTGGTCAGGAACTGATGTTCAATTTTACATGTTTTTGGATTTATTGAATTCCTTTGACCCTAATCTCCACTTTCAAGTGCAGATTCATACGTTCACCATTCTTTTTCTAGTCATATCTATCACCTTGTGATCTGGGATTTTCTCCACCTCTTTGTTTCGAAAACCAACTGATCAGAACATTATTCTTCACTTCACCAGTCATCATCCTAAGACCCTCCATGAAAATATACCGGTGGGTCAGTTTCTTCATCTGAGAAGACTTTGTTCTTCAAAGGTCGATTTCTTGACTCAAGCTCGCTCTATGTTGGCTCGATTCAAATCACGAGGTTACCCTTCCAAACTTTTGAAACAGGCCCTAAAGCAGGCTCTTTTCAGTATTCATGATCTCCTTTTATCACTGCAATCTTCTGAACTTACTTTCGTCTTGCCCTTTTCCTCGCGGACCATCGGGGTTTGGAAAATCATCCAGCAGTTTTGGCACATTTTTTCACCTCATCCGCTGTTCCATGATGTCCCTCATTTTGCATTTACTTGAGGCTGCAATCTTAAAGATATGCTTGTCTCTTCTGAGTTACTCTCTACTCCATCTGTCATGACTGACTCTCTGGGCCAGGTCCCATGTGGGTCTTGCATCGCTTGCACTTTCTCTCTTAATATTCAGCATTTTGTGCACCAGTCCTCTGGCCAATCTTTTTTGATCCGCCACTCTTCTAACTGTAATACTCCCGGTGTGGTGTATGTGATATCATGTCCCTGTTCACTACTATATGTCAGTAAAACCACCCGAACCTTGAAAACTCACATTTTTTAACATTTGAGCTGTATTCGCAATGCCCGTGAAGAAGCCCCATTGGTCTCACATTGGTCTAATTTCCATCACCAGCTTGATGACTTGTGATTTTTTGCAAATGAGGTCCTTATCCCATGCACTTGGGGAGGTGACTTCAATGCATGATTATTGAAACATGAACAGTGGTGGATTTTCACTCTCAACACATCCCATCCCGCTGGCCTCAACCCTGATACTCAGTGGTCTGTGTTCTTTTAGGTCTGTTTCCTTTTCTTTTTCCTTTTATTCCTTTCTCCATCCCTTCATGTCTTTGTTCTCTCTTCCTTTTTCCTTATCCTCCCCCCTTTTTCATTTTTGCACCTTTTTCCCCTTTTCTCTTTCCCCACCTTTCCTTATCCCTCCCCCTTCTTCACCTTCCCCTCTTCCCCTCCTGCCCTTTCCTCCCTTTCCCCCCTTTTGTCCCCCCCTTCCCTCTCCTCTACCCAGTTCCCTCCCTTTCCCTCCCCTCTTTGACCCCCTCTTTTCCCCCTCCCCTTCCTCCCCCTGTGCATTTCTAGTTCACACAGTATCGATTCTGTTTTTCTTCCTATCCTTTTTTCCCTTTGTTATTCCTCCTTTGACTATTTCTTGTTGTTTCCTTTGTTTTCCCCCTTTTACAACCCGGTTTCCCAATTAGTGATCCAGTTGTGCTATTAATTTTTTTTCATTCAGTCCTGAGTCCCTGAATCTCGCACGACCTTACATTTCTCACCTCTTTATTTAAATGTGGGGTTGCCGTCGCTTCCACATCCTTGTGGACTTGCCTTCACCGCACAGCTCAAGGCAGGTTTACCCTGAATTTACTTTCTCCCTTCCCATTTCTACAGGACAATTTTCATTTGTTTCCTTTCTAACAGCTGATTTATGTAAGACTATAGGTTAGAAAGCCGCTCCTCTTGCAAGTTATTGGGAAATTTTTGTGAGCAACTGGCTGTGGCTACTCAGAAGATATGTTTTGTTTTCTTGGGTCCTGCTCCTATGGGACCCCTTCATCTCAGTTTGATTCAAATGTGACTTGTTCCTCTTGCTAAAATGGTTGTTTTCATCATCTTTTTCAGCATTTTTTCTGAACAACCATCCGCAAGGCACCTGTTTTCAATCTTTGGCATTTCCTCTGACCGGTACCACTATGCTATTATCTGCTCTATGGCTTTCACTTGTTTCATTTCTTTTTGCTATACTGACTCTGCTGGTATCTTTTCTTTCAGATTTATCGGATTAAGGTTTGATTTATACGTCATATACCATTTACATCAGGTACCTTTTCCCAATTGCTTTATTTTTGGATAGTCGGGTTCCTCTCCCCCTCCCCCCTCATTTTTCTTCCATTGTCTCCTTTCCTTCTCCCCACCTTCCCCCCCCCAGGCTCTTATCCCCTACCCCATTATAAACACAAATAAATGATTACTTCTGTGATGCAGTCTCTGTATACACTAAGCTGTTTCATAAGTCTTTGTCCTTCCACTTTTTTCCTTCCCCTCCCCCCCCCTTTCCTTCTCTTCAAATTCACTCACTGATTTTCTTAAAGTTTTTTATGTATGCTACATGTGGAGCTCCACCCTCTCCCCCTCCCCCTCCCTTTCCTTTCCACCCTGCCCTCCCTTTCCCTCTTTCCCTCTTCCCCTTTTTCCCTCTCCTTTCTTTCCCCTCCCTCCCTTTCCCCTCCCATCCCTGTCCCCTCTCCTTCTCTGCCCTCTACCACTCCCCTGTTTTTTACCCCTTCTTCCCTTTTCCCTCCCCTTTCCCCTGCCCCCTCCCCTCTCTCACCTTCAATTGTCTCCTTTTATTTCTCCCTGCCCTCTCTCTCCCTTTCCCCTTCCTCTCCCTTCTCCCTTCCCTTTCCCCATTTTTTGATACTCACAATTCCCATATTTATATGTTTTATTTATATTATATTAATTTCACACATCTATGTTTTACAGAGGCAACTGCTATTTTCTGTTGTCTTTTTACGTTGAATTTTAAGTTGATAGTGTTTTGTTGTGTACAATATCCTTTGCATGTGTAAGCAGAAGTTCCTGCTATATGGTGTCTTTTTCTGTTTTGAACTGTGGATCCTTGGTTATACTTCCTTGTTCATTTGTTTATTTAATTATTTGTTCCTTTAGGTTTGCTGACAGTTTTTCCAGGCCTTTGTCCCTCCCGACACTACCCATGTGGCAAAACACAGTTCGTGTCGGGGAACTGAAACCTCGCTCTAAGTATTCCTGAATAAAAGTTGGAAACGTTTGCTTTAAGTCTTCACTTCTTTGATCAACTCACCACAAGGATCCGTGAATTTCTAGTGCTTTACCATTTCTATTAGGCCTATTGTATCATGTGTGGGTGAGGGCTTGGCTGTCAGAAAACCACAAGTAAACTGAATTACAATTACAATATAGTAAACCTCAAATACTGAAACAGCACTATGCCAACACTCAAAAGGAAAATACCCTATGAAAAGACAATACTACAATATTACACCAGCAACTAAAACACCAATGCATCTCCTATTAGGAAAATATAACAAGGCAGGCTATTCTAGATCCCTACACAGAAACTGCACATTAAGAGAATACCTCACCGTATCATGGTCACAAATGCAAAACACAGACAAACCCTCACCAAAAACAGAGAAAAATGACCATAAAATTTAAACAGAAATGTAGGGTGGAAACTGCAATAAACCAAACTTTGTCGTTGGTGCAAGAATGGAAAAACATAAATATCACCATTCCTCACAAAACAAACAACAAAACCACAAAATATAATTCATCATAATAGTAAAACCATACAAATAAAAAGAATAAAATATGTCAAAACAGATGATAAATAGAATAACATATATTAATGAATAACATAATTTTTTTAATTTTACAAATATAAATAAAACATTTCAAAAAAGCAAACACATCAAATAAAGTTAAATAATTAAAACAAATAAGAGTAAATAATATCCCCCACTCCATACCTGGAATTTTTTTATTTCCAGTCACCCTGAGATTGTTATGGATTAGTTGGTGAGAGGAAGGTTGCATAGCTTATCTTCTCTCCACACATGTTTGTTCATTCTCTTCCTGACATAATCACTAGGGATGTGCAGAGGGATGCCATATGTTACATTTGGGATTCATATTCATCGGGGGCAGATACGTTGCATTCGGCAAGGGGGCCCCCGATACGTTTAACCATTAATTCCTATTCGTTTCCCCGCTAAAATTAAATTAACTACAACCCCCCACCCTCCTGACCCCCCCAAGACTTACCAAAACTCCCTGGTGGTCCAGCAGGGGGTCCGGGAGCCATCCCCTGCACTCACACCCTCGACTGCTGATTTCAAAATGGCGCCGATAGCCTTTGACCTACTATGTCACAGGGGCTACCGATGCCATTAGTCAGCCCCTGTCACATGGCCATCGGCGCCATCTTGTGCTCCTACCATGTGACAGGGGCTGACCAATGGCACCAGTAGCCCTTGTGACATAGTAAGGGCAAAGGCTATCGGCGCCATTTTGATTACTGGCAGCCGACGGCCCTAGTGCAGGAGATCGCTCCTGGACCCCCACTGGACCACCAGGGAATTTTGGCAAGTCTTGGGGGACCCTCCTGACCACCACAAGACTTGCCAAAAGTCCAGCGGGGGTCCTGGAGTGACCTCCTGCACTCCGGCTGTCGGATGCCAGTATTCAAAATGGCACTGATCGCATTTGCACTCACTATGTCATAGGGGCCGACGGTGCCATTGGTCAGCCCCTGTCTCATGGTAGGAGCACAAGATGGCGCCAATGGCCATGTGACAGGGGCTGACCAATGGCACCAGTAGCCCCTGTGACATAGTAGGTCAAATGCTATCGGCGCCATTTTGAAACCGGCAGCCGAGGGTGTGAGTGCAGGGGATGACTCCTGGACCACTTGCTGGACCACCAGCGAGTTTTGGTAAGTTTTGGGGGGGTCAGGAAGGTGGAGGGTTTGTTTAAATTGGCTCATTTAGGTGGCCGAATAATTTGGCGAAGATTTGCTGTATTCGTGGGGAATCGCGATACGTTTCGCTTCTCCACGAATACAACGAATAGGGCACTATACATTGCAGATTCCTGATTCGTAGGGAACGAATGCACACCCCTAATAATCAAACAAACATGTTCACTCTCAGGCATACTCCCTCTCTCTCACACACATATTGATTGGCTTTTTCTCAAACAAAGGCTCTTTCTCTCAGACACACACATACACACTCTCTCACATTTACTGGATCTATCTCCCTCATGCACACACAAATACACAAACAAACAAACACACACACTCATGCTCTTTTACACTCACTGGTACTGCCTCTCACACATACATAAGCTCTTTCCCTCTCTCACACTCACTGGCACTCTCTTCCAAACTTACACTGTCTCTCCCTCACTGGTGCTCTCGCCCTCTCATTCACACTCACTGGCACTCTCTCTCATGTTCACACATAGGCTCTCTCACACTCATTGGCTCTCTTTCACTCAACAAGACTCTCTCGCACTCACTGGTGCTTTCTCTCTCACAGGCTCTCACACTCACTGGTTCTCCCCCCCCTGTCTGTCATATACAGAGGCTTTCTCACATTAACTGGTGCTCTCTTCCTCACACACATTGGCTCTCTCATACTCACTATCTCCCCCTCTCACACACTGTCAGACTTTCTCACACTTACTTGCACACTGGCACTCTTTCCACACACACATGCACACGAGCTCTCGCTCTCTCACACAGACACATATAGAGGCTCTCTGATACTCACTGGCTGTCTTCCTCACATACACAGGAAGAAAACTAGGGTTAGACGCCAAAGTCTTTTCCAAAACTTTATTGAAGCGGAGACGTATATATTCTTAAAGCCCGACTCTGGCCGAGTTTCGCCGTTAGCAAGCGGCTGCCTCAGGGGCTCAATTTGATTAGGACTCAGAATCAAACCACAGTAATCTTATATGCCACACTTTTTTTAGCCAAGTGTAATCCGCTGTGTTATTGATTCTCTTTATCTTATGTGAAAATCATAATCTTGTTATTGCAATGTGTTTGTTGGACTCCAACTCTGGCATTGCATTTGTTCTGCACCGGGTTACAAAAGCTTCTGTCTCACGTTCAACAGCACATCCAAATAACAAATGCAATGCCAGAGTTGGAGTCCAACAAACACATTGCAATAACAAGATTATGATTTTCACATAAGATAAAGAGAATCAATAACACAGCGGATTATACTTGGCTAAAAAAAGTGTGGCATACAAGATTATTGTGGTTTGATTCTGAGTCCTAATCAAATTGAGCCCCTGAGGCAGCCGCTTGCTAACGGCAAAACTCGGCCAGAGTTGGGCTTTAAGAATATATACGTCTCCGCTTCAATAAAGTTTTGGAAAAGACTTTGGCGTCTAACCGTGGTTTTCTTCCTGACGGCTTTCTTAGACTGCCTTCCTTCGTGCTTTTTGGGACCTTCCTCACATACACATACAGAGTCTCACACTCCTTGGCTCACACACAAGCTCTCATACAGGCTTTTTCTCTCACACACACACACAGACACACTCATACTCCAAGCCTCTGTATCAGCATGTCGACAGCCCTTCCCTCCACCAGCTTAAATAGATCATCATGCTGATGGTTTTGCTGGGCCTTTTGTTGTGTGTTGAGGGTAGGAGCTTCCTGTAGCCCTGCTGAATAATTACTTGTATGCCACAAGCAGAAGAAGATGTTTTGGTGTCCTGCTAGGCCTTTAATTGGGCGCCACAGGTGGGAGGGGAGTTTTCGGCATATCTACTGGTCCATTTATTACATGCCGTGGGCAGAAAGGGAGATCCTTTCTATCATATTGGGCCATTATTTATATGCTGTGGGAAGAAGAGGAGATTCATGCGGTTCCTCTGGGCCATTATTTATGTGCCATGTACAGGAGAGAAGGATAAGGCTGCCTGTTGACCTTTACATGTGAGCTGCGGCTGGGAAGGGAATGTTACCTTGGCCGCGCGGGGCGCGGCGACACGGCGTGTGGGAGGGGCTGTCCGGGGTCCGGGGAGCCACGAGAATGATTCAGCGGCATCGGCAGCGCGTTCGGGTAAGGATCGCGGCGTTTCTCTCCAGCACACAAGCCAGCATCTTCGCGCGACTAGGAGAGCCAATTCTCACGCGATTCAAAGCTCTGGCCACGCCCCCCTGATGTCAGACGCCGGCAGAGGCACCTCTGCGCGGGAAACTTGACTATTTAAAGGGAGCAGTTCCTCTGATTCACTGCTTCGGCCACGATTGTTCTCTGAGCTATCGTCTGGGGATTTGCCTTGGTTTCTGCCTATTGATTGTTGCCTGACTCGGACTGTGTACTGGATTTTGTTGCCTGCTGCCTGCCTGTGGATTATCTGCTTCTGGTTCCTGATTGCCTGCCGCCTGCCCTGACTCGGACTGTGTACTGGATTTTGTTGCCTGCTGCCTGCCTGTGGATTATCTGCTTCTGGTTCCTGATTGCCTGCCGCCTGCCCGGACTCGGACTGTGTACTGGATTTCGCTGCCTGCTGCCTGCCTTTGGATTATCTGCTTCTGGTTCCTGATTGTCTGCCGCCTGCCCTGACTCGGACTGTGTACTGGATTTCGCTGCCTGCTGCCTGCCTTTGGATTATCTGCTTCTGGTTCCTGATTGTCTGCCGCCTGCCCTGACTCGGACTGTGTACTGGATTTCGCTGCCTGCTGCCTGCCTTTGGATTATCTGCTTCTGGTTCCTGATTGTCTGCCGCCTGCCCTGACTCGGACTGTGTATTACTTGTGTCACCTCCAGGTAAGCGGTCTAGCCCGCGGTTCCACTACTATCTACGTGGTTAGCATAACAGTTGGCCGAAGCCATGGAACCCGTTGATCTGACCCCTCTGCAGGCCATTCCCGGGATGGCTAATAAGATCCAACAACAGCAGGGAGTCCTGGATCAAGTCACGGGGGTCCTGGATCGATTGGTGGCGCGTATGGATGCCTTAGCCCACTTGCCCTCGGGACCCGCTCCCAGCCCGGTGGTCACTCCTGCCCCCATCCGGGTGCCTCCTCCGCCTCGATTTAATGGGAATGCAGCTTTATGTCGGGGTTTCATCAACCAGTGCCGGATGCATTTCTCGTTACAACCTGCGTCTTTTCCCAATGATAAAACGAAGACTACCTTCCTTCTGTCCTTACTAGAGGGTCCGGCACTTGCGTGGGCTTCTCCCTTGTGGGAACGAGATGATCCTCTCCTCAATTCACTGGACCGGTTCCTCAAAGAATTCCGTCTGATTTTTGATGAACCAGGACGTTCATCTTCCGCAGCGAATGAATTGCTTCAAATACGACAAGGCTCAAGAACTGTGGGTGAATATGCCATCCAATTTCGCACCTTAGCAGCCAAACTGGCCTGGGGAGAGGAGAGTCTCACGGCCATCTTCCGACAAGGCCTTGCAGAACATATCAAGGATCAATTGGCTGGACGGGATCCTCCGGAGACCTTAGAGGGCTTGATAAGGTTGGCCATCCGTTTAGACTTACGTGTTCAAGAACGAAACCGAGAGCGAGCGGCCACTCGCAGAAATTTCCATTTGGCACCTACATTTCAGCAACCACTGGTCGTACCTCAAACGACTCAGGCATCGGGGAACACGGAAGAACCCATGCAAATTGATAGGTTTCGCCTAACTCCCGAGGAGCGGAATCGTAGACGGGCAAAGAATCTCTGTTTATATTGCGCTGGAGCTTGGCATTTCCTCAATAAATGCCCCAACAAGTCGGGAAACTTCCGGACCTAGGTCGGGTGGGAGAGGCCTCCCTGGGTTCCACCATTCCCTCTCCTCAATTATTACTTCCTACGACCATTTGCCTGAATGGCGAGTCACTGCACTTCCAAGCCTTCATAGACTCAGGAGCAGCGGGAAACTTCATTCAGGAAGACTTAGTGCAGAAATATCGGATTCCGGTGGAACCATTACCTACTCCTCTGTCTGTAACCTCGGTTTCCGGGCAACCGGTGGGAATGCATATTGCCTACATAACCAAGCCCGTATTGCTCCGAACCGGTATTCTTCATCAAGAGAACATTCAGCTATTCGTGCTTCCTACATCGGTGAATCAAATAATACTGGGATTACCGTGGTTACGGATTCATCAGCCGCACTTAGATTGGGCTTCCCTACAGCTCGCAGCATGGAGCCCCTTCTGTTTCCAACATTGCCTGAAGAATCTTCCGGTCATCTCCTTACATACCACGCAACTCTCCAGTGGAATTCCGCCTCCCTATAAGGACTTCCAGGACGTTTTCAATAAGCAAGGTGCAGAGTCTTTGCCGCCCCATCGAAAGTATGACTGTGCCATTGACATTCTCCCTGGGCAGACTCCACCTAAGGGACGAATTTACACTCTATCGGAACCTGAGTCCACCGCATTACGTCAATATATCTCTGAGAATTTAGAGCGTGGATTTATCCGACCCTCTACTTCCCCGGCAGGGGCTGGATTTTTTTTTGTTAAGAAAAAGGATGGGTCCCTAAGACCTTGTATTGACTATCGGGGTCTTAATTCTATCACCAGGAAGAACAAGTATCCCATTCCTCTCATTTCGGAATTATTTGACCGGATAAAAGGGGCCCAAATTTTCTCCAAGTTGGACTTGCGGGGGGCTTACAATTTGATTAGAATTCGGGAGGGGGATGAGTGGAAAACCGCGTTCAATACCCACGACGGTCATTATGAGTATCGAGTAATGCCCTTCGGGCTTTGCAATGCTCCCGCGGTATTTCAAGACATGATAAATGACGTCTTTCGTGACATCCTCTATTCCCACGTCATTGTCTATTTGGACGACATATTGATTTTTTCTCCCTCCTTGTCCCAGCATGTGCGTCATGTTCGACAAGTTTTGCAACGCCTCCGGGAGCATAAATTGTTCGCCAAACTAGAGAAGTGTGTTTTTCACCAGCAACGCTTACCTTTCCTCGGCTATATTGTTTCTAACAAAGGTTTATCTATGGACCCTGACAAACTTAATGCCATCCTCAACTGGCCCCAGCCGGTGGGGTTGAGAGCTTTACAAAGATTTTTGGGGTTCTCTAACTACTATAGACAGTTTATTCCTCATTTTTCATCATTAGTAGCGCCCCTCACTGCCCTCACTAAGAAGGGAGCTTCTATACAGCACTGGCCAGAGGAGGCGGTACTTGCCTTTCATCAGTCGAAGACAGAATTCACCAATGATTTATGTCTCCGCCACCCTGATCCTGCAGAACCTTTTACTCTCGAAGTTGACGCCTCGGCAGTGGGCGTAGGGGCGGTTCTTCTCCAAAGATCAGCGGAGGGTCAATGGGTAACATGTGCGTTCTTTTCTAAAAAATTTACTCCGGCAGAGCGGAATTATACCATTGGTGACCGAGAACTTTTGGCCATAAAATTGGCTTTTGAGGAGTGGCGACACCTTTTGGAGGGGGCTCGCCATGTCGTCACGGTCTATACGGATCATAAGAATCTTGAATATTTGGCGACTGCCCAGCGTTTGAATCCGCATCAAGCCCGGTGGGCGCTTTTCTTCAGCAGGTTTCATTTTCTCGTCCGCTTCCGTCCGGCACAAAAGAATGTTCGAGCGGACGCCCTCTCTCGTAGTTTTGACATCATTGATGCTCCGGATCCTCCCCGCTTCCTCATCGATCCCGCTCAAATTCAGTTGGCTGCCACCTTCACTGTGCCGATAGGGAAAACCGTTGTTCCCAAACGGTTGCGCCTAAAGGTTCTTCGGTGGTCTCACTCTGATCACCTGGCAGGCCATCCGGGAGTCGCTCGCACCAAGGAACTTCTCTCTCGCCATTATTGGTGGCCCAAGTGGGAAAGGGATGTCAAGGATTTTGTAGATTCCTGCTCTGTCTGTGCAGCTCAGAAGACGCCACGCCGGAGACCTTTTGGCTTGCTGCACCCGCTTCCTCTTCCCACGTCTCCATGGACACACATTGCCACCGACTTTATGACTGATCTTCCGCCCTCCGGTGGTAATACTGTCATCTGGGTAGTGGTGGATCGTTTCTCCCGCATGGCACATTTCATTCCTCTTCCTGGTTTGCCCTCGGCCCCGGAACTGGCACAGCTGTTTTTGCACCACATCTTTCGACTCCATGGCCTTCCTCTTAGTATTGTTTCAGATCGGGGGGTACAGTTTACAGCGCAGTTTTGGACTAACCTTTGTAAACTTCTACGGGTGAAGCTTGATTTTTCCTCTGCCTATCACCCCCAGTCCAACGGTCTTACTGAGCGGACCAATCAATCGGTGAAGGCGTTTCTTCGAGCGTATGTTAACCAACGCCAGGATGACTGGGCTTCTCTGCTGGTATGGGCTGAGATCTCCCATAATAATCATGTTCACCAGGCTACCGGCAGTTCCCCCTTTTTTCTGGTATATGGTAGGCATCCACACTTTCCCCTGCCTGTTCGCACTTTCTCCAACTGCCCTGCGGTCAACGCCACGGCTACCTCTATGTCTCGTCTATGGTCCGCCACACATGCCTTATTGGCCAAACACACTGCGGACATGAAGCGGATGGCAGATAAGAAGCGGCTTCCAGCCCCTGATCTCCATTGTGGGGATCTCGTTTGGTTGAGCACTTGCCACCTTCGCTTACGTCTCCCATCTGCCAAGTTTGCGCCCCGTTACATTGGGCCTTTTCCCATTCAACGACGGATTAACCCGGTTACCTATGGGCTTTGCCTGCCGCCCTCTCTGCGTATTCACAACGCATTCCATATCTCCTTACTGAAGCCTGCTATCTTGTCTTGGCCTCAGCGGCGACGGAGGACCGTCGTACCTATTCTTCCAGATGATGGTCTGTACGAAGTGCAGGAGATTCTAGATTCCAGACGTGTGAGGGGGCGGCTTCAATACCTTATTTCTTGGAAACACTTTGGCCCTGCGGACAATACCTGGGAGCCTTCTTCCAATATACAGGCTCCCCGTTTGCTTCGGGCTTTTCATCGTCGTTATCCCTCCAAGCCTGGGCCTCGTGGAGGGGGGCGGGGACCTTGCGGAGGGGGTACTGTTACCTTGGCCGCGCGGGGCGCGGCGACACGGCGTGTGGGAGGGGCTGTCCGGGGAGCCACGAGAATGATTCAGCGGCATCGGCAGCGCGATCGGGTAAGGATCGCGGCGTTTCTCTCCAGCACACAAGCCAGCATCTTCGCGCGACTAGGAGAGCCAATTCTCGCGCGATTCAAAGCTCTGGCCACGCCCCCCTGACGTCAGATGCCGGCAGAGGCACCTCTGCGCGGGAAACTTGACTATTTAAAGGGAGCAGTTCCTCTGATTCACTGCTTCGGCCATGATTGTTCTCTGAGCTATCGTCTGGGGATTTGCCTTGGTTTCTGCCTATTGATTGTTGCCTGACTCGGACTGTGTACTGGATTTTGTTGCCTGCTGCCTGCCTGTGGATTATCTGCTTCTGGTTCCTGATTGCCTGCCGCCTGCCCTGACTCGGACTGTGTACTGGATTTTGTTGCCTGCTGCCTGCCTGTGGATTATCTGCTTCTGGTTCCTGATTGCCTGCCGCCTGCCCGGACTCGGACTGTGTACTGGATTTCGCTGCCTGCTGCCTGCCTTTGGATTATCTGCTTCTGGTTCCTGATTGTCTGCCGCCTGCCCTGACTCGGACTGTGTACTGGATTTCGCTGCCTGCTGCCTGCCTTTGGATTATCTGCTTCTGGTTCCTGATTGTCTGCCGCCTGCCCTGACTCGGACTGTGTATTACTTGTGTCACCTCCAGGTAAGCGGTCTAGCCCGCGGTTCCACTACTATCTACGTGGTTAGCATAACAGGGAACTGCTCTGCGATGGCTCCGCTGGACCTCTTAACTGTTTTGCCATGGGCAGGAGGGGAACCACTGGTGGCCAAAGAATCAGAGAGAGTCTCCCAGTTTTAGGGGTAGTTCCTCTATTTGCTGTGGAGTTAAAGCACAGCTCCTTCTAGCTAGGCTTGGAGAAGCTTGCCATTGATAATTGCCAAGATAGCTGCTCCACTGGGCTGGAGGGTTATAATCCAAACAATTTCTGGATATTTTAGCACTCTGTCTGGCTTACAAACTGTTTTTAAATTCTGTACTGTCCGGAGAATATCTGGATAGTTTGCAATCCTAAGCAGAAGGAATACCCCCATTCCCAATCCTCATCTGTTTAGTCCAAGTCAGTAGAAAAGTTGGCCAATTTTTAGCCCTGTTAGAGGGCTGCTTCTGCTCTCCTCTGTACTGCAGTGGTCTCACACACTCAATGTGCCAGAAAGAGAGGCAGTGCACTGCTGATTTTTATTTTGTTTCTTCATAGGGAAAGGTCAGGGGAACAACACTGGAGGCTGCAGCAGTGCTAGTGATTTTTTTTATGTCTTTCTGGGTGAGGTGATCTCAGAGACTGAAGAGTCTTACCAGGCTTTTAGCATTTTTTTTTCTCTGTTAGCGTTTAACAGGTTTTTTTTGTTTGTGGAGTCAGCATTAGTGCATAGTACACATGCACAGTATATGTGTCTGAGTGTGTGTGTGTGTGAGGCAGAACTCCAACTGTGAGTGATAGTAGAGTTACAGTATAAATACATTAATTTATCATATCCAAACCCCAGTAGGCAATGCAATTCAAAAAATTGCATCATGTCGGGGAAAGGGAGAGGAGGACATATCGGCAGGGCTGGCAGAATTGGCAGGGGCAGAAATAAACAAGGCAGTCCTCTTCAGCTTGAAGAAGAGATGGCTGAGGGGAGATATTAGAGATGTCTATAAAATGAGTGGAGTAGAACAGATAAATCAGTTGTTTACTCTTTCAGAAAGTACAAATACTAGATAATAGGGATGTGAATCGTGTCCTCGATCGTCTTAACGATCGATTTCGGCTGGGAGGGGGAGGGAATCGTATTGTTGCCGTTTGGGGGGGTAAAATATCGTGAAAAATCGTGAAAAATCTAAAAATCTAAAAATCGCAAAACCGGCACATTAAAACCCCCTAAAACCCACCCCCGACCCTTTAAATTAAATCCCCCCCCCTCCCGAACCCCCCCCCCCAAATGAGTTAAATAACCTGCGGGTCCAGCGGCGGTCCGGAACGGCAGCGGTCCGGAACGGGCTCCTGCTCCTGAATCTTGTTGTCTTCAGCCGGCGCCATTTTCCAAAATGGCGCCGAAAAATGGCGGCGGCCATAGACGAACACGATTGGACGGCAGGAGGTCCTTCCGGACCCCCGCTGGACTTTTGGCAAGTCTCGTGGGGGTCAGGAGGCCCCCCACAAGCTGGCCAAAAGTTCCTGGAGGTCCAGCGGGGGTCAGGGAGCGATTTCCCGCCGCGAATCGTTTTCGTACGGAAAATGGCGCCGGCAGGAGATCGACTGCAGGAGGTCGTTCAGCGAGGCGCCGGAACCCTCGCTGAACGACCTCCTGCAGTCGATCTCCTGCCGGCGCCATTTTCCGTACGAAAACGATTCGCGGCGGGAAATCGCTCCCTGACCCCCGCTGGACCTCCAGGAACTTTTGGCCAGCTTGTGGGGGGCCTCCTGACCCCCACGAGACTTGCCAAAAGTCCAGCGGGGGTCCGGAAGGACCTCCTGCCGTCCAATCGTGTTCGTCTATGGCCGCCGCCATTTTTCGCCGCCATTTTGGAAAATGGCGCCGGCTGAAGACAACAAGATTGAGGAGCAGGAGCCCGTTCCGGACCGCTGCCGTTCCGGACCGCCGCTGGACCCGCAGGTTATTTAACTCATTTGGAGGGGGTTCGGGAGGGTGGGGGATTTAATTTAAAGGGTCGGGGGTGGGTTTTAGGGGGTTTTAGTGTGCCGGCTCACGATTCTAACGATTTATAACGATAAATCGTTAGAATCTCTATTGTATTGTGTTCCATAACGGTTTAAGACGATATTAAAATTATCGGACGATAATTTTAATCGTCCTAAAACGATTCACATCCCTGCTAGATAACACACAATGAAGTTACTAGGTGATACATTTAAGACAAATAGGTGAGAATATGTTTTCTATTGAATGCTTAATTAAACTCTGGAAATTGTTGCCAGAGGATGTGGTGAAAACTTAGTGTAGCTGCACTGAAAAAAGGTTGGGGCAAGTTTTGGAAGAAAAATCCATAAACCATTATTAAGATGGACTTAGGAAAATAAATTGCTTATCCCTGAGATAAATAAAATGGAATCTCTTTACCTTTTGGGATCCTGCCAGGTGGAAGCAGAATACTGAGCTTGATGAACCTTTAGTCTGACTCAATATGGTAAATTATATGTTCTTATGTTAAATTGAAGACTGGGGGTTTTTTAATGTCTGGAATAGCAGGAAAGGAAAGCAGCGCAACCTAGAAGAAAACTAAATTTGAACAGCAACTTTACTATCCCTCCTATTTTGGAGTAGAGGGAAAACTTTGAAGAGTCATCCTAGGCAGACAGTAGTAGGGCAGGGACATAGACAGAGATAGAAAACATACAAATTCTGCTTCATTTTTTTTTTAAGGGAATAATAAACTTGTAGATAAAGCTGAATTGGTAAATGTAGTGTATTTGGATTTTCAGAAGGGGTTTGACAATTCCTTCATGAGAGGCTTCTAAGAAAACTAAAAAGTCATGGGATAGGAGGCGATGTCCTTTTGTGGATTACAAACTGGTTAAAAGACAGGAAACAGAGAGTAGGATTAAATGGTCAATTTTCTCAGTGGAAAAGGGTAAACAGTGGAGTGCCTCAGGGATCTGTACTTGGACGGTACTTTTCAATATATTTATAAATGATCTGGAAAGAAATATGACTGTTGCGCTGGAGGTGGACCATTGGCCTGGTGCAGGATTGGTTTGGCCCTCTGGTCAGACCCAGAGAGCGCCTGCCACCAGGAGGCGGAGCACACAAGGAGACAGAGGCTAGCTGGAGCTTCGCCAATAACAGTCTGGGGTTTCCACAAGTTGAGCCCTTGGGTATCCTGGACCATCTGGACAGGTGGGCCTCAGATGGTCTCCCGGAGAGGTAGCGGAGGAGTGTGCCCACCACGAGCAAGGGTGCGCAGCAGATGAAGATAGGATGGACTAGACCCAAACTGGAAGCTCCAGAGACCTCAGGGAGGTAACAGTTCAGGAAGGTTCTCCGGTCGAGGCAGGCAGCGCCTGCGGGTCTAGTCAAGTGGAAGCTGCAGGTGGATTCTAAGCAAGTTGGTCTGGTAGTCACAGTAGGCCAGAAGAAAGTGTCCGAGTGAAGTGCAAGGGTCAAAGTCAGAGTATCAGTCCAGAAGTGGTCAGCCAAAGCAGGGGTCAATACAAAAGTCAGTCAGAGCGTAGTCAAGGCAAGCAAGGGTCAGTTCCAGGCAGCAGACGAAGAGAATGGTCAGGCAGACAGTGGTCAGTTCCAGGCAGCAGACAAGAGAATGGTCAGGCAGGCAGAAGTTGGTTCCAGGCAGCAGACAAGAGAATTGTCAGGAAGGCAGAGGTCCATACCAGAGATCAGTCCGTAGATGCACTATCTGAGTAAGGATGCAGGAACACACGGAGACTCAGGAATAAGGAAATGCTGGAACAAGGAGACACTGGAACAAGGAAACGCTGGAACACAGTTAGGCAAACTCAGAACACCACAGTGTTGACCCAATTGCCAAGGCGAGGTCCTGGGCAACAGGGCCTCGCTTTTATATGGAGGCTAGGTGACGTCATCGAGCTGTGCCGCGAAGCTGGTTCCCGCCCTTGGCCCTTTAAAGGGCTGGGCGGGTCCACGCATGCACATCTAGGGGTGGGGCCGGCGCTGGAGAGGACGCTGTGCCCCAGCATGGAGCTAGGCCTGAAGTGGAGGGCCTAGGAGATGCTGCCACAGAGCAGCGCGGATGGGAGGTACTGGCAGCAGCAGCGGAAGAGAATGGCCTGGGACCCATTAGCACAGGAACAAGGTGAGCAGGCCAGGGCGCGGGCCTAGTGTGGACAAGACGTACAACACTACCCCCTTCTAGGCATCATAATTGGGTAGTGATGAGACATCTGGCACAAACATTGAAGCCCTTTAAGGATGCCATGGAAGATCTGAGTTCCAGAAGTGCTACCCTGAGCGGGGTTATCCCTATATTAAATATTCTGGAGAAAAAGTTAAAGGGCTTCTGTGAGCAAGGGGGAATATTAGAAGAGGTGTTGCAAATTGTGGACTCCTTGTAGCAGTAAGTACAGGAAATACAAATACCTTTCATAGAAAATGATACATATGTGATTGTTACACATTGGGATCCATGGCTTCCGGTTCTAAGGTCTCACATTCATGAAGGAATGCTGGTGGCCAAGATACCTGAAGAGGAGCATCAGAGGCAGAGTCATAGTGGGGATGAAGTACAAGAAAGTGTGGCCACCTCAGAGAGTAGCCTGTCAGCTAGCACCTCCTCCCCCAACTCAATATGCCAAAGCCATGATGCCCATAAAGAGCCATCTCTTTTAACACAGGACATAGCTAAAGCATTTGGCAATAGAGATTCTTGGCCCATACCAGCAAAGGAGACCCCCAGCACAAATTTCTGTGGCATGCTATTTAGCAGAATCCATTGAGAACATGGTCACAGATATGCTGCCTTATTGGGCACCCAAGTCCAAATTCTGGCTCTCATCGCTCAAGGCTGGTGCCAGAGTTGATGGAAAAGCTGGTCTGTTTGATAATCAATCTGTGTTTGCTTGGATTTCCAGAATTTCTATGTGGGTGGCAAGATGGCTGAAAGCACTTTGAAGGCCATGCTGCCACTCAGCCTACCTGCCATGCCCCAATATACTACCTAAGATAAATTGCCACAGATCTGCCTACCTGTCATGCCCCTGATATTCCACTTTAAGGGTCATGCAGTTTTTATGCCTACCTGCAATGCCCATTATGCTCCAGTAAGGGAGTTTGGGTGCCTCCATGCTGTTTGCTGTTTGGATCTCATCCTAATTCTCCCAACCTATTTTTTTGTTTGTTCTTTGGTTATATGGGATGTTTTGTCCCCCCCAAAAAAAAGTGAAAAGAAAAAATACAAATGTATCCTTCCATCCCCCTCTTTTTTGATTCTTCATTTTGTTCTAACTTCTACAATTTCAGCCTAGTTCTCCTATCCTGTTTGTTGGTTGGTTATATTAGAGTGTTTTGTCCACAGAAAATAAAATTGAATAAAGAAAAAACAGTGTTTTTCTTGTTCTCTACTTATTTTGTTTCTTATAGTCCGAAGACCTCCCACGACAGGAGGTACTCCTAGTGGCCTCGTCAGCATCGGACATTCAGAATCTCCTTGACTTGCAGGATGTTTTCAGGTTCCGCTGAGTGTTGCGTAGGTGGAGGAGGCCTTCAAGAAGGCCAGGACAGAACCAAGGGGTTAAGTAGCGACACGTGGAAAATGTTGTGAATTCCCATGGAAGCTGGAAGTTGGAGCATTATGAATCTTCATCGCTGGTGGAAGAGGAACAATGCAGAAAAGGTGGCAGGAAAAACCTCAAGGCATGATAGAGGGACAAAGTAGCACAAAGAGTGGCATCAACATACCAAGGCACCATGAAAGGTGCAAATCAGAGCCCCTCCCACCAAGATGGCAAGAATACCTTAAAGTGTAGTCTGGGATATGACAGGAAGATAGAGTAACAGTAAGACCATTAAGATGCAAAGTCTGGGTATAATAACAGCAATGCTGTTATTATATATATTATATATATATATATATATATATATATATATATATATATATATATATTTAATAACAGCAATGCTGAGTGGAAGGAAGACCCTTAAGGTGTAGGATAAGGGAATTAGCAGCAAGGCTTTTCCTGCCACCTTTTCTGCATTGTTCCCCTTTCATGGAGCCTTAGGATGTTGATGCCATTCTTGTTTCCACTTTGCATCTCATGCTCCCTTCAAGTTCTCATGCCACTGTTGTGGGGGCCCTTTTTTGAAGCCTTGGGTTGTTTTGCCACTCTTGCTACTTACTTTCTCCTTTCACAGTGCCTTGGAGAACTCCTGCCACTCCTTTGAGGTACCTAAGGTTATTCATGCCATTTTTTATGCTATTTTGCCACATTCTAATTGCTTTGAAGTACCTGTTCTGCCTCTGCAGTGTATGTATATATTTAATATGCTGGCACTCTGTTATTTTACAATAATTGCAAAACTTAGATTCTCTGAATGTTGTGGGGGCTCTCTTTTTTCTTATTGAATATTGTTTCAATATTGCTGAACCCCTATTGGATATGTTCTGGTGGTTAGCCCTCTATATCTGCTTTTGGGCTCTCTTCTCTTCCTGTTTGGTCCCTTGACTCAAATCAGTCTGAGACTGTCTAACTTCCTGCTGATGTTTTAGTTAGAAGCAGGCTCTTACAAGATAACAATTCTCTTTCTTCCTCTTCAAGCTCCTAGGAAGCCATCTTCCTTTCACCTCTCATTCTCACTCTAACACTTTTCTTTGGATTGTTACTGTTTCCAAGGGTACACAAAATAATTTATATCTTGGACTAACTTCACACTTCTTACTCCCCTCTCTTTGATCCCCAATGGGTAGGTCCTTTCTGTGAGGGTGAAGACAAACCTTCTTGACCCAGGCAGTAATGATATTCCCTGTGTGTGTACCATAGTTCTTCGGAACAGGTACATTTACGAACCAGGCAGGACTCATTGGATCTGTGTTCAAATTAAAGCTTACATAATTCCTCTTACAAAATGATAATTATAAGAGTCCCATGGTGGCTGGGTATCCTAGCTTTGACCGGATCCCTTCCCACAGTACCTGAGGTCCACATCGGATCCCGAACGTCATCAGGCAGTGTCCTGTATCCCCTGGGTGGAAACTCCATTGGGTGTCTCCAGAGGTTTTTGACTCCCTAATGTTCCTCTTCAACAGATAGGTTCTGGCCTCCCGGGAAGGAAGGCATATACTGGAGACAGTGACTAATAGTCAACCGTTCAGGAAAAAGGAGGGGCAGACAATTCTCCCTTTTTCAAATATGGAAAAATACAAAACTTGCAAAACTTGACTCAGGATCTCTTCTCACAGCTGGGTACTGCAACCTCCTCTTATGCATCCTGAGCACCCTGTGCAGGGGATATAGCCTGCCAGGAGTGGAACAGGTCAAAATGTAGAAAACAAGAAAAACTGTAAAAAGCTTCTTAATATCCCTCTTCCTGCTAGCCTTATTAAAGGAACTGGCAAGGCATGTGCCTCTCTTCTCCTATGAGCCTAACTCAGTGAGCACACATGACACACATCCTTCCCCTCTGAAAGCAATCAACTTCACCTACACTAATCCCCTCTTATGCTTAAGGGACTTCCAATTCCAGACAACTTCTGGGGAGGTGAAGATCAGAATGGTATGTCCCTCTGCAGCAGTCTATTCAAGGGCTGGGAACTAGGGAAATCTGCTGGAGATTCCTTAGTTCCCAGCCCAAGTCTGCATTATATATTAGTAGCTACAAATTCTACTTCACCTGCAGTGGTCTTCTGGTTGCTGTGTCCAGAAACTGTTATGTTACCAATCTACTGTCTGTATAGCTTATCTTCTCATCTTGCAAGTCTGCAAGTCACTGTGAGTGTTGACTTGTTTTCTTCATTCTAATAAACATTGTCATTTAAGAACAGCATTCTCTGATATTTGGAAATAGGGAAGGGAGGTTTTAGCTGACTTTCCAGGAATTCTGAGAGCGAACTCTGATGACAGGATAGTACCTTCACCCTTCCAATGGTGTCTATCCACCATTTTCTTTATAATTGACAAGAAAACCCAATTTTAGAGCACAAAATAGAATGCAGTGCTTCCTTTATTAACTCTAATAGTAAACAAATGAACACATAAAATCAAAACCTTTTTGTTTGTTTGAAATACACCAGACAAATGGAGGTGTCCTAATGAATAAGTGAATGAACCAAAATGATTTTTTTTTTCCTCTGCACCAGCCCCTATTATTGCAACAAGCAAGTTTGAGCTAGTTTATATCACAGTTAAACTCAAGACCATTTACAAGGGCATCGTTTTTACAGTGTCTGAGCAATCAAGATAGATTTCAGACTAAAGAAGGTAGGAAGACCAAAAGTCAAACTGAGTTTTTTTTTTAATTCCTTCACATAGCACTACTGCCTTTCTATCCTCTTCTTTTTATTCAGCTGATTGCTGATCTCATCCTTCACACTTATGATGTTATCTTCAGCCTATCAAGTATGGTATGGAGGACCTAATAATTCTCAGGTTTATGAGATTAAAGAGATATATCCAAGATTGTCAGCGCCCTTACCCTTCTCTCACCTCCAGCTAACATTTGGACTTCTCCTTTTATGATATTCATCATTTTTTGCACAATATTTAGATGCAAAAAAATGACAAAGGTAATAAATATGAAATGTGCATTCTGAGCAACAAAAAAGGCATAGAAAGGCATGTAAAAGGCATGATCAATTGATATCCACTCACTGGTATTTTGTAGGAAACCACCACTACAGAAAACTAGTCACACACATTTCAAAGGAAAAATGTGGCATTATATTACATGATGTTTCTAAGAAGTAGGACACAGCACAGAGTCCGTGGCAAGAACTTTTCGGACAGGGTGGGAATCCCCCGAATCATTTGAAGGTCTGGCAAAATCTGAATAGGCTGCGGTGTTTAGTTTTACTGCATGATAAATTATTACTTGGTAACAGTGCTCCAGTGCATTTATTTTTCCTTCCCTTTAAGGGTGCAGTTTTCAAAAGTGCTTTACATTGCTGCAAAGTCCATGGAGATACTTATCCCATTAGGCTTTGTACCAGTTCTCAAAAAAGAAAGTAAACATGTACTTTCCCTTTGAAAATTGCCCAGCAAAAAAAAAGTACCCACGGCAATTTGCAATCGATTTTTCTGCAGAAACCTTTCCCTGAAAAACAATGATGCTCAGAGTTTTGAAAATGCAAAGCTATGCATGTTATTGCCTCCTCCAACATAACAGTGCCTGGGAATCTGCCCCCTTTTCAATGAGTATATCAATCCTAACTAAATTTAAACAAAGCCATAATCGAAGAAAGCCACCAATCAGTTTTAGCACTAAAGATAGCCCTTTAGTATATCTACCCCCACTCACATTCATTGATGTCAGTGTTTCTGGGAAACACATTTAATGCAGTGGATCTGGTGCCACAACACAGATGTGAATCTAACATTATCTTTTTTTTTTTTTTATTTTGGATCACAAAGAAAAATGATTACATGCCAGGTGCGTTCAGGTGAATATTTTGATTGAAAATTTAAATGAGTGCTAATGTTTATAATTTTCAAAAAGTTACACACAACTGCAAAGAGGAAAACTCACTCAAAAGTTATAAGATTTAAAAAGCAAATCAAATAATAGTAGCATCCAGGCAGTCTGCCAACAGCCTATCAACATAATAGATTCAGGGACAGATCAAGATCTGTGATGCAACTGCCTGAGGGTTTTGCTACAGAACCAGCTGTTATTGTTCCACTGTTGTTGGGAAAAAAATATTCCTCCTCCCCTACCCAACTTGCTATTGAGGCTTAGAAATTGTATGAAAAAGTATGCTCTATGTTAGTGAGAGTAATAAGTTTACATTTTATATTTCCTTATAGAAAAAAAAAACTTTATTTCACCTATTTCTTTGGCTGATATAAGGTTTCTTTGGAATCCCTTCTTATGCTCATTATTATGAATGAATAATCTAGGATTGTTCCATTTGTTTGCAATGGGATTCAAGGACATAGTCTTTAATTCCAATATCCTATCTTCTGTATTATAAGTCAAAGTTGTTGTTGGTTTTTTTTTAATACATTTCTAAAAAACCTACTTCATCTTCTAATCACAATCAGGTGAAAAATCAGGGAAAAGACAGCAAAGTGCACCAGGCAGAGTGAAAGAAATAAAAATGGCCTTCTGAGGTTTGCAAGACAGCAAAAAAGGCACTGAAATCCCACTGGACCTGGGTGGGAGAAGAAGACGCAGCATCCTGCTGCGACCAGTGGAGAAGGAGACAGTGGCATTACGCCCTGGCCTGGTGGAGGAAGAGGCAGCAGAGTCCTGGCCAATCTCCGCAGCGGAGGAGGAAGGAAGCAGCATCCTGCTAGGCCCAGGGGAGGAGGAGACAGAGTCATATAACCAATCCAAGAGAGAGCTGAGTCCCAGCCAGAGCTGGCAAGGCAAGGGAAAGCAGCATCTCACTGGGCTTGATTGGAGAAATCAATGTACTTCAACCCTACAGAGAGGATCATGAGAGGGTCATTTTTTAATCACAGTACTTTATAATTCATACTACTCAGCCTCAATGTTTTCTCTGAGTTGTGCAGGAGCTGCCAACCCCTGTGTGACTGCTGGGCATGCTCTAGCTGCCTTGCAGTTTGAACGGGCTTATTACTAGTTTCCTTGTTGTTTGAATTTGAATGTGATTTCTTTTTTTAATTTATGTCAATGATATCAAAGTTTAGATTCCATTTCATAAAAACAGAGTGGTTACAATACAGAAAATTAATTCTGGCTTAGAGTGTAGTAGATAAAGTTTGAAATTACTGACTTGGAATTTGCCCAAAAAAATGAATACCATCACCCATGGTCTGAACAGAAATAATGGCACACAACTATCTATGAACTTAATTGTTCTCAGATCATTCTGTCTTTTTTCACTTACCTCAGTTGTCAGTAGCTGGACTATAATGATATGGACATCTGTTTCCATATCCTGCCTGCCTAATTCAGTGCCTTCTCTTTGTCCTGAATCTCCATCCATGATTTAACATGTACTAAAACAGAAATGAAACAAAAAATATCAGTTAAAAAAAAAAAATATATATATTATGAAACAAAAGATTTTTTTCCATACACACCCTTATTTTGTAATATATTTTCTGCAGCAGAGAGATACCAAGCAGTTGTTTCTCTAAAGGAACCAAATCCCACAGTGCAGGCATGCATTGGGCTCTTAGCTTAGAAAGGAAACAGAGCCTTAAATCCTAAATAGAAATAAAGCCCAGTAGAGCAGTTTGTTTTCTAAGTGACCTCCAAGTGTCTTCTGTTTTGCATTGCATGACTGTTGTCATTTTTTAACCTTCTTTGTGTCTGTTTTTTCTTCTTGGGCATGAATGTCTATGTGGAGATGTTTGTGCTGTGCTGGCTCTTTTTCCCAGTTTGAATGAGAGATAGAGCATGCCGGAGGGCGGAACATGCATGTGCCTGGCTTTTTGTGGATACAATATGGGATTTTGAGAGGGAACGTGGAGAGAAACTGATTAGGAAGAGGAGTTTGGAGGTGGAATAAAATAAGGTTGGGATAACGGAAGAAAGCATAGGGTGGGAAAGGGGTCATAGAACTGAGAGAAGGAAGAAGTAGAGCTATGGAATGAAGGGACAGGGAGGAATATGATGAGAGCAGTGGAAAAGAACAGGAGGAAAGACGGGTTTCTCAGAGGATATCATTATCGCGTTTATTTATTTATATCTTACCTTCCCAAAGTGCTCAAGGTGACTTAATAATTTACAACAATATAAAAACATAAGTGAAGGACAAGGGGAGAACAGGAGGGGAGAAGGGAGTAGGAGGAGCAGCTGAAGTCAGGGAGCCCAGCTGACCATAAGAGGACAGACTGTAAAACAACAGAGCCTCCCGCCTCCAAGCAAAGAAGTAATAGCTCAAAGGAAGAAAATGCATCGCTGCTGGAGAGGATGCTGGAAAAATATGACATCCTGTATGACAATGTGTCTACCACAAAGCTGAATGCTACAATAAAGAAGACTGAGAAATTTATATCTGCCAATAGAATCATTTTGGGGATCCGGCTATGAACAGATAAGAACATAAAGTGTCAAAACTGTAAAGTCAAACGAAAGCTTCATCTCAAATTCTCAGGAATATGCGCACACCAGCAGAAGACTGGCAGGGTAAAGCCATGCCCCATTCAACTGACTGCCCTTGACCACATGAAGAGGGATTTAGTGGTCAAATCACTTGTGAACTTGCACAAATCATCACTTTATCTTGCATTTTCTTATGTACCCATTTAGATTGGGGAGGGAATTATCATTCTTGAATACTTAACACCTTTGTACAATTCTGTGTGTGTCCAGTAGTGCTGTAAAAATGTTAATAATTATTTTCAGTGTTTGATGTCCTTCTTCCGGTCTGATGACCTAGAACTCACTGGAGACTTGGATACTACCACAGACATGCCTCAGAAGATAGCAGGTAAGTTTTGTTCAAATCTTGGCCTGGTGAGAGTAGGGATGGGGGATTGGAATGGATGGAAAATAGCCCTGGGAGTGAGAGGTAAATAGTAGGGACATGGAATCATTCATTTTTAAATGAAATGAAAAAAAATGAAAACACGAGTGTTTTGTTTTATTTTTTAAAACAAGATAAAAAAATTAATTCAAAATTCTCTACATCAACTTTATTTTTGAAAAATCAATGGAAAAAAATAAACTGAGAGCTGCCAAAATTACAAACGTAACCTCAGGGCCAGCTGTCACCATTTTTTAACTGAGAACTCCCTGCTCTTCTCTACTTTGTAGATCCCAGGAAGAAGATTAGAGAACTCAGGAGAGAGGAGCATATGGGGAAGGATATGGAGGGGGGGGGGGAGTTATTTTACTATTTTGATGCAAAAGGGTGAGGAGTATTTTTTTTTTAAATTTAATTTTATTTAATATTTGTTTTGGTTCAGTAAATAAAGCAAACTGAAATAAACATTTAACAATCTGAAATACAAATAAAAACATGAAATGAAAAAAATGATACAAAACAAAAATATGTTTTGTGTACAACCCAAGTGAATGGGTTTTGTGGTGGAGTCATTTCAAAGAGGACCACTACAACCACTATACTCTATAAATTCGAAATACAATTACACATCAGTTGCTGTCAGAGATGCACTATCATTTGATATAAAATTGGAAATAACATTTCCTATTTGTTTTGTTTCATTTTCAAAAAGAAACAAAAGAAAAATGAACAAAGTGTTCATTTGTTGTTGTTCTTTTCTTTCATTTTCTACTCAAGCTGCCATTTAAAAAAAAAAAAAGTCTCTAGGCCTTATTCCTACTCCTTGTGGACTCCCCTCCAGATTGCCGCTCCATGGGCTCCCCCCAAACAGTCCCAGGCTCCCTTTTACCATACTCAAAACTGGTAACCTCACCTAGGAGCTCTGCAGCTACCAATTCTCATAATGGTGCCTATCTTTACCATACAACAAAATGGCTTCCCAGTGTTTCTTCCCCAAATGTATTAGTATATGTGTGATGAAGAACAGTGGGTCAAATTAAAAGGAGCTATAACAAAGTCAACAAACTTTAATGTAAAAATAATAAAGTAAGAAAAAAAGGACACCGATATGGTTCTCCAAGGTGATGGCTGAGAATATAAAGGCAAAAAAGAGGAATTCAGAAAGTACAAAGGAATACAAAGAGACACATAAAATAGAATATCTGGTGAAGCTGAGAGGCAAAAAAAGAAATCAGATCAGTGAAAGCTCAAGTAGAAGAAAAAATCACTGAGGAGATGAAGCAAGGTGAAAAAACATTTTTCATATATATCAGAGAAAGAAGGAAGACACAAAGTGACATTGAAAGACTGAAAGAAACAAAGAGCAAGGTGTGGATAAAGATGAAAAAATAGCAGAAATATTAAAAAAAAAAATCAGTTTGGTTTTCACTAAGGAAGACATTTTGGAGATGGACTATTGCTGGCTAGCAAGAATACTGATGAGAGTGGGGTGGATATATCCCCTTTTACAGAAGAGAGTTTTGGTGTAGATGGAACCTATTCTGAAGAGTGATAAGTAGAGTTCCTCAAGGACTAGTTCTGGGACCAGTTCTATTCAATACATTTGTGAGCGATATTGCAGACGGATTAAAACGTAAAATTTGTTTATTGTAGATGACAATAAGAGGTTATTTTCCAACTTGCGTTATGGCCTTTTTGCACGTGAAAAGCACCTTAATGCATGGTGTGATGCTAATTTGGAAAAGGGGGAGGAGTTAGGAACATGATATCTGTTAAAGTAGGCTGCATTTGCAATTTGTGAAGCCATATCACACAGTTTTAACACCAGAAATGACTACACCATTCTCATTGGTGTTAAGCTGTGCAATATGACCAGCTATAAAGGCCTTCTAGTAGTTAGGTATTTATACCTCTTTTTGAGGCCCAACTAATAATGCAAGGTGAGGTTTAGGTAGTAGTGTAGGGGTTAGGGGCCAATTTGACATGCAGAGTGAGATATATGAACAGAACAATACAGTCTTGTGAAGATTTGATGACCTTCAGAGTGAGAAAAATCACACAAAGATGAGATTTGTACAATGTTCTCTCAACCTAGCTTAATGTTACCCAGGTTGAGAGTCCACAAAAAAGCCCTTTTACCTATCTTGTTTTCTGATTTTAATTCAAAGCTTTGAAAGAGAGAGAAAAAACTTCTTAAGAAGAGTGAGATATAAGTAAACTATTTATATCACTGTAAGAGGGGCAACTATAACTCGGGATGAGGCTTTGGTGGTGGCCTAGGTTTTGGGGGACAGTTTTACATGCACAGTCAGAGGTACGAACAGCATAGTAGACATCAGTGAAGATTTGATGTGTATCTGTCATCATTCCAAATCACAAAGATGAGATTTGTACATTGTACTCTCAACCTAGCTTGATAGCAGCTAGGTAGAGGGTGCATCAAGCTAGGTTGGGAGTACATTGTACAAATCTCATCTTTGTAAACCTTTCCTCACTCCAAATCACATCAAATCTTCACTGATGTCTACTGTGCTGTTGTACCTCTGACTGTGCATGTAAAACTGCCCCCCTAAAACCTAGGTCACTACCAAAACTTCACCCTGAGTTATTAATTACCCCTCTTACAGTGGTATAAATAGTTGACTAATAGGCATCCTTTCCTAGAGGTGTGCTCTCTCCTCTCTTTCTCTCTTTTCTTTCTCTCCGTTCCTCTCCCCCCCCCCCAGGATTTGCAACAAATATCATAAATCCCATTTTGAGCACATTTGCTTTGCATGCAATGTTATACACCCCTCATTTTCATAAACACCTCCCTTTTGACTACAATTTTTAAATTTGTATGTGCATCTCACGATGCATTATTACATGCATTCTGCTAATGCCCATGATAAAGCACTAATGCAATTTGAGGAATGACCCCTCAGTCTTTCATCACAGAACCATGAAAAAGATAAGAATCTGGTTTCTTATTTTGCAAAATTTAAGATTCTTTGTGACACTCCTGTGTTAAAAACTGATCCTTTCAAGCCTTTTCTTTTTTATTAATCTTTTCCAGGCTTTTTCCTCTTTCTGTAAACTCACCCAGGGGTAAGAATATGTTTGACAAAAAAATGTTTCAGTTCTTCCAGTTTGTGTATCTAGTTTGAGCACTAGTTATTCCTGGGGAAATTTTGTGCAATAAGGTTTTTAAATTCTGCACACACACATTTAAAATTCTGTGCACCAAATCTTAAAATTCTGCAAAATTCTGCAAAATTCTGCATGCTTTATATTGGTCAAAATAACACAATATACATGACAGTCTTTAAATAATTAATTTAAAATGTAATACAGAAAAAAGTTATTACTTAAAGATGCAGAGTTTTAAATATTTTGAGCAGAATTTCCCTAGAAGGTCACTGTAAGAATGTCTCTTCCACCCTCTCTCCCTGTTCCCCTGGCCAATCCCCTTTCATTTTGCCCTCTCAAGGCCCAGTTTCTTCACCTGCCACTATTTCTCCCCTCTCCCTCTAGGCTCAATCCCTTCCACTCTATCTCCACTCCCAGAGTTTTACCCCTCTTTCAGTACTGCCCCTCACATAAGCTCCTTCTGTTGCTCTCTCTCTCACATATACACACACTCACACAGGTTCCCTCTCTCTAGTGCACATTCACACCCCCTCAGACTCCCCCTCTCTTTGTCTCAAACACACGCATTCCCTCATACAGGCTCCCTCTCTCTCTTGCATATATACATCCCCTCATACAGGCTCCCTCTCTCTCTCTTACACACACCCCCACACAGGCTTCCTTTCTCTCTCACACATACACCCTCACACAGGCTACCTATGTGTCTCTCACACACATACCCCTGCACACAGGCTTCTACTCTTGTTCACCCCTTACACTTAGGCTCCCTCTCTCTGTCTCTCTCTCACACACATACACATACACACACATACCCCTTCACACAGGCTTTCTTTGTTACATATACACACACACTCACACAGGCTCCTTCCCTCACAAACAAACAAGCATCCTCACAAACTGGCACCCTTACATACACACAGTCCCTTTTTAACACACAAGCTCCCAATCTCTCACACATATACACACTCCTTCACATTCTCCTCACATAGGTTCCTTCTTTCTGGAACCTACTCCCACGTATACTTTATACATGATCTTACTCATCCCACAGGCTCACAGTCTTACACACACACACACTCATTCTTACCGAGGCCTGCTCCATCTTCACTAGGAGTGGGGCAGCCTCCGCTTGTGGCATACCTGGGCCTGCTTCATCTTCACCGTGAGTGGGGTGGCCTCTGCTTGCAGCATGCCGGGACTTGCTTCACATTCTTTCTCAATCTCTAAAAATGGAGCAAGGATCACTTCTTATGTTTTGCTCCCGTTTATTTTGTCTAGAGACCAACTTTACTTGCAATCACTCACACATTCAAACCCAGACTTTGAACTAATACACAATTTTGTTTCTCCAGAAAGTCAAAATAGCACTTTTTCACTAAACAACTTGTTAACAGACAATTTCTTTCAAACCTGAGGAACTCTAGACTCTGTGCAGCTAAGAACTGGACTCACTTGCTCTCTCTTCCTACAGCCAACTCCCAACAACATGCACTGCACAAAAACCAGAAGGATGTCCTCAAGGCAAATGCAGTTGCCCATCTTGATTTCACTTATCAGCTATAGATAAGCTATATACTGGACTTCTGGTTTGTTTCCATTTGCTCTGTGTGACCAGCAAACTCAAATAGTGCCCATATTTTACAAGGCTTTATTAACAGCCCCCACCCCTAAAGAAAAAATTATTTAACTCTTTAGTGAATAAATAAAAACTATTCAGAACAACCAACTTTTACTTAGCCCCATTTTTATTTTTTACTCAATTCTTCTATTCCAAGTAATTTTATATTTGTTTTCAGTAACCCTGTTATACAAGAACTGGAATTCTGCTTGGGTGCTTTCTCTTTACAGAGTGCTTGACCCACCATGGGGAAAGTTTGGGAGAAGAAAAGTGATCCTGCTCAAAAGAGGCAGCTGGAACTTAGGAAAGGTTTGGCCAGGCCTCATCTAAGAGGAAGAACTACAGAAGAGTTCATAATTTGCAAGGGAGAGGTGTTCCTGAAGAGAATCAGAGTCTGAGAAAATCCAAGGGAGAAAAGGATCTGGCAGAGGACTGAATGAATGTTCCAGAAAGGTGTTAGAGGAGAGGCATTCTGCCTGGGGAAGTCTACAGAACTGAAGACAGATTTAACAAAAAGCAGCAAGAGACTCCAGAGAGAGAAACAGAGAAAGAGGAAACCCTGAGAGGAAGCTTCCATCTCCCAAATATGCTAGAAGGGCACAAGGTAGAAGGTAACTTCCCTAGCAGCTTACTCTTGTAGGATGGAATATGGGAAAAAGGCTCTGTTGTATTTTGCACTAGAACTTTTGCTGCATTTTGTGAACTAACAATTGGTGTATTTATTTGAACTTTGTTTTTTCCTACCACCAGTTTTGTAGTTAAGAGGCATTTATTTTGAACAACAGTGGTTTTTTTATGACTGGACTGGTATGCAGAAGAGCTCCAGAAAGAACAAAACCCTAACTGCCATAAAAAGACTGTCTTTTCCCCCCTGTGTGGGAACCCTGGGAGGCTATTTATTTGAACTTTGTTTTTTCCTACCACCAGTTTTGTAGTTAAGAGGCATTTATTTTGAACAACAGTGGTTTTTTTATGACTGGACTGGTATGCAGAAGAGCTCCAGAAAGAACAAAACCCTAACTGCCATAAAAAGACTGTCTTTTCCCCCCTGTGTGGGAACCCTGGGAGGCTGAGGGGCTTTGTGTGGTCCGTGACCCTCCCCATGTGGCCCTGTGTCCAAGAACTGACAGGGATGACACCCATCTACAACTTCTCTTGGCATGCAGCCTCTAGACTGTTATGAGACGTATGTGAACTACCTGTATACTGTGAAACTGTTTCTTGCCAAAGCCATGGTTCAGCCGGACTGTCTGCATGTTAATGGCCCCAAAACCAGATCTTAGACCAGAAAGCCAGAAATGCTTCAAGGAGAGACTGCTCACATATTTGTATGCTCCTGCAGGATGAGCCTAACATATAGGGTCATTTTCTAAGGCCCGATAGCGGCAATAAGTACGCAGCCCTTTCTGAGGTATACATAGGCAGACGGTAAAGTATCCTGACTGTGTATTGTAGTGGCGAGGAGGGAAAAAGAATAAGGTATGATAGCTATATATCCATAAATATAGTGGATAAGACATCCTAACTGTATTCAGGGGAATATGGTGCTCTGGCTCCATATCTCATGAAATTATATTACTGGGTATTTTATTTATTTATTTATTTAACACTTTTTTTTATACCGACCTTCATAGTAATAACCATATCGGATCGGTTTACATAGAACAAGGGTATGACTGAAGCAATAAATAAAAGTAATTAACAAGAGAGGTGAATAAGGCAAAGTTACATTTAACAAGGAGTAAAAACTTGGGAAGCTTAAATAGCTGGAAGAAAGGTAAAGGCAGGAGGTAATTATAACATAATACAATAAGGAATTTGGGTTAGAGCTTAAGGTGCTTTAACCTGTGAGTAACAAGGTCCTTCGTTCGAAAGGATAGAGGACCTCTATCCTCTACGTCCAGGTGAGAAAAAGATGACTAGTGATTGTCTGGAGGATCATCGAAGGCTTGGTGAAATAGCCACGTCTTGAGCTTTATCCTGAACATTGTGAGGCAGGGTTCTAATCGGAAGCTTGAAGGGATGTTATTCCAAATAGATGGTATCAAATTTTAGTTTAGATTATTGATGAGACCTGTTGTTGATTTGGGTCTATGGCACAGGGAGTGTTTTTTGCTCTGGGGTCTATTTTTGGCTGTGTTTTTTTTTTAGGTTTTTAAGCTGTTATTTTATGGATTGTGCTTGTCCATATTTATTGATTTATTTTGATTATGGGGTAATAGTCACTGGCTGAATTGCAAAGTTAGCCAGATAAAATTACCCAGTTAACTTTGGAGGGATGTTCAGTGGTGCAGCTGTGCTATTGAATATAACCAGCTATCTTAAAGATAGCCGGAAGACTTTATCTGGCTAACTTTAGGACTACTCTTCTTAGTATTTGGATAATTGCCAGGTTCTTGTGGCCTGGTTTGGCCTCTGTTGGAAACAGGATGCTGGGCTTAATGGACCCTTGGTCTGACCCAGTATGGCATTTCCTTATGTTAATAGAATTAAAATTAGGGGAAGGGGTGGAGTTTGGGAGGGGTTTAGGGAAATAGGGTGGCAGTATCGCTGCCGATGATAATGTTTTGGACATTATTGCCAGCAGTAGCATGGGAAATAGCACCACCTTTTAGCATGACGCTATGGGGGCGATAGTGTGCAGAACAGCTGCACCACGGAAGGTGAAACCGCACCGCTGTGATGCGGCCGGCTGCAGACTAGCGCCCTCCCGCCCCTTTTTTCGCATACCCCCCCCCCCCCCAGCCCACTTTACTGCAGCAGCTCATCATTCCACGGGAATGATGAATCTAGGCCCAAATCTTTTAAGCTGGGTATTCAGATAGTAATGTATCTGTAAAGTGCAAATTGAGATTAAGTTTACAAACGTTATTTTAAGATTCTTGGACATAGAAATGTTTCCAGATTTCATATCACCAATTTAAAGCAATGCCTAATGTAATTTCTAAATGTTGTGAGCTATTTCCTGCCACAATAAAAGCCTAGATGAGCATGAAAATGCCTCTCTAATGAGCTGGGTTGCTCATTCTTAGATCTAAGCATTTCAGTGTCTGAGGATCAAATTTCCCTGTATCATATCACTGGTGATGCCCTTTGCTCCTTTTTTGGTGCCTTGTAGTGTTCATGCCATTGTTGTTGGTGTCCTTCGCCCCTCTCTGGGTGCTCAGGAGTGCTCGCGTGTCACTATTGCCTCTTTATTGATGCTTTGAGGACTTAGTGCCACTGTGCTGCTGCCTTGTCCCTCTCATAGTTAAATGGGTTGTTAATGCCTCTATTGTTGGTTAGTTGCCTCTCTCTTGGTGTCTTGAGGTGTTTGTGTCCTGCTTTTGCCCCTTTTTTTGGTGCCTTGTGGTCTTTATGCCTCTGTCATTGGTCCACTTTGACTGTCTTTTAGTGCCTTCTGGTCTTCATGCCACTGTTGTCCTGCTTAGCCTATCTCATGGTGCCTTGGACTGTTCATACCACTGTTGTTGGTGCCTTCTGCCTCTTTTTTGGTATGTTGGGATCTTTGCATGTCTATTTGTGCTACTCTGTTCATCTCTTTGTGTCATGGGTGTTAATGTCACTTTTATTGGCACCCTTTGACCTTCTCATGGTGCCTTAGGCTGTTCTTGCCACACTTGGTACCATTTTCCCCCATTCTTGAAGTCCTGTTCCTTGTGTTACTGATACCTGCCTCTAAGTTTCCTTAAACTTTGATAGAAAATCCAAATATTAGAGTCCAAAATAGGATGTGTTGCTTCCCATGTTGACATTAATGGAAGCAAGCAAATGAAGTTGAGAACCAAAAAGAATACAGCAAAGAAAATAACCAAACCAAAATAACGAACTGAACCCAATCATCTTTTCCTTGCACACATGTAATTGTACCCATTTATGTATGATTTTCCTCCCACTTCCTCTTTTGTGTTGATTGCCCAAAGCCTGCAGAAGCCTTTACATGCCTACATTCCCTTGGTTTTATCACTGTTATCGTGTAGCTGTATGTGTTACCATCTTTCTTATTTTATTTCTGCTTATCTCTGTAATACCTGTGAGGCACCCTAATTGACTCAGACTTGTTTTTAAAAAATGTATATGTTCCCTAAATCCACATATCTATGTGGAGTACAGAATAAAACATTCACAAAAATATTGCATTCAGGAATCAAGTCAACATATAGACATGTGACATGTTGCTTCTCTCTTCTTGTGACCGGCAGAAGCAGAAAGAAGAGATACCATGAATGTGAAAAGGAGACCCTGAAATCCACCCCCTCCTCCTATCCCTCCCAGAAAAAAGGTGAAGTTTATTTTGGCTTCCTGGCTGGTCCCTTGGCTTCCTGCTGGGACTGGCTGCTTTGTGGGTGAGAGCTGTGGAAACAAAACATAAGACATGAGGCAGCTTTTTTCATTTGGCATCATAGGTGCACTTTGCTTCTTAGCATTGTGAGCATCTTATGCCAAATGATGCGTACACCTGTTGCTGCCTGCCCATTTACAGGTGAGGTGAACTTACCAGCTGCGGCTCAGCTATGCCCTCAAAGACATCTTATCTCAGCCTTTGCACAAGGTGCTCCTCCATGGGGGTGAGGACAATGGGACAAGGGGCTTCTCCTATGGTCTGCTGCATATATTTATTTCTGGCCACCACCTTGGCTTTCAGCTGTGCCTTGAAGCCCCAGTATCTGTGGGCCACCTGCTCCCCATTTCACTGTGCCTGGGGATGCCCTGGGCTATGTTGCACCAGCTCTGGCCCTTGCCACCCGGTTGCCATACAGCATGGCATAATGGTGCAGGACCCTGGCAATGACCATCTCATTATCCTGGACACTGAACATGATAGCCCTGAGACGAGGGCATCCTGTTGCCTGGCTGCCAGAAGGAGGTGTCACTTCCACTTCCAGAGAGGTGTCCTCCCTTTCCTCACTCTCACTCACTCCCATCTCCCCTCCCTTCCTCCCCTTCTGCCCTTGCCCTGCCAACTCCCTTCCCTTCTGCCCTCTCTGTCTATCCCTAGCCTGATATCCTCTGCCCTTCATCCTCCTGCCTATTCTCTTCCCCCTTCCCCTCTCACCTCTTCCTATCTCTTCCCTCCTGTCTATCTCTACTCCTGTCCCTGTCCCTACTCCTACTCCTCCTACTCCTCCTTCCCTTAGTACTCCTGCCCTCATCCTCCCACATCCTCTCCTCCCTCCTCCCCCTCCTCTCCATTTGCTCTCTCTCCCCATGCTTCTCACTCTCCATCGTCCTCACTCCTCCTCACCACAAACACCACTCATCTACCAACACTCCTCCACTCTTCCTCACTCCTCCACCCACACTCCTCCACCACCAGTCCTCCACTCTTCCTCACTCCTCTACACACCTCCACCACTCCTCCACTCCTTCTCAGTCCTCCATCATCACTCCACTACCAGTCCTCATCCTCACTTCTCCACCACCAATCCTCCAGACTCCTCCACTCCTGCATACTCCTTCACTTCTCCACCACCACTCCACACCAAAAGACAGGCAGACAAACTGGACTAACAAAAAAAAACTTTAACTCCAACAAAGAAGACAAAAGCCCAAGGCAAAGGAAACAGGTGGCATCATAAAACAAGACAACTCAGTAGTCACTATGAAGAACCTCCAACTAGCCACCAACAACACCTACTTACCTCCTCTCTCCAAACTCCTGACACAACCTCAAAGAGGAAGCTCCAGGAAATCAGAATTTATAAACTGAAAAAATAATGCACCTCGCAGTAACTTACGCTAGCCACGTAAAATGATGTGCTATGTGCTGACGTAACGCTCGATGCGCTGACACAGTGCTGCATGCGGTATTTACTTATCGATTTGGAAGGCTGCAAATTAGCCTAACCATTAGGGATGTGAATCGGGCTTCGGACGATTGAAAATATCATCGGTATTTTCAAAATCGTCAGAAATCGGGGGCTCCCCCAAAACAATAGGAAAACCCCACGATATTGTTTGTGGGGGTTCTCTTATCGTTTTGGGGAGGGCGGGAAAAACAGCACACAAAAATAACCCCTAAACCCACCCCAACCCTTTAAAACTAATCCCTTAGCTTCCTCCACCCCCCAAAAAAACATTTTACAGGTACCTGTTAGTCCAGTGGGGGTCCCGGGAGTGATCTCCCGCTCCCGGGCCGTCGGCTGCCACTAATCAAAATGGTGTCGATGGCCCTTTGCCCTTACCATGTGACAGGGTATCCGTGCCATTGGCCGGCCCCTGTCACATGGTAGGAGCACTGGATGGCCGGTGCCATTTTTAAAGATGGCGCCGGCCATCCAGTGCTCCCTCCCCTTTTTATTAGTGGCAGCCGACGGCCCAAGAGTGGGAAATCGCTCTCGGGACCCCCACTGGACCACCAGGTACCTGTAACATATTTTTTTGGGGTGTCGTGAGGGTGGGGGAAGCTAAGGGATTAGTTTTAAAGGGTCGGGTGGATTTTTTGTTTATCGGCTTCGGTGCAGCCGATAAACAAAACCGCGATCGGGCCGGACGGAAAAAAAAACCACGATGTGAATCGGAACTGGAATCCGAACCGATTCCGGTTCCGATTCACATCTCTACTAACCATCCCCTTTTTTTTTTATTGCAGGCATTATTTTCACTATATTTATAGCAATTTGGTGAATATAGGTCTTAGCTGTTCATGGCCAGCTTTGAATATTGACCTCCTGATATATTTGTGCATTTTTATTTCTCTTTTTTTGTTAAGTATTGTCACCAGCAAATTATTCAGAGAAAATAATTACCATCCATTCCTGACATCTTGAATTTTGGCTAAAAAATATAGCAGAAATAAGTATTCTTCAAATAATCATGATTGCAGTGGAAATTGGCATTAAGTCATAGCACTGAAGCAGCCTGAAGCTTATTTCCCCTTTTCTTTTCAATCACAGTGGCTGAATAGTAAGATATCAGACCAAAAGGTAGATTTTCTGAAATGAGACAGAATGAGAACTTCAGCCATGGGTGACAATTTTCTCCACTAGATTGTGGTATGCCTCTTGATCTGCAGCATTATCACAAAAGAGATATTGATTAAACCATGCTGAAGGTCAATGGGGATTATATGGATAACAAGTCTTTATAGAAAAATGTTTTACTACTCTTGGAAATTGCCATTTTGTCTCAGTTTATGAAATATACCATGAGTTGTGACCAAATGACTTTATTGTCACCATTTTAGCAGGCATAAGAGAACACACTTTGACCCCAGGCTACTTCAGATTCATAGCTGACTGGCATCTACTGCTTTTTACTCTTGTGAAAACAGTGACTGGAAAATCCTGCTACAAGTAATATTTTCTGAAGCAAGACTAAATAATGCATGCAGGCATGAATGACCAACTTTCCCCATGCTAAACTGTTTTATCGAAAAGGTGCCCTTGAACTAGAGCAAGTTTGATATGTTTCATGATAAACACTCCCAATTCAAGAGGATTATGAGTAACAAAACATTATGCAAACACACACACACTTCATTATATCTATTTTCAAGATGTGAAGATGTATTATTGCCTAAATGCTGTTTTCATGAGTAAAATAGAAAGAGTCCCAGATTAAATTTTCCCTAGCAGTTTCTGCCTGATTTTTGGTGCTTCTAGCTCAAAAGGAGACAGCCTGTACAAGGGTTATGGCACCTTGAGCACCATGCAAAACTGCCCAGAGGTAGGGGTGTTCTCCTACTTTATATTCCCTACTCAACTCACTTAGCCTGTGTTCATTGGTTCATTGTAGTGAAAACCCTCTGCTAGATACATCCACAAGACATAATGACTGGGACCCCCTCCTTCCCAAGGGCTGTGAACACCCTGTCTACAGCATCCCAGCCCTGCCCAGCCTAGGCTTGACAATTGAACTCAAGTCTTCCACATGGTAACACCCAGTGCTTCCCAGTGATCCACCAGACTAGCCTGAGTTACAGACACTTTTAAGAATTTTTGTGATCTTGTGCTGAATGTATGGGGCTTATACCCACCACTTTTGCCTGTGATGACAGTTACTGGAGAGTAAATAAAATCTCAGTTATTGGCTATTTTCTCAGACTGCAGTAGATGGAATGGTATGCACAAAAGTACGCAATACAATTTTTTGTACATGATATTTTGTTATCCATAACCCTCCGTTATCTGGCATTTGTATTTTAGTTCCTTCTACCATAGTGCTGCAAATCAATGAGGGTTATGTTGTGCAGCAAACATATCAAAGAAGCAAAGCAATGCATGACAGGAGATTTGCATACTTTCTAGACTGAAGGTATTCAAATCTATTACATGCATATTCATTGTGGCAATCCTGAAAACCCAAATGACTAGGGGTACCTCTAGGAGAGGGTTGGGAAACACTGGCTTAACTAATTCTATGGTAAAATTGTTGCCACATTGCAAGGTTTTGGAAAAATACAGTTACAAACAAGCCTTCCATGGCAACTTAAAAGAACATACTTTGGGCATAATTTTGAAAAGAATTTATGTGCAGAAATCACTGTTTGAGAATCAGTTTGGAGTCTATGCACTTAAAAGTATTCTTGGAACACAATTTTCTGTGTAGTTTTACATGCATAGTTAGTAGGCATTCTGGGGGTTTGGGTTTACCTATATGCTTTCTATTTTAAAAAGAATGCTCATAAATCTGCATGCACAAAGTTACACCTACTTGCAAGCAGACATAATTTTCTGTGTGCTTTCTGCACCAGGTTTCATGCACATCCACAAATTTTCAAAGTGGATTTATGTGCATAAATACTATTTGAAAATTTGAGCTAAAGTCTGTAGATAAAATGTACGCACCAAGTTTAGCTCTTTGTGAGCCTTTAATAATTACCCTGGAATCGTTCCATAAACTGCAAGTGTTTGTTTAGCTGCTCTGGGTATGTGTGTGTTACAGAAACTCCAAGGGTGGGTGTTTCTTTCAATTGTTCTGTGGAGGGTAGGGTAATGGCCCTAGTGTGGACAGGTGTGGGTGGGGTTTGTGGCTGAGTTTGGGAAGAGATGTACAGAGAGGAGGAGAGCTAATGCATGTAAATGTGTGTTTGCGTTTGACTGGGTGGGGGGATGTATGTATATGAGGTTGAGGTATGAATCTGTGTGCCTGGGGGGGAGGGGTGTATGTGAAAGTGTGTATGTGGCTGGGGAGGATATTTGTGTGTGTGGGATTGGATTGTGTATGTATGGCTATCTGGGGAGAGCAACTATGTCGCTTCGGATTTCTGTGTGTGTGTGTGTGTGATTGGGGAAATGGGTGGAGATGTGGCTGGCTGGGTGGGGGTGAATGTGTGTGTATGGTGGGGGGGGGGGGGGGTGAGTGAGTGTGAGTTTGTGTGTTTATAGCTGGGAGGTGGGATGTTCTTCCCCCACCCACTCACATCCCCCTCCTATCTTTACTCTCCTCCTACTTTTCTAACTCCTTAATTCTCCAAACTCCTAACCCTAACCCCACATCTTTTCCTCTTACTATCTACCTATCCCCCTCCTGCCACTAGCCTTACCATTCCCCCTCTTACATCCGCCCCTCTACCTCCCAATTCTTCGCCTCCTTTCCCCCCTTACCACCCCTCCCCTCTCTTTGTCCACCACCTTGGTCTACAGCAGCTCCTTCTCTTGTTTAGCTGGCAAGTCATGAGTTTCCCATCAGCTCCACTGCTCCATTATATTAGCAGGTCCTTCACCAAAATTTAAGTTCTGGGTTCATCTGCCTGCCAGCAACTAATCCCCACTCATGACATCAGTGTCACAGAAGGACGGATAGACATAAAAACCCATAAACATGAGTTTTTTCCTTCATAAAATGTAATACAATTGTGACCAAAATGTTCCTAAAACATATTTCATGCAATAATACACTTAATGGATCTCTCAATGTGTCACTTTCAGGGTGTATGAGACAATCATCTTTGCCACATGCTTCTAAATCTACCTCAGAATATTTTATAGCTCCCCAGGGTATAATAAGCAGATTAAAGTAGCCATCACATATGGGTGATTTCATCTAGTGGCACTAAATGGACTTATCTCTCCTAGTTAGTAGAGCTTTGAGCTCTACTAAACATGTGTGGTGCCAGTGTCCAGTAGCCCCTCCACTCATAATCCATTAACTACTGATTGCAGGAGGAAAAATAAAATAGCAAGAGTCCAACTGATGCTCAATAAAAAATTTACTGCAGTTAAAAAAATTAGGATCAAAACAAAAATAATGAAAATAAGAAATAGCAAAAAACATTGTTAAGATATTCTCCTTGTACATTAGTTCCTCCTAGTTGCTCTTTTCCCTGCTCCACCATCTATGTTTATTGTTTAACATACTTTCCTATTGGAGGGAAGTGTAACTAGAATGCAAATCCAGCATAACCTGATCTAGAAAAATCCTGACATAATGTCCAAAACTGTTGAAGTCTCTCAAATTCTCTTCACTCTCACCTGTTGCTTGCAGCTTGGGCAAAAAGCAATGACCCAGTCTTTCTGGATACAAGGGGTGAGACTTTCCTTACAGACTGATCCAAATCCATAAAAATTCTGTAGCAAAAATCTTTCTTCTATTATCAAAAATCCTCATGAGGTGAGACTGTGACCAAACAGCAAACTGCAACTTTCTCTCATTATTGCCTTCCCTCTCTTCTCCAGTTCAGAGGGGCCTAGACAGGGATCCCCACAAAAAATAAAAACCACTCTCTCTATATCTCTTCACTTCCCTCTCCAATACCCTTTGAATTCTGAGCATGCTCCTGAAGGTTTTATAATCCACTTAATTCTCCCACAAAAAGGTGGGGTTAAAGCTATGGGAGGATGCCTTATATGCAAAATTCTTCTTCCACTGCCCATTGCTGTAAAAAGGTTGGGGAGCCAGTGTTAATAACTAGCAAAGCCCCTCAACATCAGTAATAAGCAAAGTCTGTTTCCTAAGTCAACTTGATTAATAGCAGTTTATGGAATTCTCCTCCAGAGTTGCAGCAGATCCCCTTCCCACAGTTCAGCATCCTCTGCCTCGCTGGGAAAAGAGTCAAGCAGGAGCTCCTCAAAGACTTCCCCGTCATTCTGAAGAAGATTTCTCAATGTGACTGTCTAAAGTTCCATCGAAAAAATAAAAGCCATGCTTGTCCAAAGCATCCAGGCATTCCACTCCATTAAAAGTAATGACACATCAAACCAAAGACATGGTTCATCAGGCTGCTCTTCCAACACAACTATATGCAGCCCATCCTAGATCGACAGTGAAGATAGTCAGATTACCTCTGCCCCCACCAATAAAAACAGTCCTCACTTCTGCCATGATGTTGATGGAGGATCTTCATTTGTAAACACCAGATCTGGTATATTTCATATTTCCACTCACCACCAATATACTCCAATTCAGATACAGGAACGTATCCTTATCTCCAAAGTGGATGTTCTATCACCCACATCAGGTCACAGGACACATCAGTCACTTGACCAGATTACCGGTTTGGTGAGAAGTTTCTTTACCACTTTGGCCAAAGAAATGGAAGGAACTGTCCAGCCTCTCCTCTCTACTATTACTATGGTGATTCCTCAGACTGGTCTCCTAATCTAAATGTTCTGAATACATCCTCAAAACCCATAATTCAGAGGCTCTTCATCATTCCCATCTTGCAGGTGATGTCCAGTCAGCCAGAAGTGGTAGAACAGAAGCATTACTTCAAGGGCACCAGAAGAACCTCCTAGTTCACCATATTTAAAGTTTATAGTTTATTGTTTTTCTAGACCATCACATCAGCCGTAGCCTTCACAATGGTGTACAATTATATTTAACATGAGAAATACAATATATTCTTAAAAGGATAACAGCTAAAAATACTAAAAGATGAAGCACAGAAAAATAAATTAGCTGTTAAAATAACATCATAATAGTATAACATTTTAAAAGAATAGTTACAATACAATTCCTAAACAATTATTAAAATAAATCAACCATCCAATATTTGTGAATATTAAAAGAATAAAAAGAAAAGAGAACAAGCCCAAGAGCTTCTATTGCAGAGTTTCTGTATAAGCATGTTTAAATAACCATGTTTTTAATTCTGCTTTAAACTTTTTCTTATCTGCCTGTAATCTCAATGAGAAGGTAATGAGTTCCATACTTTTGTTTCTGCTATTAATATTATTTGTTCTCTTACTTGGCTGAGCTTAGCAGATTTAATGGTCGGATCTGCTAGCAATCCCTTGTTAGCGGATCTTAGATTCTTTTGAGGAATATGGAGACGCATAGTTGTGTTCAGCCATTCAGTACTATTTGTCATTGAAATCTTGGATAAGTGAACCCAAACCATTAGAGTCAGATGAGGTTTCTACCAATATACCTTCTGACCCATTTCCAGATACTCCAGACCACACTTTGCCCCCAGAGGAACTGACATATTCCAAGTTTGTGGAAAAGATGAGATCAATACTTGGGTGTCCATGTTGGTAAAGAAAGATCCCCACTCAGAACTCCTTGGGCTTCTTAAAATTCTGGATATCCTGTCAGAACCAGCAACCCTTCAGTCTACAATATCCTCAAAATATTGCAAATGAGGATATGGGAAACACCTATTTTGGGCATCCTTACAGCTGGAAAGGATGATCTGAAATACAGAGTTCAAAAGACTCTGGGATTCAGCATCATTCAACAGCCTCACCAGTCAACAGTGGTCAAATCTGCTATGAAAAAGGTGAAAAATCAAGAATTCACTCAAACTTACTCCAGGAAAAGACCATAGACTACTTGACAACTTTGGCATGAAAATCTTCCACAATTCCATGCTCATCACTGACATCGCTATCCACAAATTCTATATGGTGCAACACCACCACAATTGCATTCAGAAATTAAAATCTTTTCTACAACCTACAGATGATAGTAGTTATTATCTCCAACTGCTTTTGATGCAGAGGAAGGCATCCATTATTTTCTCTGATCTCTACATTAGTCATTCAATTCCATTTCATGTAACTTCACAGCCTCAACTGGGACTCAACTTCTAGCATGGCTTAGAGTGAATAGCATATGCGAAGATGTCCATGAAAAGATAGCAGACCTCCTTTGTTTAGAAGACAACCTATTTGTAGAAAATCTCAGAGACATGGTCACTTTGAAGGGTAGAGTGTTTATGTGCCCTTAATGCTGTAGCATAGTTGACACAGCCTTGAGGACGAACCCCCAAGAACTATGTTGGCAGCTGACAAACACGTCCTGAAGTGGGACAGTTTGGAGCTTCACCTTTACCAGCCACCTCCCTCACTGATTGAGCCCTTGGGTTCTGGCAGCCAGCAGAACTTAGGTGGGTCCCTAGGCCGGGGGAAATAGCTAAAGTCCAAACAGGCAACAGGCTAACATAGTCAGAGATGGGCCAAGGTCAGGGCTGCTAACAAATATAATCAAGGATAGACAAGGAGGTCAGATCCAGGTGGCAGGCAAACATGTTCAGGTCCTGGTAAAAGGTCAAGAACCAGAGAAGCAAACCAAGGGTGGATGAAGACACTGGATGAGATGAGTAACGGAGACAAGGCAAGGCTGGGTGACACAGAAACCAGGAACGCAGGAAGTAGCAATATGCACTGCAAGCAGGAGACCCGTTGCTGAGGCAGAAAATGCCAATGTGAGAGGCCCTTAAGTACCGCAGGTTGGGTGACATCTTTTGAAGTTTCTGTAGGCCCTTTAAGAACTTGAGTGTGCCACGCATGTGCCTAAGAGATGACCCAGGGGTGTCTGATGCAGAAAGGCTTGTGGGCGGCACACCCTGGTGAGTGGGATGCTTTCAGCAGCATCTCAAGCTGCACCCAGAAGGACCTGGATGCTGGTGGCATTCCTGCTGTGAAGTCTCATTGGCAGTCCTGAGAAGAGTGAGGTGGCTCATGGTACTGTCCCGTAAGCTGCTAATTGTAGTAGTTGCTTAGATGAAAAATCAGAATGTAGCTGTGCAGTCTCTCTCGACAGTTTCAAAACTGCCCTCGTTCAAGATGTTCCTTCATGTACAAATGGCCATACTTCCACAAATGTCCCTATCAGTCTTTTCAACAGTGCCATCTGCCACCTCTTCTGGCTCAGCATCACAGCTACGTCTGGCCAGACCTTGACAACAGCCTAAAGCCATGCAACAGGCCCAGGCCCAGCCCAAACCTGGGTCCATTTTTTGATCCCTACTAATAATCCTTACCGCTTTATTCCAGTAGGGGAATAATCCAGACTTTCTTGAAAACATGGCATCAGATAACCAAGGACCTTGGTCCAATCACTTTTTCATCAATGAGTGATAGAACCAATCCCTGCATCCCAACATGGGCAGGGCTTCTATTCCTGATACTTCCTGTTCCCCAAGAAGTCAAGAGGATTGAGGCCCATTCAGTGCTTGAGACATTTGTGTTACGGATCATGGATCCCTGGGCCAAGGGGAAGTTGGTACCACCTGTGGGGAGGAGCCCCACAGGCCTCAACCATTAGCAGGCAAGGCTATGAGAAGCCTGAGACCCTGTTGATGCTTCACCACTACCAGCCTACGTTCCCTCAGATTGAGCCCTTGGGTACCGGGGCCGACTGGACTTACGTGGGGTCTCAGGTAAAAGGTCCAGGTGCCGGCGTAGATCTTGGCAGGTGGTGACAAGTCGGAGACAGGTGCGGGCGAGGCTTGGCAGGTGGCGTAGCTCGAAGGTCGGGTGCAAGAAGAGGTCTTGGCAGGCAGCATATCTCGGAGGTCAGGTAGAAGCAGAGGTCTTGGCAGGCAGCGTATCTCAGAGGTCTGGTACAAGCAGAGGTCAAGCACGGACAGGTCAAAAAGCAGGAATGCAGGAACAGAACTTCCAGGAGCATAAGCAGGAGCTGAGTAGCCAAGGCAAGGACTGCAAGAAGGCCTTGCCTTAAATAGACCCGGGTCAGGAGGGAGGAGCCCTGGCACCTCCTGTAGCAATTCCTTTAAATGATGTTAGAGGCTGCGTGCGTGCACCTAGGAGCACGAGGTGTGCAGGCGGGACTGGACAAGGCACTGCCGCGTCCTGGCCAAGAAGGGGCAGCAGCATCAGAGGCCCGGCTGGGGCCCTGCACGGGTAGAGCGCATGGCCGGGAAGGAGCAGCAGTGTCAGAGGCCTGGAGGGGACCCAGCATGGGAGGAGTGTGTCTGCCACGGCACTCTGTGGCCGCGAGACTCCCGGGGCTGAGGAGCGGCGGGTGGCCACTGCAGTAGGTAGAGAGAGCCGGTTGCGGCCTACCGCGGCTGGTTCCCATAACAATTTGAACAAACATCTACTCTGAGAGAAATTCAAGAAATTCCCTTAGCATGATTCTTCCTTACATATAGAAGCATGAATGGATATGTGCCCTAGACCTAAAGGATACCTAAGATCACATACCCATCCACTTTTCCCATTGGCACTACCTTCTCTTCAAGGTGCATTCTTCCCACTACCAGTACTCCTGTTTGGTCTGTAAGCAACACCAAGTCTTTATGAAATGTCTCACAGTGATAGCACACCTACTTCATCAAGTTTTTCCATACCTGGATGGCTGCTGAGTCACAGTGAGCTCTCAGGAAGAAGTACTTTGTTCCCTGTACAAGATGATTTGTCTTTTACAGTGCTTGGGTATTCTAAACAGTTTTGAGAAATCAAATCTGAGTCTGTATTCAGAGACTCAAGTTCATCGGGACTTGGATGGATTCACTATAAGAGAAAATGTTTCTGCCTTCAGAATGAGCAAACATCATGAGATCGCTCATTCACATCCTACTGTCTCCACGCTTGACAGCCAGAGTGCTTCTAAAGGCCTTGGGATATATGGTGGCTATCAGGCATGTTATCTCACTGACCCATCTTCAGATCCTTTATTTTCAATGGGGTCTAAGCTCTGAATGGGATCAGCTAACTCAACCACTGTTGACTGTGGTATGGAGTCATGGAAGACATGAAGCAAGAGTTAAGGTGGTGCTTACACCCCTGAGTTCTTCAGGAAGGAGCTAATCTTTAAATGTTCCCCCATCAGATAATGCTGTCAACTGATGCCTCTATTCAAGGTTGGGGGGCACTCACGCAGGATTCTTATAAACCCAGAGTATCTGGCCTCTCAAGGAAAACCAGTTTCAGATTAATCTTCTGGCATTAAGGACAATAAGATATGTTTTTTCAGCATTTGCACACTTTAGTTAAGGAAAAAACATCCTGATGCAAACCAGCTACCAAGTTGCCATTTTTTATGTCAAGAAACAGGAAGGCACAGGATCATGGCTTCTCTGCCAGGAAGTACTGAAGATTTTGAATTGGACAGTGAAGAATCAAGCTATCCCGCAGGCCACTTATCTTCTGAGCATTTATAATATTCTGGCAGATTGCTTCAGCACAGAATTTTGTCTACATGACTAATCTCTGCAACAATCAGTAGTTGGCAGACTATTCAAATTATGAGGTCTGTTCACCTCGGAGCAGAAGAGAAAACTAAATCCATTTTGCTTAGTTCTGCCCAGTAATCTCAGACTGGCTCTGGACACTTTCCTGCTCAACTCAGCCTCATGTATGCTCTTCTGCCAATACCGAAGAATGCTAGAACAGTATAGAAGCTGCGCACAATTGCGGTTCTCTGATCCTCATAGCTCCAGTGTGGCCCAGACAGATGTGATTTGCATATCTCGTACAATTTTCCAGCAGTCCTTCTATTCATCTGGGGATAGCCCCTAGGTTGTTAACTCAAAATGAAGGGATGCTTTATCATCTCAACTTATTAGTTTGGATATTGTGTGCTCAATAATTGTGAATCTGGGTTTTCCTAAGTAAATTGTAGACATTAATCTCTTCTAGAAAGCCATAAACTAGAAGAAATTATGCCTTCAAATGGAACAGATATTTCAAGTAGTGCCAATAGAATGCTTTAGACCTGTTCTTTTGTGAACCCAAGCATTTGCTAAAGTACTGTCCATGATGGATTCTGGGTTGTTTGCTCAGTAAATGCATCATTGCAACCCTCAACTTGGGACTCCTCACACGTAATGGCAAATGCAGCCTGCTTATCAATGGAAAAAGCAAGTTTGCAATAACAATATTTTCCATTTGCCTCCTCGGATAGTCAATATTTAGCTAGAATTAGCTCTGAATATAGACTGAGGAGGCTCACCACCAGGCAACACCTACTTAGTAGAGCTCAAAGCTCTACTACCTAGGAAAGAGAAGTCTGTTTTGTTTCTCCAGATGACATCACCCGTTTGTAATGACTAGTTCATCTTGCTATCTACACAAAGAAAACACCATTTATTTTAAGCAAATTTACTTTCATCTAGTGTTCATCTTCTTAAGGAAACCAAAAGCTATTATGCCTCAAACACAATCTCTTTAAAAGTTTATTAGCAGATTTTTTTCAATTTAGAAAATATTCTTAAAAGAAAAATGTAAATATGTCTCAAGTATTTAAAAAATATAATTGTTAAAAGGAGTTATTGTAAGGAAAAAGAGAAAATAATAATAAAAAAAACTTTTGAGGTTCCCAAAAATAACTCTGATACAGATAGTATTAAGGCACCGATTGGCAAAATAATCCAGGAGAGAATTACATTTACAGATGACATAAAGAAAATATGCACCCAAGGAGGATTCTTTAGGGCTTTTGTTTTTTTAAATGTATCCAACCACCAACTACTAGAAAGAGTGTTATGCTTTGAATATCCCCCTACAGATGGAACTTTCCTATGGGTGAGACTTGAAGTGACCACCCTGGATCCTGTGCTTTGGGGAGGCGGAGGAACCCCACAACAACCCAGTATCTCTACCCTAAGCAGCAATTCTTACCATGCAGTTGCAGAGCCATGACGCAGTCTTCCCTCTTCCTATCCTTCCACCAGTAGGAGGCATAAGAGAACAATACTTTTACCTGGGCTTGCCTCCACTGTCGAAGATGGGACCCACACATTCAGACCATGAAGTCAGAATCTGGTGGAGGTGCCCGGCTACTCTCCTGCTGCCTGCATGTGTCAAGGGGGAAGTATCACGCAAGGGAAGAGAGAGAAAGACTAAAAAGCATGGGGAAGTGGAGAGGGACAGGATCAAAGTTCCAGTGTGTGTGTGTGTGTGTGTGTGTGTGTGAGAGAGAGTATGTGTGTGTGTGTGTGTGTGTGTGTGTGTGTGTTTTGGGGAGCAAAGAGGGAGAAAAGCACCAGAGGGAGGAAGGCACCAGTGGGTGGAAAAAGGAGAAAACAAAACACCAGTGTGTGTGTGTTGGGAGCAGATAGCAAGGAAGGCACCAGTGTAGGGGGAAAGAGAGACAAGAACAAATAGGGAGGGCAGAGACTGGAGAGGACAAAGAAGTGCAACAATGTGTTTAGGGAGGGGAATAGAGAAAGAGGCACCAGTTGGGGTAGGTGGTGGGAGATAAGGAGATAGAGAGCACTAGTGGGGGGGGGGAGTGGTGATAGAGAAGGCATAACTGGGAGGCAGAAGGGGAAAAAAAACAGGGCATGGAGATGAGACAGAAAAAGGCAGCAGTGTGATGGAGAGAGAAAAGAGACATCCATAAGTGCATTTGGGAGGGGGAGGAAAGAAAGGCACGAGTATCACATATTAAGGGTAACCTACATCGACTGATTTGCCTTGGGCTCCATACCCTAATATTATTCACAGGAGACAAATAAAAAAATTTAAAAATTTAAAAAATTAAAAGAGATAAATGTTGATGTACAATAAAAAGAGCAATATTTTCATTTATTTTTAGGCTACTATCCCCTGTATTTGCCACACTATTTTATGGATATATTCTATTGCTATTCCAGTAAGGATATTTTTTGATCTGGCCACTAGTTCACAGATTCTACAAGTCCTGGTGAATATATTAATAGAAATACTTCTCTCCAGAATTTCTGTGTAAAATCATACCAAACTACGAGGCCTATTTGCAAAGGTACAATAATCTATTGCTATTACTACTACTTAGCATTTTTATAGCGCTGTTAGAGGTATTCAGCACTACTCAAATATACCCAAGAGATAGTCACTGAACTTCCATTCTAGTCATAATTAGTATACAGTACACAAGGGATATTGGGAATTTCATTTATTAAGAAAATTGTTTAAACCAACAAAGGTGCGATTAGGAGAAACAGAGTTTAAGATTGAAAAGCAGAGTCAAATATGAGATTGCAGTTGCTGATAAAACTGATCAAGCCTTTCCTATATCTAAAACCTGGGACCCTGTATGGAATTATCTTGTTAGTTGTTAACTATCTATTCCTATGCCTTTCAGGTCTTAGGTCTTCAATCTCTGTTGTAATATTCATTCTCTGATTTCTTAATACTCTCTTAGGATGTATTTCAAATGTGCTGTATCCAAGTTTGGATTGTCATATTTTTTCTTTTTCCTTGAAACCATTGTTTTTGTATTTATAACTTGTATTCTTCTTTCATTATAATGACAATAAAAAGTCTGAACTTAAAAAAAATAAAAGCAGATTCAAAAAGGTGGGTTTTAAGAAAGGATTTCAATAAGGCCAGAGAGAGAGCATGATACACCAACTCAGGATGTCTCTGCCATACTATACTTATGATATAGCTAGGTGGAAAGCGAGGAGTCAGAGAAGGGAATAGATAAGAGTGACTTGCCTAATGAGCAGAGTTCACCAGGAGGGGTGTTAGGAGAAATAAGAGGTAGTGAGGAACTGCAGAATGAATGCACTTGTAGATGAGTAAGAGAAGCTTGACCTGGTTATGGAAATGGATAGAGAACCAATAAATGTGCTTTGCAGTTCTGCTGCGACTAGGTGTGCATACTGTGCATTTGCATGAGGTGGTTTTTTCAGGCATTTGGGGGGGCGTCACCAGAAAAAGAGGCCACAGGGACACTGGGGGAGCTGAATTCGCTGGAGGACAAAGAAGAGAGGCCACCACACTACTGGCTACCATGGGACAGCTTGCATGCCTGAGTGTGCATATGTATGAAACAGGAAGCCTGCATGTGTGTGTGTATGAGACAGGAATCCTGCTTGTATATGTGTGAATTTGTGAGAGGGAGCCTGCCTGGGATGTGTATGTGCATGCATGTGTTTATGCTGTACGTATGGATGGTTGCCTGCCTGGGAAGTGTGTGTGTACGTGTGTTTTTGGGAGCTTGCCTAGGTTATGCATGTGTGTGAATGGGAGCCTGCCTGTGATGTTTGTCTGTGTATGAATAGGAGCCTTCCTGGGATGTGTATGTGTGACAATGGGATCCTGCTTGGATGCTTGTGTGTGTGTGTTTGTGTGTGTGTGAGTGGGAGCCTGCTTGGGATGTGTATGTGTATGAATGGGAGCTTGCCTGGGATGTGTGTGTGTCTGTGTGTAAAATGGGAACTTGCGTGGTATGTGTATGTGTATGAATGGGAGCCTGCCTGAGATGTGTGTGTGTGTGTTTATGTGAATGGGAGTCTGCTTGGGATGTGTTGTGTGTGTGTGTTTATTCATGGCTTTCTGAGGGCCAAGCTCACACCCAACATGCATTACAAAAGGTCTAATTCTACATGAGTTCCAAGTATCTTTTCTGCAGAGATTTTAGGTTGGCACCACAGCAGTTCATGTAAATAAAATATGCACATTGTAAGTGATATTTTTGCCTCAGAAAACTATACTTTTGAATGTTCTTTTCATGTAAAATCTGTTTTAAATACATAATGTGTGTGTGTGTGTCTGTAGAGGCTGTGGGGGTGAGTGTGAGGGGGGTGTGTGTGCAAGGCTGTAACGTTTGCCTGGTGTACCTAGTACTTGTCCACTGAACATAGATTCCTTGGGAGGAAAGGGGAGGGGGGAGGCTGGCAGGTATCAGTTATTAAAAATATAGATTGCTGAAGGGAGCTGAGCTTTTTTCGACAAGCTTGGGACAGAGACTGAATGAACTGGGAAGTGGGCAGCATAGTCCTTTTTTGCCCAGGGCAGCAGAGAAGCTAGCATCATCCCTGGTGACTTGAGGAAAGAAATACATTTTTCATTGAACGAGGTGTGTGAACTTGTTATCCTGCATATCAAATGCTGAAGGTGGAGATGGAAGAATTACAGGAAAGAACAGATGATCAGGAGCATCAAAGTAGGCAAAGCAAAATCTAAATAGTCAACACCCCGGTGGGAACTAAGAATTTTAAACCTTTTAGTTAATTTGAGACATAGAGCACAGACTCTTTCTATGAAAACTAAGTGTGGCAATTTTCATCTAGGTAGGGTACACAAATAATTCTTAAGAAAGATGAGAGATCCAACAGGGTCATTTTTTGCATGCGCACCTTCCAAATGAAAGAGGCATCAAGAAACCAGTCAGAGCTCAGCATGTCGCTCTAAGAGTATTGATCAGAGTCATAGTTGAAATTTTGGATAAACTGAATTGGTCTTTTTCTTTTCAAATATTCTGTCCTATATCAAAAGGTCTGAATATCATGGAATTTTCCTTTCTTATAAGGAAGATTTTTCACAGCAGACACTGACTCTTGTTCTAAATACTGTACAAGATTTACTTCAGGGGGACAAAACTGGTCGTTGTTATAACTGTTACGGAGAGGTTTGTTATTAAGAGGAGGAAACCTTTCAAACTTGGCTGCATTTTATATTCATATGTTTTCTTTCACACTGAACGTTTTTTTTTTCCACGTCATTACACACACAAGCTGACAAGATTGGGTTGCTCTGTAGATAAATATATGCACTTAACTAGCTATTGCAAAGGGATGCAGCCATTGGCGAGACAAATTGACATCAATAGGATATTTCAGGCACAGGGTACCACAATAATAAAAGATCTATCATGGATTATGGCTAGATTGCATGGGGGGGGGGGGGAGGGTGGGGGGAATAGAAAGGCTGGGTAGGGTATGTCAGAGGCGTACCAAGGGTCTCCCTCGTTTGGGGACCAATGCATTTGTGCCGCCTTCCCCATGGCCCCTTCCCCCATCCATCCGTCTTGTAGAAATGCCTAAAGTCACAGAAATTCATACTAATACAAACTTCAGAAAAGACATGAACTGACAGACTGTTGTGAACAGCCTATGGGATGAAAGCTTTCCTGCACTTACTAAGACAGGGATCCCTTACGCCATTAGAGTGAAGGCTGACTTCACCCTACAAGTCTCTGATTGGTCACACTGTAGGAGTCCATATAAACAAGATTCCCAGGATCCAGCAGGTTAGCAAAGCATGGAAAATCCTATGCAGCTGCTGGTGCCCCAGAGATTAGTAGGGAGGGCTGTAATTTGAAAAAGAGATTGGGGGGTGAAAAGCTACTGGAAATGGTACAAAGGAAGCCCAAAAAGTTCAGTCTCTCTGAGGGAGCACACAGGGATCACAATTAGACTGATCACCACTAGGCAGAACTAGATACATCACAATACATCACCTGACAGTAAGACAAGATGGATTTTCTTTTCTTTTCTTCCACTACAGATCTCTGCCACTGAACACAGAAGTAGTGATTTTTTTTTCCCCAAAAAAACAAGGCATGCTCAGTTTTATGCTGTATAGTAGTATTAATCTGATAAGGATTATACCATGGCCTGCACAAACCACAACCAATGAAATCATGTTGGGGGGTTTCTGTTAGCACAATACAAAACCACCAGAAGACCACCACAACGTAACATCCATCAAGAGAGCCCCCAATGTGCCACACAGTCATCACTCCAAGGGGATAAGCTTTGTTTGTATGAAGTCTCCCGCCCTAATAACAGTCTCTCTCATAAGGATTTAATGCTGTTCTCTGGCTCTCTTTGTAAGTATTTTATTGAAAAACAAATTCTTAAGTATTAATATCCTGCTGCCTTTATCCCATGGAACACTTTCAAATTAGAAGACAATAAAGACATATATCACACACACAAACTAATTAAGCCACAGAATGATATATCAAAAAATATATATACAATTATATAATTTTTATTTATCAAAAATATCAAAATACAAAATATATACAAATATACATTTTTTCAAAAGTAATATATCCACGAGCATCAGTTTAAAACAACATAATCACATCTCATTCACCATTCCATTCATACTCATACATACAGGACGTATAAAAAAGTCACAAAGGACCGCCATCCAACATGTTTCACTTAACAAAGCTTCTTCAGGGGAGAGTCCACAATTCATATCTTAATGTGAGAGTACTGGATACCATTCTATATTTCAAGTTTTGATCGAGGAGCACATCTTCACATGAGCAAATTAACAGCTGACATCATTTTGAAGAGATAATTACTACTTATTGTTCTTACTTATGCTCGTAATATACAGAGGATCATCCCATAAATTTTCCTCGTTGTGTACAAACGTATATTCTTCCTCTATGTTATGTTCAAATCAAATTGAAGCAGCGTCTCCAGTATATCCCGAACAGATTTAACAGTCAAACATTCAAAGGACAATGGAAATTTGAGGCAAAAATGCTCACCACTGAAAAATCGCCATACTCCTGGTTAACGCATCATATGTGGTTGTTGCCTTTATCCCATGGCCCCCAAACTGCAGGGATTGCTGATGTGATGCTTGCAGCCTTGTTGTTCCAATTCTCTATTTGTTTCTCTACCACCCCCCCCCCCCCCCCCCACACACACACACACAATAGCTGAACAGCAGCTTGTGATGGCTGCTTTGTAACTCAGCAGCTTAAGTTTAAAAGGGGAGCCACATCACCTCACAAAACAGGTATCTAAAAATATAAATTATAACCATGGGCTAAACTGTACTACTTGCAGAGAAGAGTGCCAAACATGATCAAGGAATGGAATGGCTTCCCTGTGATGAGAGGCTATACAGGTTGGGTCCATTCAGCTTGAAAAAGAGACAACTGAGGGGACATGATAGATGTTTATAACAGGAACATGTCTCAGAAAATATTGTTTCCCTTACCTTAACCTTAACATTATATATGACCTTTTCCTAATTCTGTCACTTTTTTCCTACCCTTTTACATTAATATCTCAGTATAATACTTTAGTAACACATGTACATTGGCCATGCCAATAAACTTATATGAATCTGTTTCTGAATTAATTTTTGACAATTGACTCTTGCCCTGTCACAAGCCTTCAGTCCCCCTCTCTGCTCCTCCAATCACAACCTTAACCCACCCCCTAGGGGTGTGCATTCGGATTGACCGCATTAGTAAAACGCAACTCATATTTTTTTTTTACTTAAAAAATTGATTCGACATAAACGATCGGATTTCCCACATATCGAACATAGATATGTTCGATATGTGGGAAATCGCGATTGTTGAGCCAAAATAAAAATATAAACCCCCTCACCCTCCTTAATCCCCCCCCGACTTACCACAACTCCCTGGTGATGGAGCGAGGAGTGAGGACTCCATTTCTGCAATCCTTGGCGAGAAGCATGTGACGTCGGCGGCACGTCGAGTGACGCCGGCGTCACGTGATTCCCGGCTCGTTCGCGCCGGACGGCTCGTTCGGCCCAAAAAGAACTTTTGGCCAGCTTGGGGGGGCCTCCTGACCCCCCCAAGCTGGCCAAAAGTTCTTTTTGGGCCGAACGAGCCGTCCGGCGCGAACTCGCCGGGAATCACGTGGCGCCGCGTCACTCAGACGCGACATCACGTGATTCCCGGCGAGTTCGCGCCAGACGGCTCGTTCAGCCCAAAAAGAACTTTTGGCCAGCTTGAGGGGGTCAGGAGGCCCCCCCAAGCTGGCCAAAAGTTCTTTTTGGGCCGAACGAGCCGTCCGGCGCGAACTTGCCGGGAATCACGTGACGTCGGCGTCACGTGATTCCCGGCTCGTTCGCGCCGGACGGCTCGTTCGGCCCAAAAAGAACTTTTGGCCAGCTTGGGGGGGTCAGGAGGCCCCCCCAAGCTGGCCAAAAGTTCTTTTTGGGCCGAACGAGCCGTCCGGCGCGAACGAGCCGGGAATCACGTGACGCCGCGTCACTCGACGTGCCACCGACGTCACATGCTTCTCGCCAAGGATTGCAGAAATGACATCCTCACTCCTCGCTCGATCACCAGGGAGTTGTGGTAAGTCTGGGGGGGGGGATTAAGGAGGGTGAGGGGGTTTAAATTTTTTTTTTGCACATATGTACATATACCCAACTCATTGGATTTTTTTTATGTCCATATTGGCCGCAAGTGGGACCCCCTTTCGGACATAAAAAATATGAACATAAAATTTTGCTCTGCACATCCCTACCACCCCCCAAAATCTTGAATCCTTTCCGCATTCTGTTAAAAGCAGATGTCTTCTTCCAAAATGTCAGAAGATAACTTTCAAAAAGCTTCCCTATCTTCACCCCACCTCCTCAAAATGCCCTCCAAAATCCCCCACCTTACCCCAATCCCAAAAGCCCCCTATTTTATCCCAACCACAAAAGATCCTCCAATATATCCTTAACTTACCCTACCCCAAAAGACTCTCCCAAAAGCCCTCTCAAACACACCTCCAACCCCTCTACCCCTACTCTAGTTCCCACAATGTACTTACTACACAGGGGTAGGAAGCTCTGTGACTGAATGCCACCTGCAGGCTCTTCCAAGCCTGCTGAATTATTTTGTTGTTCTCCTGACCCCAGGGATGGGGAACAAGAGGACCTCATTCCTAACCACCAGGAATACCAGCCTTGATACATCTCTAGTAGTAAAATTTGGCTGTCTTGCTGGGAGGGCCATTTGGAAGTAACCTGCCCCAGCAAAATAGAAATTGTATGAGTATGTGTAAATACATATGTGGGAAAAAGTTTCCAGGTACATGTGAACATTTCAAAGTATGTGGGTATTTGCTTGAGAATATAAAAAGTATACACATACTTTGGGGCCATAGAGACACATATTTTAGAAAGTGTGGAGACTCATCTAGGCAAATTCTAAAATACAATAGTAACTCTGTGCAGACCCAGATATGCATGTATATGGGGCCGCGCAGAGCTTTTTGAAAGTTATCTTCCATAATTTTGGAAGAAGACATCTGCTTTAAACAGCGTGCAGATAGGATTCAAGATTTTGAAGATCTGATGAAGACATTAAGTGACTCTTGTTTATAATACCTTTTGTAGAGAAGTAGAATATTTGGAGAATTTGGTTCAATTAAAACATTTAAAATATCTTAAATATCCTAATCTTAAAAATGTATCTGCTAGTAAGTATTTTAAAGGATATATGCAGAATGTACTTTTCATATCTAAAAAGATGTTTTGACCTTTTTTAAAAAGCTTCTTACCTACCAGTAAGTGACCAGCTTGAGAGCATGTAGTGCAATACAGTAGAAAGTGTCACATTCTAGATAGTCTGTTTCATTTTTTTTATGCAATATTACCAACAGATATAAAAATTGATAAATCTTTCCAGATGTATTTGAAGTTTTCAATATCAAACCAATTTCTAAATATATTCAAGAATATAAAACAGGATAGTTGATCATTCTGAAAAAACAAATAACCCTTCATGCTTCCAATGATTTTCATACAATAAAATTACACTGACCTTTCACTGTGTGAGGTCAATAATAATCAGACATGCTACCAATAATTACAAACTGAAGTGCAAGGAAAGATAAGAACACATTCATAAGAAATGATACGTGCTAAGAAAGATAATGATTGAATATGTTGCATTGCTATACAATTTTATGAGGATTGACCTAGCAATTCAAAATATGTTATATTGAAGTTGTCTCTGATAGGGGTCATACATGTCAAACATTTTTGTTTGTTTCATTTTGTGTTATTTCCGGGTTTTATTGTTCTTATTGTATTTTACATGTAATGAGCACTACATTTCTATTGTAGAAATGTAGTGCTCATTACATGTAAAATATGGACCAAGATGAGGTTGACGTTAACTGCAGGGAGGAGGCCTGCAGGTCTTCATCATCAGCAGGTAGTACTGGTCGGTGTGGAGACCCAACAGGACCTTCAACAATACCAGCCCTCGTTCCCTGCAGGTTGAGCCCTTGGGTGCCAAGGCCGCCTGGACTTAGGCGTAGGTCTCTGGTGACAAGGATTCCCAAAAAGGATGGCAGGCGAAAGAAGAGTTGAGACGTTCCAAGGGTCGGGGCAGGCAGCCAGCAACGGAATTCAGAAGACGAGCCAAGGGTCGAGGCAGGTGGCAATCAAGCAAGTCCAGGAAATGTAACAAAAGTCAAGACAGGTAGTGATCAAGCAGAGTCCAGAGGAGGTCCGAGATCAAGGCCAAGAAGCAATCCAGGGGAAGAAGAGACAAAGACCAGGAACACAGAGTCAGGAACACAGAGTCAGGACATGGAGTCAGGCAACCAGCTACTCTCACGAAGTTCAACCTGTTGCAGAAGCCAGGACCAAGGGCAGGGACTGGACTTAAATAGTCCCAGAGTGCTGATGTCATCGATGAGGGCCGCGTAGATTTTTCCACCATGGGCCCTTTAAATGAAGAAGAGAGGCGTGCGTGCATGGCTAAGGAGATGTCAGCCGGTGCAGGAAGTCAGCAGTGGCAGGGGCAGTTCTGGGTCATGAAGAGGAAGTGTGGCATCAGCAGTGGGTAAGTGAGACCGGTCGCGAAGCTCCTCGGCTGGTGAGTGCAATAGTACCCCTTCCTTTAAACACCCCCTTGAGGGTTTAGGCTTCTTGGGATGAGAGGCGTGGAACTGTTTGAGTAGTCTAGTATGTTGGAGGCAGGTTCCCAGGTATTTTCTTCTGGGCCGTATCCTTCCAGGATATCAAATACTCCCACTTCTTATTACGCTGGCAAACATCCAGAACCTCTCTCACTTGATATAATTGGTCTTCCTCTGAGGCAATCTCTGAAGGTACTGGAACCCTTCGGGTAGGCCAAGACAGCACTAGAGGTCTGAGGAGGGAGACATGGAATATGTTATGGATCTTTAGGGCAGCAGGTAAACGTAATTGATATGTGACAGGCCCTATCTGATGGATAACAGAGAAGTGAGGTGTGAGCCCCATGGAGGGTACCCTAAGCTGATTATGGCAGGTACTTAGCTAGGTCTTGTCTCCGGGCTTGAATTGCGAGGCTACGCATCAGTGCTCATCTGTTGTCTCTTTGGCTTTGAGGTCGGCCTTCTGTAACATATCTTTGGTCTGGATCCATTACTCCTGATGTTCGTGAGCGGTCAGTTGAGCTGCTGCGGAAGCAACTGATAATGGAACAGGAAGTGGAGGGGCCAATTGCCATCCACAGACAATCAGGAATGGAGAGGCTCTGGTGGTGGCACTAGTGTGAAAGTTCTGGGAGAAATTCAGCTCACGATAAAAGAGTGGCCCAGTATTCCTGATGCTCATTAATAAATGATCTCAGGAAGGTCTTAAGTGTGCAGTTCGAATGTTCTGACTTGCCATTAGCTTGGGGATGGTAAGCTGTAGTAAAGACCAGCTTAATATTGAACTTCTGGCAGAGAGAGTGCCAATATTTAGCTGTGAACTTGGTGACTGGATCTAAAAGTGTGTGCCCAGGTAATCCATGTAGATGGAAGATGTGGTTGGTATACAATCATGCCAGTTCTGGTGCGGAGGGGAGACCAGGGAGGGCCACAAAATGGGCTATTTTAGAGGAATAATTGATAACGACCCAGATAACATGGCATCCATTAGAGAGGGGGAGGTACCCCATAAAATCAGTGGACAAATGGGTCCAGGGTTCCTTGGGGGCTGGCAACAGCTGTAATAGCCCACCATAGATTTTTGCTTGGCACAGGTAGGACAAAAGTCCACATAGGCCTTGACGTCATTCTGCATCTGCAGCCACCAGTAAAACTGGTACAAGGGTCTGGGCCCAACCAGGATGTCCTGTGACACAAGAATCGTGGGACCATTCCAAACCTTTCTGGCAGAGACTAAGTGGAACAACCATTTTTCCTGGGGGGATGGTCAAGGAAGCAGCCAGGAGAATCCGTGCTGGATCAATGATGTGACCCAGAGTTTCAGGTGTATCTTCTAGTTCGAATAACCGGGAGAGGGCATCTGCTTGAACGTTCTTGGTGGCCAGCCTGTATCTTACCTCGAAGACGAAGCGAGTGAAAAACAGGGACCATCAGGCTTGTCGGGTGTTTAAGCGTTGAGCATCGCGTTCCAGGTTTTTGTGGTCGATATACACTATGATATGGTGTTGTGCCCCCTCCAACCATTATCTCCGCTCATCTAGGGCCAGTTTAATGGCTAGTAATTAAGAACATAAGAAAATGCCATACTGGGTCAGACCAAGGGTTCATCAAGCCCAGCATCCTGTTTCCAACAGTGACTAATCCAGGCCATAAGAACCTGGCAAGTACCCAAAAACTGTCTATTCCATGTTACCATTGCAAATGGCAGTGGCTATTCTCTAAATGAACTTAATAGCAGGTAATGGACTTCTCCTCCAAGAACTTATCCAATCCTTTTTTAAAACACCGCTATACTAACTGCACTAACCACATCCTCTGGCAACAAATTCCAGAGTTTAATTGTGCGTTGAGTAAAAAAGAACTTTCTCCGATTAGTTTTAAATGTGCCCCATGCTAACTTCATGGAGCGCCCCCTAGTCTTTCTACTATCCGAAAGAGTAAATAACCGATTCACATCTACCCGTTCTAGACCTCTCATAATTTTAAACATCTCTATCATATCCCCCCTCAGCCGTCTCTGATGCCATAGTTTCATTCCATCCATGCCCAGCAACTGTGGGGGTACTATGGGTGGCCCGGCCTGATGGGAGCATGTGTCGCATTGACCCGCCCATGGCCCATGCAGGCCCACCTGGCACTGTGGCAGGCAAACCCCCAGCTGTGTGGGCTAGCCCCCAGGACACGGTGAAGCAAACCATGGCTGCCGCACTTCAACCCTCAGTCCTGCTGAGAAATCACTGCTGCATTGTGGATGGAACACCCATCATGATTGATGCGCCTCCCAGCTGCCTGACGGTGCAGGCATGACTGCCTGCTCAATCCCTGGGACATTCCCACTTCCTCCTCAAGACACCAGCAGCTCATGTGACTGATCATGGTCTGCTATCGCCACTCTGCACACTGGCCCCAAATTCAACAGGGAAGAGTCGAGCCGCTCCTCAACTCGATGCCCACGATCTCAACTCCCCGCAAACCCACCAGGGTAGCCCGGGCACAACCCCACATAACCCAGCATGGTAGATGATGACTCCATACTGCCACTGGCGCCACCCGAGACAACTACCCACGAGAGCATGACACGGGAACTAGACAGAGGCTGAAGCTAAATCCCTGGGACACTCCCAGCCCCTCCACCGCCATGAGTTACCAGTGGCTTGGTCGGCCATCGCCACCCCATACTATGGCCTGAATGCAAACCCGAAGCATCAAGCTGCACCTCACCGCGATGCCAATGATCAAAAATCCCCGCAAACCCACCGAGTTAGCCCAGGCACAAATCCACATGACCTAGCATGGTAGATGATGACCCCACGCCACCACCAGCACCACCCGGAGCAGCCACATGGGAGACCAAGATGCAGGAGCCAGACAGAAGCCGAAGGCAACGGGCTCCCCCTGAAACCACCTGTGCCAAGAAGATACCTCTTCACCAGACCAACAATAGATCTCTTAACTAGCCCTGGGGATCTATTACAGTGCTAATACAGGGACCGGCAGCAGCCTGGCCATGTCACAGTCTGCTCCCCTCGTCACAGGCGGGCAAAGACTTATTTTTATTTTTTTTGTGCGTCAACATCTGTCTGCATAGAGAGAAAGAGGGGAAAAATGGGGGGGGGGGGAGTTCCCTCCACAGAGATGCCAAGACCTCCCGGCCCTTCCCCAAATCAAAGCTCCTGGCCCCCTGCCTCCTGAAACCAACCTCACCCCAAGAAGGGTCCAGAAATAGGAGGGGCAGGGGGGCCTTTCCCTCTAACTTCTCTTGTCCGAAACTCGACCCAACCCAGCCACTGCCACCAACCCGACCCGCATCCCCAAGGACCAGCCTCATCCTCCCTTCAAGCGCACTGTGAATGATTCCACCATAACACCCATGCACCCACAGACCCAGACATACTGACCCCACCTGGAGCCAAGTCCCAATCTCCAGTTCTCCAAAACTGCGTGGCCCCAAGCCGACCAATCCCCACCGTGCCATGGTCACAGCGACTCCCAGTCACCACACGGCCTCCCTGTGGGCTGAGTGCCGCTGCTGCCAAAAACATAGGCCAACTGCTAGTGACCCCCCTGACCCAAAGGGAGCAACAAGGGCAGGCCACCGATGCCTACCCCGTTCAGAGAACGGGCCCTGGACACGCGTCTATGTCCAGGAGGGCCTGTTGTATCTGCCCCCCTCCCTAGCAGCAGTGAACTGCTCCTGCCTGATCCTACTGCAAAATAAAGCAGAGGTTGAATGTGAACCTTTAAGTTTCTAGCTTATAAGTGGCTGACTCTAAGCCCTGAGCCACCAGTGGTTCCTGACATCCTCCATGTGCAAAAATAGGCCGAGCTTCTCAGAAGCCACTTGGCCTCAAGCCATTGCAGATAGTGACCACGATGCTATTGAATGCTGGACGGGAAGGAAGATGCCTGAATCACCTCAGTTGTGGCCCTTTAAATGGGCCATGACATCATCAGACCACAACAGCTCCTTCCCCGTCCACCCCCCGCCCGGCCACACTGACGTCATGCCGAGCTGGAGTGGGGAAAAAACTTGAGACTCAGACAACTGAGGAACCTCGTTGCAAGGCCCCGTCCTGAACAAGCTACAGGGTTTAAATACCCTGCAGTGTTTGACATCAACCGGGGTGTCCCATTTGAATTTCCCGCGCTGGATCCTTTAAAGCCTCAGCCCCCGGGTGCATGCATGCCTAGGGGGCGTGGCCAAGAGCGTCGAGTCGGCGGCGTCTCCCTCAAGCAGGGAGAACCGCGGCAGGCCGTGGATCGGGCCTATGCGGCCGAGGATTGCTCCATGTGTGTTGGGCCAGCCCCAAGGTAGGCAGAAGGACCGGGTCACAGCCCGGTCTCATAACATCAGCTGAGGGAAGCAAATAAATGGGGCACCTGACAAATCTTGGCATGCACAATGTGGGCAGGGGGAGGCTACACCCAATTTTCCACCATTCCTCCCAAGCTCTTCCCCCCCCCCTTCACCTTTCCCAGGCCCTGATTAATTCACGCTTATGCTGCTTAAGTCCGAAATTTGCTTTATTGTTGGAAAATTAATGGCCACAGCCCAAAACACAACATAGCAAACTTTAGCACAATAATACACTGTCATAACATAACAAATCAAACAATATGCCCTAACCCTAAAACTAAACAGGGGTTAATTCCTGGTGACCAGCACCCCATATTAGTAAGTGATAAGCCAAACCACCGCTGGTGAACATGGATACCCCTGGCTGTAGAAGCCGGGATGCTGCAGCAGATACCTGGCTGTAGTAGCCACAGCATCGTCAAAAGATGGGCTTACCATGACCCGACTGTAGAAATCAGGGTCTTTTGGTCGTAGCACCCTCCGTGCTCCCCTTCTCACCCCCCACTCCTCAGCCGTCGAAGTGTTGAGGGTCTGGGTCAGAACCTGTTGGGCCACCGGCCTGATCAGAGCTTACCTGCTCAAGTGCTCCCGGGCCGCTGGCCCATGCAAAGGCCGGAGGTAAAATCTATGCGAGTCCTTTTCACAGTCTGATGATTTCTTTCCACAGGTTCTAAGACAATTGATTAAACCCAAATCCTGGAGTCCAATATAGGCTGTAACGTTTCCCTCATTGTTTAATGGCAAACAAAAAACAAATCAAATGAAAAAAAAAATATTTTTTTTTTGTTTTGAAACTAAATCAACACATTTCAGTTCCATAGAAATGAATTTTGAAATGAAAAAATGTTTTGCTCCTGCTCATCCCCAATGGGTGGAAAATATTATTCACTGCTTTGCTAGTGATTTATAACTTTCAGAAACAAGGGCATTAGCATAAATAGAAAGGTGGTTTCCTTGGCATATAAGAACATGTTTTAACAATAATCATTTAGTCCCATCCCCCAATATCCCATGTACATCTAATGTCTGTTAAATATTTCACCATAAACAATTTTCCCTAATCAATCATGTCCTCCTGATAGACCCTGACAATGCATGTCAGACATGAGCCTAAAAAGGGATGCATTCTTATTCCCTGCACATCCTATCTATATTTGCTACTAAAGACATTACTTAACTACAGTCATTTCTAGCACATTTAAGAAAGATTTATGGCATTAACCTAAGGAGTTTCAGCAAAGATCAGCATTATTTTTAGACGCGTTGTACTGCATGTCTACTACTGCACTTGTTACATTTTATTTTTCCAAAAGGGTCACTTTGACCCAGTCTCATTCATCATTTCAACAGTTTTGTGCTTCTGTTTTCATCTTTCTTCCCTTCAGTGTATGGCTTCTAAAGTAGATTTACAATTACCATAAGAAGGCCACAGTTGCATGGGTCTTTAACTCCCTAATTACCCCCCAAACAAATTGGACAAAAGGCTGTTTATGAGAAAATCTTAAGAGTCACTCATACTTTTCCTATGAACTTAAGTAACCTTAATGGAACAGGTAAGAAGAGGTACTTTGTTTCACATGGCCAGGCAAGAATGTGTGTTTAATAAAACTCATAGTAAGCAACAGTACTGTTCCCACACCAACTCGCTGGGAGGCAGATATTCAAAGGCTTTGTTCAGGTAACTTTTGGAGTTATCTGGATAAAAAAATTAGATTTGAAAATGTCTCCCTCTTCTTGGCTAAATTGTATCTGGCCGAGAGAGGCCTGCGTTCCCCTCTGCTTCCTCTGCCAACTGCCCCCCCCCCCTCACCACCACCACCACAGCAGCCAGAAAAAAGACATCGTTGAGGGCACATGCTTGTGGTGATGAGCCCCTTTCTAGGAGCCCATTTGAGCTGAGGTGTAGGAGGTGGTGGTGGAGCAGCCTTCCTTGGACGGGTGCTGAGGTTATTGACCATCCTTGGTCAGACAAGACAGCACCTGACCGTGGAGGATCAAATACTTGCAGCCACCCTACCCCCATCTTGAGCACCCTCCTAAATCTGGGCTTGCTGCTGTCACTAACACCCTGGGTTTCTTTGGTTTGCTTATGACTTCTTTGCTCCCTAGTTTTCACCTCCCTGTCCTAATTTTTTTTTTTAATTTTATTTTTGTACATAGTTATCATTTAAAAAAAAAAAGATGTAAATATTTGTAACAAAAGAAAAAATTACAGTTGTACAAAGTTAAAAATAAAAATCAATGTTTGCTTGGAAAAATTTAAAAAATTAAATTTTAAAAAACATTTGTCTCTTTGTTAATTTGTACTGTTTATTATTTCTATGTGGTCAATAATCAAAGCTAAACATTTAAACAGATAATGGAGTTACATGGCTGACTTGTGAGTAATCACTTTAAAAGGCTTTGAATATTGAACTGTTTGGCTTTTTTTAATGCTGGTGTCCTTGGTCCAGAGACAACCACAGTGGAGTGAAAGCCACTAGAACTCCACCAATCACCCCCCACCCCCACCCCACATACATGGCTTGCTCTTAACTTCTTCCCCATCCCCCCATCATTTGCAGATGATACAAAATTGTTCAGAGTAGTTAAATCACAAGCAGATTGTGATAAATTGCAGGAAGACCTTGTGAGACTGGAAAATTGGGCATCAAAATGGCAGATGAAATGTAATGTGGATAAGTGCAAGGTGATGCATGTAGGGAAAAATAACCCATGCTATAGTTACACAATGTTAGGTTCCATATTAGGTGCTACAACCCAAGAAAGAGATCTAGGCATCAAAGTGGATAACACATTGAAATCGTCAGTTCAGTGTGCTGCGGCAGTCAAAAAAGCAAACAGAATGTTGGGAATTATTAGAAAGGGAATGGTGAATAAAACGGAAAATGTCATAATGCCTCTATATTGCTCCATGGTGAGACCGCACCTTGAATACTGTGTACAATTCTGGTCGCCGCATCTCAAAAAAGATATAATTGCGATGGAGAAGTTACAGAGAAGGGCTACCAAAATGATAAGTGGAATGGAACAGCTCCCCTATGAGGAAAGACTAAAGAGGTTAGGACTTTTCAGCTTGGAGAAGAGACGGCTGAAGGGGGATATGATAGAGGTGTTTAAAATCATGAGAAGTCTAGAACAGGTAGATGTGAATCGGTTATTTACTCTTTCAGATTATAGAAAGACTAGGGGGCACTCCATGAAGTTAGCATGTGGCACATTTAAGTTCTTGGAGGAGAAGTCCATTACCTGCTATTAATTAAGTTGACTTAGATAATAACCACCGCTATTACTAGCAACGGTAACATGGAATAGACTTAGTTTTTGGGTACTTGCCAGGTTCTTATGGCCTGGATTGGCCACTGTTGGTAAGAGGATGCTGGGCTTGATGGACCCTTGGTCTGACCCAGTATGGCATGTTCTTATGTCCTATGTACTATATTGACCCCCTTCCTATTTCATGCACAACATTTGACGCAATTGAGCAAAGGTATAATGACCGTCATACTAGGTATCATAGTGTGGTATTTCAGCCATGATCACTCAACCTTATATATAATCATCGGTCAGTCCATGTATTTTTTATGTTTTTTTTGTGTGTGAATTACACCCGTGAACACAATGGATGGGCAGTCACATCAGTTGAGGTCAGGCCCTTGTAGTGACGTAAGGCTGGACAATGGACACTGCAGACAGGCACAGCATTTGAGGTCAGGCCCTGGCTGGATGGGCAGGCACAGCGTTTGAGGTCAGGCTCTTGTAGTGATGTAAGTGCTGAATGGACAGGCACAGTGTTTGAAGTCAGGCCCTTGTAGAGACGTAAGGGCTAGACGGGCAGGCACAGCGTTTGAGGTCACGCCCCTATAGTGTTCATTACCGGAGCGCTGCCATACTCCGGGATTTCAAAGGATGAAGCAGAAGGCCTGCCCTTGTGTAATAACTCACAACTTCTTATCTTAATGAATAATCTTTATTAGTAAAATGCAGGAAATGAATATATAATTAATTTGTCTTAGAAGCATAGTGTATCTAACAGCAAAGTACCTAACCTGTCCTGCTTTCTCTTTTCTCCTTCCCCTTATACAAGAAACAAGATACATTATATACATGTATGGCTGACAGCGTTTTTTCTTTTTTATCCTCTTTTGTTTTTGGATAACTCCCATATTTGGAGTGCAGAATTACTCAACCTTTACCTAAACTAATGATGTAAAAGTACCGTTATCGGTACGCTAGGCCTTGAGCTGGCTCCACACAAACTGCTTGCGGCTCTCATGCAAAGCTTGTTAAAAACAAAAACACATTCCTTCTCTTGTGCAAAACTGTTCCACTAATTTCATTATTTAGTTATTTAATCCAGGTTATCTTCAGTAGTGACGTAAGGGCTGGACAGTGGAAAGACAGGCACAGTGGTTGAGGTCAGGCCCTTGTAGTGACGTAAGGACTGGACATTGCAGACAGGCACAGCGTTTGAAGTCAGGCCCTTGTAGTGACGAAGGGCTGGTTGGGCAGGCACATGAGGTCAGGCCCTTGTAGTGACATAAGGGCTGAACAGACAGGCACAGCGTTTGAGGTCAGGCCCTTGTAGTGAGATAAGGGCTGGACAGACAGGCACAGCGTTTGAGGTCAGGCCCTTGTAGTGAGATAAGGGCTGGACAGACAGGCACAGCGTTTGAGGTCAGGCCCTTGTAGTGATGTAATGGCTGGACAGTGAACACTGCAGACAGGCACAATGCTTGAGGTCAGGCCCTTGTAGTGAACTAAGGGCTGGATGGGCAGGCACATCAGTTGAGGTCAGGCCCTTGTAGTAACGTAAGGCTGGACAATGGACACTACAGACAGGCACAGCATTTGAGGTCAGGCCCTTGTAGTGACTTAAGGGCTGGACAGGCAGGCACAGCTTTTGAGGTCAGGCCCTTGTAGTAACGTAAGTGCTGGATGGACAGGCACAGTGTTTGAAGTCAGGCCCTTGTAGAGACGTAAGGGCAGGACAGGCAGGCACAGCATTTGGGATAGTGACATAAGTGCTGGATTGACAGGCACAGTGTTTGAAGTCAGGCCCTTATAGAGACGTTAGGGCTGGACGGGCAGGCACAGTGTTTGGGGTCAGGCCCTTGTAGTGATGTAAGGGCTGGATGGGCGGGCACATCAGTTGAGGTCAGTCCCTTGTAGTGTCATAAGGGCTGGACCGTGGACAGACATTCACAGCGTTTGAGGTCAGGCCCTTGTAGTGACATAAGTGCTGGACAGTGGACAGACAGGCACAGCGGTTGAGGTCAGGTATATGTGCTGATATTATCTGGAGCATATGAGGCAGTTGGAGCTGCTGCAAGGCTTTCAATTGCTTTTATTCATCTTGCCATTCACAGGGAAAATTTGGAAACCCAAGCAAAGGCATGTTTATTTTCAAAAACACTATCATTTCCATCGACTCTGGTGCAATTCTTGAGCGGTGAGAGCTCAAGATATCCCCTGTCATTGAAAATACATGTTCACTGGGCACACAGGTTGGTGGACATGACAGATATCACTGAGCCACTTTGGCTAGGTGTGGCCACACAATGGACTTGTGTGCCCAATATGACAGCGGATCTGTCTGCATCTCCTCTATGGGCTCCGTGAGATACCGTGTCACTGACATTTGTGCTGGTGTCTCCTTTGCTTGGGTGGGCTGAGAGTCCTTCTTGCCAGCTGCTTTCCCTCTAGCCCATTCCAGAATAGATGCTTTTTTAGGGGCAACATGGCTTTGGCATACTGAAGTGGAGGATGAAGTACTAGCTATCACTGACAGAGTGCTGCTCCTGATTGGGCTTGCACTACTCTCTGAAGTGCCCGCTGTTTCCTCCTCTGCTTCATGCCTAATCTGTCTCTGCCTATGGCACTCCTGTTCATGGACTTTTACTAACAGCAGGTCCTTCACAAATGTGAGACAATTGGACTGTAGAGCGAGTTTCCCTTTCACACGGGGATCACATACATGCTTGCCACAGACTGTGGCAAGCATGTATGTGTGGTCTTTTGTTAAAGGTGTTAATCTATCTTGCACCTGCTTCTGTAAAAAGTCCAGACAATGCAGCACCTCTGCTGTCATTCCCTGTTTAAAGCCTTCCAAATTTTCCTCCAGAAAATTAACTATAGGGATGATGTCAGCCAAGGTGGCACTTCTGGAACTCAGCTCCTCCATGGCATCCTTGAAGGGCTGCAGGATTTTTACCAGCTAACTCATGACTAACCAATCATGATGCCCTAGGAGACTGCACACCTATGTCCATTGCCGCAGAAAGTTCATGAAGGGGTATCTGCTGCTCCACTAACATCTGCAGCATCATATAGGTAGAATTCCACTGGTTGCCAATGTCTTGAATGAGACACTTGTGAGGCATCTCCAAATCAGTCTGCTTTTCTCGGAGAACCTGCCCCGCCTTCACACGTCTGTTGAAGTGTGCTGCTATGTTCTTGCACTTGTGTATTAATGTATGCAGGTATTATTTATCTTGATGATTGGACTTCAACTCCAGAGCTGACTTCACTACCAGGTGCAGAGTGAGTGCAAAACATTAGATGTTCTGAAAGCACCCGTCGCTTATTTCTTTTACCATGTTTTCACCCTTGTCTATGATAAATAACCCTGCCTGAAGATTGCTGTCTCACTGGTGTAGCTGCCAGCCCACCAGCATCTGTCTGATGCATGCTAGAATATTGGCTGAGGTATGGGCCTCGTCCATCAGGTGGGTGTGCAGTAAAGCCCACCTCCACCGTGATACTTGTTCACTAATAGAGCTGCTACCTGCCCCTGCCTCAGCCAGGACCCACCAGTGTGCTGTCAGGGAGAGGTAAAAGTGTTCAGCATTCATGGTGGTCCAGATATTGCAGGTGAAATGCACACTCCCCTGTGCCTTAGCTTGCAGCGCTTGGATGCGACTGTGGCACTCGTTGTACAGGCAGGGGATGACCTTTCTGCTAAATGTGGTTCTAGAGGGGACTTTGTAATTTGGAACTAAGACCTTCAGCAAATGCTTGAAACCCACATTCTCCACTACCTGCAAGGGCTGGTCATCAAGGGAAATCATTTCCCCAATGCTCCTGGTTTCAACTTTTGAGGCTGCCTGCCTCCTTCCCCGGGATAGTGTTAGTGAACACCACCCCATTTCCTCCATGGTGGGTTGTTGCTTCTGACATGTGGCAGGGGGCTGCTGGCCTGCCACCTGACTGCTAGAAGGCACTGAGGGCATGGGGTGACTCTGCTCCTTTTCAACCACTTTACGCAGCCTGGAAAAAGGGGTCCCATCAGTGGTACTTCCACCATCCCCAGATGGCAGTTCTGTTGGGTGTTGCTTCTGCATATGACGCATCATGCTAAAATTAGTTAGATGTCCCATTTGCTTGCCTTTGCTAATAGCCCTAGCACAGTAATTACACTGAGCAAAACATGGGTCCTCCGTCACTTTAAAATGGCTCCAGATCACAGATTTCTTTCTTGATCCCTTCTCTACAGCCTTCAGGGTGGATGCTGACACTGGAATTGAAGTAGTGGGTGCACCCTGAGAAGCAATGCCAGGGGCATCAGTCACACTCCGTGCCTGCGCTGACTGCTCTTCCTCCTCATCATCATCAGTTTCATCTCTCCCCTGCAGTATTGAAGTGGAAGCTAAGACAGAACTAACTAATCCTCCTAAACCTTCTTCAGCTATTACTTCTTGCATTTCTGAGGATGAGAATCCCACACAAGATGATTCTTCATCGGAATCAGAAGCAAACAGTGCCTGCGCTACATTTTCAGTGCTAAGTAGAGTCTGCTGTCTCACTGCTGCTTTTGGGTCTCACCCTTTTGTCTTGCATGACACTGTGACTGAGAGCCTGTGTGTAAGTGAGAGCATTTGATTGAGATCATCTATGTAAAGTTTGTGAGATAAAGCATGTGTGTGATTGTGAAAAACTGGTCAGAGAGGTAAAGTATATATATAGGAGAGACAATTAAAGTAACTGGTCAGGGAGATGACTGGAGTGTGTTTGTGTGAGAGAGAAAGTGATTGTGGGAATGAGAAGCCTGTACATGTGGAGAGAGCTAGCATAGGAGTGAGAAATGGGTATGTGTGAGACACAGCATAGGAGTGAGAAGCCTGTATATGTAAGATGGAACATGGGATTGGGAAGCCTGTGTGTGTGTGTGTGTGTGCATGAGAGAGAGAGACTGTTCGGGAAGGTGACTGTTGTGTGTGTGTGTGTGTGTGTGTGTGTGTGTGTGTGTGTGTGTGTGTGAAAGAAAGATTGGTCAGGAGATGATTGTTGTGTGAGAGACAGAAACTGATATGCGAGTGTGACTGGTATGTGTGTGTGTGAGAGAGAAAGTGATTATGGGAATGAGAAGCCTGTGCATGTGGCGAGAGCTAGCATAGGAGTAAAATATCTGGAGGTATGTGAGACACAGAATGGGAGTGAGAAGCCTGTATATGTAAGATAGAACATGGAAGTAGGAAGCCTGTGTGTGTGTGTGTATGTGTGCAGTGGGAGAGAGAGACTGATCGGGAAGGTGTGTGCTACTGGCCTGCATGAAAGAGGAGTAGAAGAGCTGCTGGAGGGGGTTAGTAAAGTAAGCTTTTTAAATTTATTTTTCTTGATTGGCTGCCATTTTAATTACTGAATATTATGTGATGTGTCTGCTGTTTTGAAATATTTTATTGGTGTTTGGAGAATTTTAAATCATTTTTATGAGTTTTTAATTAAGAACATAAGAACATAAGAAAATGCCATACTGGGTCAGACCAAGGATCCATCAAGCCCAGCATCCTGTTTCCAACAGTGGCCAATCCAGGCCATAAGAACCTGGCAAGTACCCAAAAACTAAGTCTATTACATGTAACAATTGCTAATGGCAGTGGCTATTCTCTAAGTGAACTTAATAGCAGGTAATGGACTTCTCCTCCAAGAACTTATCCAATCCTTTTTTAAACACAGCTATACTAACTGCACTAACCACATTCTCTGGCAACAAATTCCAGAGTTTAATTGTGCGTTGAGTAAAAAAGAACTTTCTCCGATTAGTTTTAAATGTGCCCCATGCTAACTTCATGGAGTGCCCCCTAGTCTTTCTACTATCCGAAAGAGTAAATAACTGATTCACATCTACCTGTTCTAGACCTCTCATGATTTTAAACACCTCTATCATATCCCCCCTCAGTCGTCTGTTCTCCAAGCTGAAAAGTCCTAACCTCTTTAGTCTTTCCTCATAGGGGAGTTGTTCCATTCCCCTTATCATTTTGGTAGCCCTTCTCTGTACCTTCTCCATCGCAATTTTATCTTTTTTAAGATGCGGCGACCAGAATTGTACACAGTATTCAAGGTGCGGTCTCACCATGGAGCGATACTGAGGCATTATGACATTTTCCGTTTTATTCATCATTCCTTTTCTAATAATTCCCAACATTCTGTTTGCTTTCTTGACTGCCACAGCACACTGAACCGACGATTTCAATTTGTTATCCACTATGACACCTAGATCTCTTTCTTGGGTTGCAGCACCTAATATGGAACCCAACATTGTGTAATTATAGCATGGGTTATTTTTCCCTATATGCATCACCTTGCACTTATCCACATTAAATTTCATCTGCCATTTGGATGCCCAATTTTCCAGTCTCACAAGGTCTTCCTGCAATTTATCACAATCTGCTTGTGATTTAACTACTCTGAACAATTTTGTGTCATCTGCAAATTTGATTATCTCACTCGTCGTATTTCTTTCCAGATCATTTATAAATATATTGAACAGTAAGGGTCCCAATAGTTGTTGTGAAACATTTATTCTGCTTATTAGTATAGTTTTACAATTATTTCTGTGTTGGGATCTATAGCTGCTTGGCTAGTTCTGTTTTCCTAATAGGAGGTGTATTGGTGTTTAGGGCCTGATTTAATATTTGTCGTGTTGCCTTTTCATAGATAGGGTTTTACTGGTTGAGTGCATTCCATAAAACAGGTGTAACTATGTGCGGATTAGTTTATGTACATAACTGCAGATCCTGGGAGTATGTTAGGTCGGTTCTGGGTATGTGACCGAGGTGAGGTATTTTACTGTATCCGTCTTATTTGTTGTGTTTTCTCAAGAGGACATGCTTTGGTGGTAAACTACTGTCTTTTCATAAGTAAGGCTATTGAGCCTGGTAGTTGGAGTTTGTGTTGCTGTTACTGAGATGACACTAGAACCAGAATATATTTTTTGTAAGGTGAGTTGTATGGGGAATGTCATAATTCTGCTTTACATCTATAATTGTGGGTCAGGTGGGTTCCTGTGGATGCAAACTGTACTTTTACATTTAGCCCTATGATGGTCATGTGTTCAGTGTGTCATGCACGTGAGAACCATCTGTCAGGTGTGTCCCGACAGAAAAAAAGGTTGAGAACCACTGCTTTACAGCATCTCACATTGAGGATTGCCTGTGATGATATAATCTTTGCTCTCATGAGGGGCCTTGGTAAGGGGTCAGTGCGACATTTGAGTTTAGATTTTGGAAAGAGAGGAGCTCTGTTGGAGTTTTCTTTATAGTGAGGCCTACACCCCCACCCCCCCACACACACACTGAATATATTTTTGGAGGCTAGTTCCTTTCTGTGCATTCCCTGCCAGGTTGGATCTGCCTCTACTTTGAGAGAAATACTTTAAGAATTTTTACTGCTTTTGAGAGTTGTCTGTACAGAAGATGGCCATTCCTCGATTGAAGACCTTCCAGCACCCTTCTAGGTCAGAGGGATGCAGTGACAGTAGCACCCTAGAGGTTTTGGACAGTTTGAGTGAAAATTTCTCTTTGTTTGAAAGGAGGGGGGGTTTTTTGTCATCCCTCCTCTCTAGTGGAGACTGGGCTGGACAGCCTGATTTCTGGCATCAGTATTCCTTTCCTTCTGGACAGCATTCATAATGGAGTTTGGAGGAAGAATAAAGAAGATCAGAATTGGAGACCCACTACAGGATCTCCACCCTGGAACACAGGCACAGGCTGCATAGAAGCAACCCCATGTTGAACTCAGGTAGGACTGTTTCAGTGTTTCAAGCTTTAAGGAGATCCCCAAGCAAAGCAGGATTTTCCTAAGATTTTGGGCCTCCTTCACACTCAGTGCAGGAGTGTTAGGAATTGCCCCAGGAGCCTGGGTCATCACCAAGTACACAGAGGGAAGAAAGCCAGCTATAATCTCATTTATTTAAAACTGGACATTGATTTAACTTTTTGCCAGATCAGTAAATATAATTTGAGCACCCAGCTCTATGTCTGGTGAATTTGTCCCTGCAGCACTCCAGCTGGGATAGAGCATGATGGTGGCATCCTTGCTGAGAAGACATCCTGGCAGCATTCTGGGTGAATTAGGCGAGTCGTGGAATGACCTGCAAGCATTACAGTCAGATGCATGATTTGATGTTTTATATTCTTAATTTTGTTTTTTGATGTTTTATGAAGCATGGTAATGTTTTGTGTTTCATTGTTGTATTGAATACAGAGTTTGGCTTGTTGCAGTTTCCAGTTATTATCTGCATGTTTCTATTTATGCTCTTTATGGCCACTTTATTCTGTATTGTGACTGAGGTGAGGTATTCTGCTAGCTAGCGTGTTGTTTCTGTGTAAGAATTTATAGCAGTCTGGCCTTTTCAAATTTGAGCCGTGCTGTTTCTCATATCCTCTGTGTCCTACACAGCTCAGCTGATGTGGAAAGAATGTTCTATAAATGTGGTACACCCAAGACTGCAGGAGAGCAATTCTTGGAAAAGATACTTAAAAAAAAATTGCTGAGTCTATGCTACACAGGATTTTTGGAAATTACACCAGAGCCCAAAATGTCTACCAGGTCATAATATTTAAACTCTAAAAAAGGAGTACCGTAACACATCTTCATCTAACAAAAATCAAAAGAAGCCTAAAGATGAGGATATATATACTCCACTGATGTGTGTTAATATAGTCTCATACTAATGAACAGAACAGTAAATGAACTTACTTGTTGGAAAAGTTTTGATTACAAGCAGCACTAATCATATATCATATTACTACAAAACTTACAACTTATAGTCAAAACTTTCCCAACAAATTAATTCATTAACTAATCATAATAATCTGATGATATATATGATTTGTGTAGCTTGTGGTCCAAACCTTTACAAGAAATGAGCTCATTAACTATTGGTTAGGACTTTAATTACATAGAGTGTATGTGATCCTGAAAGGTGCATGATGCTAAGTTGTGGTAACTCAGTAAATATTATTTTAGGGGAGTCACATACGTATTCATACTTTGACTTCAAACAAGAGTTTCCTGAGGCTGAATGTACTTGAAGTCATTTGCATACCCCTAACAACTTTTATTTGAATAATTCTTGTTTTTATTTTTAAGTGGAAGTGATGCAGCATTCATAAAGTCAAGAACAACTGCAGCTGGCGAGCACTTCTTATTGGAATGGTTCCACTGTATCTGTACCTAAGAAAAGAGATTGTGATTTAAAGAAAACCATACCCACTGCATACTAGGGATGTCATTCACAAGCAACAAAATAGGAAATGACAATAAAATGTCTTATTTCATTTCTTTTCATTCTCAAAATGAAATAATTGAAAATCCAATGAAATTTTGTGGTTTTCATGTTTCATTTGGAAAACAAAAACAAAAAGTGATACATTGGGCCTAGGCCCAGTCCTAAGGCAGGGGGCCTCACTTGGCGAATAGGTCGAGGCCCAAAACAGGGGTCTAAGTTTACACCCGTGCGATGCCATGGCCTGGGCCCAGGCCTAGGTCTGAGGCCAAGGCCGAGGCCTCACCTAGGTATAGGCGACATGTGTCAGAGCCTAGGTCTGGGCATGATACAGGGGTCTTGGCCTAGGCCAAAGCCTGACTCCAGAGCCTCAGCCAACACCACCAAAATTATTCCCACTTACCTACTCTGTCAGGGATCCAATGTCATGGGCCATGCACAGGCCCAAAGCCAGAGCCCAGACCCAGGCCTGAAGGTCAGAACCTAGGCTTCTTGCATCATCCTCTTCTGTCTTCTTCTTTAAAATGATGGCATTCACTAGGGATGCACCAAAGTTAATTCCAATGCCTCCCTCTTCAATGGAGGTCACCATTTTGGTGTATGGAAGTTCATTTAAACTGTTGTACACCAACATTGTGCTCTCTTTTGAAGAGGGCAGCATTGGAATTAATTAGCTCCAGTGCATTCCCAGTGGATGCCATAATTTTAAAGAAGACAGAAGAAGATGATGCACAAAGGCCTGGGCTCCAATCTTTGGGCCTGGGTTTGGAACTGTGCCTGGGCCAAGGCTCCAGCATTGGGACCAAGCCTCTGGGACAGGACCTGGTGTTGGGTCCGACCCAGGCCTTGGCTGAGGCTGAGGCCCAGGCATGGAAATCTGACCTCTTGTCCAAGCAGAGGCCCCAGCATAAGGACTCAGTCTCTGGGCTAGACCCCAGTAATGAGCCTGGGCTCAGGCCTTGGTCTAGGCCGAGGTCCAGGTGTCAGCATCTTGCCTACATGTCAGACCTGGATCTGTCCAAAATCTTGGTGTCAAGATCTGGATCCCAGACCAAGTCCTGATAAGGCTGAAGCTTCAGGCCTAGGCCAAGACATCAGGACCAGGCCTTGAAGCCTGGACTTTGTGTAGCACTCAAGCCAAATTCACAGTTAACTTCCACAGCCTAGGCTTATTCAAGGCCAAGGCTTTAGACTGGTCCTAAGCCTTTTCAGCTGATTGCCCTTGGACCAAGTAAGTGGGGGCCATGGAGGATCTTGGCTCTGGCATTTTTTTGGGTGGAAGGGATGAGTTCAGGGGACAGACGGCCTCAGGAAGTCCTGTTTACTTTTTTTAGTTTTATTTAGTTTGTAAAGTAAAAAAAATCAAAATAAGCATTAAACAAAACAAAATCGGCCAGATTTTAAAAGCCCTATGCGCGCAAATTCCGGCCTTTACGCGTGTGGCCAGGCCTGCACACGCCAGGCAAATTTTCAAAGAGGTCCAGCCACGCACATAAAGGCCAATGCGCAAATAAGTGCCAGGCCTCTTCAAAGGGGTGGAGTGGGAGGTGGGGCGGGATGGAGGCTGGCCGGGACAGTGGCCATTAGCCGTTGTCCCAGGGAAGCACGCGCCGGCTAGTCTAGAAAAAACACCCCAATAATGAAATTAAGTAAGAAAACAAATATTTTACCCTTGCAAATCCTTACTGCACACCTGTATAATTCATCTTTGTCTTCAGGACATAGAAATTGTCAGTCCTTGTCCTTGATGATCGATTACAACTATTTGACCTACTTATACAATTCCAATGGGTGAGTATGGGCGGGGCCCATACTATGGAACACAATGCCTCCTGAAATCAGATTACAGAGTGATCTAAAAACTTTTAAGAAAAATTTAAAAACATGGCTCTTTAAACAAGCCTTTCCTAAGACCAGAGGATAGAGAAAGTACAAGAACATGCAGAAGAGCATGAACACAACGCTACTCTCATAAAGTGCATGGTAATACATTATTCAATCTTACAACTAAAGTACAACTACAAATGAAGAGTAACTTACTAGTACACCCAGACAAGACCAACATTACTCAAATATTGACTTTTATTTATGAAAATTGTAACGAAACCTTATTGGCACCTGTTAGAATGTACTATAATTCACATTTACCTACCTTAATTTATGTGCCTATCTGTAAACCATTGAGATGGTATAGAACTTAGCGACGGTATAGAAAAGATTTTAAATAAAATAAATAAGATAAAATAAATGATCAGGATTTTATTTCAAGACAACTGTCAATTCAAAGGAAAATGTTATCTTAAGAGAATTTGTTAAGGCATGGTGATATAACTGTGTTATGATTTGGTGGTGTTGTGGGCTTTTGGTCGTAGCAAGAGATGGAACCTCCCATAGGGAGGAGCTCTGTGGGGACTTGCTGCGATAGGCTGACTCTATTGGTACACACACAGAAGTCAAGAGAGTCTTTATTATACAGCCGATGATGGAAAGAACCTGAGGAGCAGGCAGAGAGCCTCTGCACAGAGGAGGGTGGTCCTAGAGGAGTGGTCTCACTGATACTCCTCAGCATGCCCCGCGGAGATGAACTCTCACCAATAGATTGTAGATCCGGTAGTGGTCCGCAGAGTGGGGAACACTGTGAATCCACACTGTAGAAAGGTGAGAGAGAGAGACAAGCTGGAAAGCTGGGGTACTCATGCTGTAGAGATAGGCTGATAAAGATAGGGACCTCCAAGGAGCAAAGGCCCAGGACGAGGCAAGGCACCTGAGGAGCGGGTACCAAGGGCGTCCTAGCTGGAACAAGCTGACCCCGAAGGTAAAACAGGAACGTAGCTAGGCCCCCGGGGAGCGGGTACCTGAGTCGTCCGAAGTAGAGTACAGAGCGAAGGCATCTGTAACCTGAGTGAAATCAGCAGGAGCAAATCCTTGCTAACTCATAGCTGGAATGGAATTTGGAGTTTAAATATCCAGAGGTAGTGACGTCATGTGGAGGGGACACCCCTGAGGTTCCAGACATGACATACGTAAAAGGAGGTCCAACGCGTGTGCCCTAGGTGATCCCAGAAGGAAAATGGCAAACACAATCACCCTTGCTGGCTCGGGGACGCCAGAGTGGTCGGCGTGTGGAAGCGGAGGCAGCCATCTTGCCAACTGGAATGGAGAAAGGCAGAAAAGAGGTGAGACAGAGAGGCTGCAACCGTCTGCAGCCAACAGGCGCAACAAACTGTTTAGAGGTTTGACTGTTTTACTTCTACAGCAAGCAAACAATAAATTCTATTTATTAAAACAATTAATTTGATATTTTCCCTTGCTTCTCACCACCAAAATAAATTTTGATATTCACCCCAAAAAATGATAAGTAAATTGTTTCCACTAATTTTCTCACATTTTTGTTCTTGTCATACTAACACCTGATAAATTCTCAGAAAAAATAAAAAGAATAAAATAAAAATGGAAAACGAAGGTCTAAACGAATAAGTTATCTTTGGGGGGGGGGAGGGGGGAATACATTTGAGGTAACAGGCAAAAGAGATTCCCTTTTAGTGAAGAAGTTGTTTCTACCTATGTCTGTAATATTGTTATCTTCTTTTCATTTACTATAACAGAAATCAATGTAGGGTGACTTATCTGCTACTAAACCAAGGGGGTCCCTAAAAGACATTGTGCCACCTTGCTTAGTTAAAGAAGCAGGACAGATTCTTATCTTTTATCTATTATCCTTTAGTAGTAAGCCCATTCCAGGATAGGGAAATTTTGTGAAATGAGGGAGGTGCATAACTGACATGTATGGTAGTAGAATCACACTCTAACCCCTCTTTTCCTTATCCCCTTTCTAAAACCCATTTGACCTCTCCTCCTTCATTCTCCCTCTTTCACTTATTCTCCTCACCTGATCCCCTCATTCACTCTGTTTTCCTTCTTCTCCCCATGAACCTGTTCTTCACCCTGGTTCCCACCTCCTTCCTCCCACAACCCCATCACTTATCCTGGTGTTATGGTTTAACCAAGAAAAACACTTAATACTGGCAACTTAAGAAAGATCTTTCATTGGAATATTCCAGGAGAGGTAAAGCAGAAGCAATCTCAAATAGCATTGTTAACACAATAGGTTAAATCCAATTTATACACCAATCAGATAATTTGTTTTTATAATATTTTCCTAATTGGTTGATATTAACATAACATCCTCTTAATAATATGCTATTATAATTTTATCTCATATATATTAATGACTTAGGATGGATTCTTGTAAGTCATGTGATTTCTTGTAAATTGAGCCCAGAAGGCAGGAACAAACCTTAAGTTCAACATACTTTTTGACTTTTGACCTACATTTTAGCATTTCAGCATATTTTGTCATATCAGCAACCTTCAATAATTCTATAAGTGTAATCATTATAATTTTCATAGTCCAGTAATGACAGCTTCATAGGAAACCTTTTCAAAGCATCCTAAAACTGATTCCCCCGTAAACCCCTTGCTCACCCAGTTTTACTCCTCCCTCCCAAACCTTTAGCCACCCTGATATAGTACCATCCTCCACAAATCCCTCATTCACCCTACTTCACTCCCTCCCCCACTCCATGAACCCCTCACTTACTCAAATTTACTTACCCCATCCCCAGTTCACTCACTCACTCCCATCCCAATCAATCTCACTCTCCCTCTTTCACTTTCTCCATTACTCGATCCCCTCACTCACCCTGGTCCTTCCTCCTCCATGTATCCTTCACTCACCCTAGTTTATTACTCCTCCCTCTCAAACCACTCACTCACCCTAGTTCACTACCCCACCATTCATCCTGGCTCACTTCCTCCCCCATCCCATCCCATCCCATGAACCCTTCACTTAGCCCAGTTCACCACCCAACCCCAGTTGACTCACTCCCTTACTTCCCCTCCACACATACACCACTGATTTCCAATCAGTTTATTCCCTTGATTCCTAGTTCATACTTTCCCTTACTCCCCTTATCCCCCTCACTCACCAGATCTTATTGGACAAACAGGAGGAGAAGGAGGAGGAGGACAGTAGCCATACAGTGTTTCCTGTTCATCTTCCTTCCTCCCCTGCTGGGTCATGAATATCATGTTTTGAACCACATAGTTCAAAGTTCTTCATTGTTTGGGAGTACAAATTAAAATGGGTGGTGCCTTTCCTTAGAAGGCTAAATAACAGACAAGACCAATAGTCAGTAAATACTGGAAGGGCATTTGAAAAAAGTTTTGAAGACAGAAGGACCAAAGGCAAGAACACCAAAGAACATTAAATGCAAAGCAAGGCAGCAAGAAGAGTGCTATTTGGCATCCTAAGATACAGAGTGAGGGGTAAGGGATAAAGAGAAGTAACATCAAAACCCAAGGCATAGAGTGCAGATTGATGCAGCAAGCACAGTGGCATGAAAATCCAAGACACCATGGGCCTCATTTTCCAAGCCGCTGGCACGCGATAAGGGACCTTTCGCACGCGAAAAGTCCCTTATCGCGTGCAATACCGGGATGGGGGCGGAGTCGGGGTGGAGCTCGCCCCGGAAGAGGAGGAGTCGGGGCGTCACCGGGGTCAACTCTGCGCCGACGCTGCAGACAGCAAAAAGGTAGGTGCCTTTTCGCTGCCTATTTCGCTCCCAATAGCTACACCTCCTATGGTGGCACTATTGGGTGCGAAACCGGCAGTAATCGCACCACGACGGTGCGATTGCTGCCGGCTAGTGCAGGCCCGCCCCCCGTTTCGGCCCCTTCATCCCTCATCTTCTAAAGTATTGCAGGCCTGCGATACTTTAGAAAATGAGGCCCCATATGAGGTGCAGCTAGTGTGTAACGCATCGGATCAACTTGGTAATATTATCCATCTGATTGTTATTACCTTTTCTATGTTGTTTGGTCAAGCCAATGTTCACTGAAGGCATTCAAAGGCTTGATTCTGAATGGTTTTATTTGAGTGCACCCATGTAGCAGACAAGATCTATAGTCAGTAAGTGCAGTAAAGATAGTTGAAAAAGAACTTTGAAGTAACAGTCAAAGAGGGCATAAAATCATGAGACATAAATAGATAAGATCCATGCATCTGACTCAGTAGTACATCAAGCACTGCTCCGATAGCAACACAGGTTACATAATCAACCAGGGTTGCTGTCAGGTATTATTTTGATAGCAACACTGGTAGTTTATATCACCAGCATAACTGTCAGAGCAACACTGGGCACACTAAACTAGAGATGTGAATTGTGTGATCGATCGTCTTAACGATCGATTTTGGCTGGGGGGGAGGGAATCGGATCGTTGCGGTTTTGTTTTTTTTTTTTAATCGTGTAAATCGTAAATCGGGGGAGGGCGGGAAAACCGGCAGACTAAAACAACCCTAAAACCCACCCCGACCCTTTAAAATAAAATCCCCACCCTCCTGAACCCCCCCAAAATGTCTTAAATTACCTGGGGTCCAGTGGGGGGGGGGGGGGTCCCGGTGTGATCTTCCACTCTCGGGCCACGGGTGCGTTAATAGAAATGGCGCCGGCGCTACCTTTGCCCTGTCATATGACAGGGCAAATTTTGGTTCCTGTCCCCCGATGTCACGAGCGCAGGAGATCGCTCCCGGACCCCCCTGGACCCCCAGGGACTTTTGGCCAGCTTGGGGGGGCCTCCTGACCCCCACAAGACTTGCCAAAAGTCCAGCGGGGGTCCGGGAGCGACCTCCTGCACTCGAATCGTATTGCCGTATTGCAAAATGGCACCGGCCATACGGCCGTATTGCAAAATGGCGCCGGCCATACAGCCAGCGCCATTTTGCAATACGGCAATACGATTCGAGTGCAGGAGGTCACTCCCGGACCCCCGCTGGACGTTTGGCAAGTCTTTTGGGGGTCAGGAGGCCCCCCCAAGCTGGCCAAAAGTCCCTGGGGGTCCAGTGGGGGTCCGGGAGCGATCTCCTGCGCTTGTGACGTCGGGGGACAGGAACCAAAATGGCGCCGGCGCCATTTCTATTAACGCACCCGTGGCCCGAGAGTGGAAGATCACACCGGGACCCCCCCACTGGATCCCAGGTAATTTAAGACATTTTGGGGGGGTTCAGGAGGGTGGGGGATTTATTTTAAAGGGTCGGGGTGGGTTTTAGGGTTGTTTTTTTGTGCCGGTTTTCCCGCCCTCCCCCTTCCCCTCCCCCTTCCCCCGATTTACGATTTTTGACGATAAATCGGGGAAATTCCTATTGTATCGCACCTCTAACGATTTTTTACGATTTAAAATATATCGGACGATATTTTAAATCATGAAAAAACGATTCACATCCCTACCAGATACTACTGACCTCCTAGTAACATTTAGGCATTTAAGGGGTCCAACTGAGGGAGGAGAGTTGAGTAAGGTTTAGCTTGAGGGGAAGGCAGGGGTGTGAGATAGAGGAGAGGCACAATAGCTGGACAGACCTTATGCTTTCAATCTTTCTTTGGGGGAACTTGGGTTTGAGGCCGCAAAGTTCAAACTTCACGTCACTTGAATGGGGGAGGTGAATGAATGCAGTGCAAGCCTCACCCTTTTCTCTTTTTTTCTTCTGTGTGCACTTAATCAGCTGTATCCTTTTTGAACATAACCAGTTAAGATATTCAGGAACCTGCTCCTGGATAACTTTAATGCTTTAATGCTTCTCCTGGGACTGGCTAAAGTTAGCCAAAAAGCTTACTCAATTACCTCCATATATTGGCATTAACCAAGTAAGTTTTCCAGCTAATTGATCCTTGCCCTGGATAATGACTTATCCAGATAAAATGTAGCCGGATAAGTCCCGAAGATATTCAAAAGATGTCATGCAAAATATCCACTAAATGCCTTTGAATGATTTCCTCAGAGTGCAAAGTGAGGCAACAAGCACAGTAGCATGACTATGCCAAGACACAGAGTGAGGGTAAGGCAGGAGGCACAGTGATATGATTCTCTTTCCTTACTTCTGGGTCTTGGCCTTTTGGCTGAGAGGAGGTGATCCCTCTAGGCTGGGTATGAGCAAATGACTGGCTATGAACTTAGCTAAGCTGAAATCACTAAAAGCTCAGACATCAATATCCCAAGACATAGAATATAGAGTAAAGTAGCTTGCACAGTAACATGAACACCCCAAGACATAGAGGGAGGAATAAGGCAGAAAGCATATTGTTATCAACCTCCTCCTTTCCCCCAAGAGTTCAGAATGAGTCAGCAAGTACAGTAGCATCAACATTCCACAGCATGGTGTAGAGCAAAGCAGGAAGCACAGTGGCATCAACACCTCAGGTAGTGAGTGAGGAGCAAGACAGTAAAAATGGTAGTATCAAAACCCCAACGCATGAGGGCAGATAAGGCATTAACTACAACGGCATCAACACCCCAGGCATAGTGAGGGGTAAAGCAGGAAGCACAGTCGCATACACGATATCAATACCCAAAGATTAGGAGTGAGGGATAATGCAGGAAGCACAAAACCCTAAGGCAGAGAGTACAGAGTGAAGCAGCAAGAACCATGATAAAGAGTTTCCTTGTACTATGGCCTATACTACGTGCATGAGCACCCTAGTAGAAACAACAGTACAGCTGAGCTGACCAGCATTGTATATTGAACTACGTACTGACAGCATACATCTCAAAACCTTTTGCAAACTTTTAATAAGGTATGACTCTGAACACTGAAGCAAAATATAAGATTAAGTCTGAATTTTTAAAATCTAACACAAGAAGACTGAGAGAAAAAGCTGGATGTACTAATTTAAAGTTTTGCTTTTAACTTTAAAAAAAGGATGATTGAGGAAGTCATTTTGTTTAGGTTGATTGGAAAATGCTGCAAAATGTGTTTGGTCTTGTTACTTCCTTGCCCCATTCCCAAGTGGATCCACTTTGACTTGAAGGAAACAAAATGCATTACTTTGCTTCCCACTATAAATTTTAATGAAACTGAATCAAATGAACAGAAAAAGATTTGGATGGTTTCAGGTGCCTCACAACATGGACAATTTTAAGTGTCCATGGAAGAAGTGACTCCAAACACATGGGGCAGATTTTAAAAGGTACGCGCGTGGCGTACATTTGTGCGCGCAACCCGGCGCACACAAATGTACGCACAATTTTATAACATGCACGCGCAGCCACGCACATATTATAAAATCAGGGGCCAGCACATGAAAGGGGGTGCACACTAGTGCACCTTGCGCGCGCCGAGCCCTCGAGGAGACCAGCTGGCTTTCCCCGTTCCCTCAGAGGCTGCACTGAAATCGAAGCAGCCTCAGATGGAACTTTCTTTCCCCCCCTCCCACCTTCCCTTCCCTTTCCCTATCTGTCTTGCCTCCCAGCCCGAAAAAAAAAAAACCCCGTACCTTTATTTCACAAGTTAAGCCTGCCAGATGCAGGCGTAACTTGCAGCACGCGATCCCCTGGCCCAGTGGCCTTGCAGAGGCCTCTGGCCACGTCCCTGCCAGTCCCCCGGACTGCCCATTTTTTCAAGCCCTGGAACTTACACGCGTCCCGGGGCTTTACATGTGCCACCGGGCCTTTTGAAAATAGGCCCGGCACGCGTAACCCCCCAGCGCAAAAGTTCTCCTGGATTGACGCGCGTAACCCTTTGAAAATCTGCCTCATATCCTCTTTGTTGTGTTAGCGATCACACCATTGTTCAATGCTAAAAAACATCTTTATTTAACTTCTCAATTTTGTGGATACAAAATGGCCAGAGCATAAACAGTAGCAACAACTACAAACTTACAGGCTGATTTTAAAACAAGCGCAGATGCATCTAAACACATGCGAATTGACACACGAGCAGAGATATGTTACAATTTTAAATCATGCACTTACTTAAATGAGTATGTTTTAAAATACACTTCCAGTGAATAAGTATGCGCCTAATTTTAGGAAATAGCTCAAGCAAACATACTTTGTGAATCTTCCACAGGACTTTGTCGGCTTTTATGTGCATATGTAAGCGGATTTTAAAACATGCTTGTGTGAAGGTCATCCCCGTTTTTCCAATGAGTCCATCAGTTTGCCCACTTAATATCTGTTTTTTCATTCTGCACACTTCCCAGTTGACCCGCTCCCCTCACCCTGTCCTGTAAGCCCTAAAACACGAGACCTACAGACTTGTCCTCATCAGGAGCAGCATTAAGGTTATGCAGCTAATAAATGAACGCAAGCTGCAGTCTCCAGTTTTAACTATGAACTTATGCGTGTAAGTGTTGGCCTGCCCTGGAACGCCTATGCTCTGTGCATGCCTCAACCATTTTCCACTCTCTTATTTTTGGTGTGTGTACTTCACTATGTTTTTAAATCCATGTTGCTTACACACAACCCACATACACGTGTATGTGGCCATTTTTGTGCAAGCAACACTTTTATAATTGACCTCTTAATATTTTAACTTACATAAATTCTAGCATTTTAACATTCATCTTAACATTTCCCTTTCAAAGTCTAGCTATGACCATGGGGTTACCAGCATCCTACTCTTATAAAGCCTTCTGACGCTTCTGTCAATAGAGAAATGCACATTCAAAATCAGGGAGTAAAAGTCTCCATAGCCGTGCTGGTCTCTGTCTTGTTACTCAAATTTTATGGACCCTGTTCCATTAAAGTTGAAGGGCCCCCCGAAGATAGAACCAGAATTTTGCATTCCCCCAGCCATAAAAACAGATGAAACTTGCATTGCCCATTGTCTTAGCTCACTTTAAATGTATGATCATTGCTGCTGAGGCCAAATTATAGTTATAGTTATAATGAAATGATTGCATAAACAAAAATCATAAACTTGTATGGGCTATTATCACTGTAGAAGAGTACTAATAATTATATTAATTAAAGGTATGACTTGTGTTTCTTATTTTAAATGGTTTCCATCTATAGGCCTGCTCAGTCATTCCGAGGTATGGATTAAGATAGATATTTTCTGATTTGTGTCAAATATTCAGTTTCACTCCACACATCACACACATCTAAATCTTATAGCAAAATCTCTTAGTATGCAGCCAATTGTTCAAATAAGAAGGCATGGTATAAGAAATAGCAAAGCATGTTGTGCATACACCTTCTATAAACATGTTGACAAGGCTCCTGTTCAGAACTACTTACAAAGCTAGGAAACCATAAAGCACATCATAAAAAGAGATTTTGATGTTTTAGAATACTGGAACACAAACCTTCAGAAATGCTTTTGCATGCATAATATCCTGATAAAATGCTTCCTTCTCTATACTTAAGCTTTATTCAGCTATGAATTTCAGGCTTAACAAATCTTTCGCTTGACAGACCATGTTAGAATTCAGAGGGGATCTACAGGCAGATTCAATACAGCTCTATACAAGTCAATAATTTTCATGTCTGAATTGCACACTTGAAGGAGTGCTCAGTCTCCCTGATGACCTTACTGAGTAATGGAACTGATGTATATACAGTTTGGCAATAGTTACCTTCAATCCTAACTGGCATATGCTCTTTCCTCCAATGTTTTGTTGCATTATCCCTTTGTGTATTGAAACAAGTCAGTCTCTACTTACATCAGGGGTGCTTAAATCAATATTGCTCCCCCCTCCCCCCCCCCCAATCTGCTTTTTGGGATATCCCTAATGAATATGTATGAGAAATATTTGAACACAAAGAAGATAGTGCATGCAAATAAATTCATGCATATTCATTAGAGATAAGCTGAAAACCCAACTAACTAGGGGGCCCCAAGGACCTGTTTGAGCACTCCAGTCTTACATATTTCAGCTAATAGTATCTCTGTCACACAACCTCCCAGTTTTAATCAATAAAAGCTGCCTGAGATGTGAAATCAGATACTGGTTTCCCAAAAAGCTGAATGCAAACCTACAAGCTGGACACAGAACACAGACAGAATTTCACAAAATTATACTGAGTAGTGTGAATTTCTTTTTCAGGCTATGTAAATTCAAATTATTCTACTACCTAGTAAAAATATGAATACATTTAGGGGTTAATTTACCAAAGGTTTTCATGCATAAAATCAGCATATGCCCATGTAAGTAGTATGTATATGTGTATATGCTATTTTGAAAAGATCGCAAGTACACACATAATTGCAGTGTCATGCGTAAATGTTAAGGAAAAAAGAGGTGGTTTAGGAGTGTTTGAGATTGTGTTCAGAAGTATGTGCACAAGTTACTATTTTGTAAGTAGTATATGAGCATATATTCCCAAATTTGTTCATACCTTTTACAGATCCTAATTAAGTCATTGAAGTGAAATTGCACTTGTATTTTGTCTACAGATTTTGGGTGATCTGGATTAAGTGGTGAGGGTCAAGGTGAAATGCTGGAGTGTCTGGGTGAATTTTTGGAGGTGTCAGCAACTAGTGATTACATGTATATATACAAGTATGTATTTTCAGAAGAGGAGTAAATGCATGTTTTATAAAATGTATGCTTCCATGTATATATCTGGGTTATTATGCACACATATTATAATGATTATGTGTATAATATATATGCTCATAAGTCCTAAAAGGATGTCAATTGTCATTAGATGGCCTGTTTACAGAAAAGCATAATAAGATTGTATAAACATTATAACATCACTGTACCAGATTAGCACTTGAATCATAACCTTGAGAGAATTGTAGAGAATGAAGAAGCAGTGATTAACTAGGACCTGCTTATTCCAAAAGATAAAAAGCTTAATTCAAGAATACAGGACATTATGGAAATGAGAAAAGCACTTGAATATCATTGCAGATAGAAGTGACAGATGTCAGTACCAAGCAACTATTCTGTGGATCATATGGATGGGAGAAGATTCTCAAGTATCAAATGAAGCAGAGTAAAAAAAAAGTGCCAGAAAGATACAGAAATAATAACAAATGTATTGGATACCTCTGGCCTGATTAAAAAGAACTTCCAGGTGCATCCAGATAGGTTGAATGTGCATATTACACCCTAAAAATGAAGAAGGAAGCTGAGGTTAAAGAGCATGCTACCATTTAAGTGAAATGCAGCAGGAAAAAAAAAGAGGACAATGCAGCTATGTAACATGAGCTGCCAGCCCAAGAAAACCCAGAATAATATTGAAAAGGTTATCATACCTGTTACTGTGAAGGTGCTTAAATGACCATTGAATAGATGAAAAAATAACATGCACTACCTCTGATTTACATATAGATAATACAATCAACTCAGAGGGACTCGGCACAATATTATGCCCACATTTTATTATTCACATAATTTTTTAATTATTTTATCTAAAAAATATTACATAGTTTATTTATTTATTTATTTATTTATTTATTTAAAACTTTTTCTATACCGTCGTTAAGGTGGATACCGTCACAATGGTTTACAGTAAGGCACAAAAGAAATGCTATTAACCTCTATCAGTTTACACAGGTGCCATAATGTTCAGTAACATAGTTTTAATCAAAGTTAGTTGTTAAATGAGAGTGGTCACATAGTTCCCACTATGTGACCACAACACTATGTGACCACAACACCTATTAATATCTAAAACCAACATCACACATTCGTTACCCTACACTCATACCACTCATACCACCTAAAAACAAATCACAGCTCTTCAGGTCTATGCAACCTCAGTGAAAATTCCTACATAACATATTATTTCATCTGCAATTACATAATTAATCCCTTCATACATCATACACATAAGTTCCAATACATATTTAAACAATGCAGATTACCTGTGTCTCTCTTCAATTAACATAATTCACAAACAGATGACAATTCACGTGTTAATGGTTAATCAATTAATACACATTAATGGTTAATCAAGTATTCCCTACCTATGTCTCTCTTCAGTTAATATAATTCACAAACAGATGACAATTCACACTCCCTTAGAATGTTCCTCACTTCTTAACATATCTAAAGCCCTCTTCCTTATACCATCATCTCATCCATGCATTGAGACTGGAGGTCAGCTCTGCTTGTGGAATGAGGAACATTTCTGAGAATGCAACTCTGAAGGTTCTGGATTTCAATTTTCTACCTAAAAGTTTATATTTAGACTCTTAAACCTCCCTCTTGCATCTTCTCATGTCATTGATACCCACATGTATAGCAACAACAGATTCCTTGACAGTGATCTCTAAAATCCTATCTAGGTGATGTGTGAAGTCCATCACCATTGAACAAAGCAGGCAAGTTCCAAGCACTCCTCTTGCACTGCAGCCACCCAGCTATTTAAATTCCTAATGACACCAAATCCACCAGGAAGAAGTTGCCTTGGGATGTGGCAGGAATCTAAATGCAACTCACCTAATAATCTGAAGAACAGCCTATAGTCAAAAGATTTATTTAATTTTTAGTCTTCCTGCAAATTAATCTTCTATAGTTAGTATATTTATTGTATGTGTTGTTTCTTAATGAATCAATACAAAGATAGTGAGGGCTAAAATTGAATCAGAGTATTTTATTATTTTTTATATTTATTTATTTTTATTTATTTAAATCCTTTTAATATACCGATGCTCAAGTCCAGGTCTTATCGTACCGGTTTACAGTAAACTAGGGGGAACCAGTTTATATATATTCAGTCTTTCAGATACTTCAAAGAGGATTACATTCAGGGTAGGTATTTCCCTATCCGCAGAGGGCTCACAATCTAGGATTGTACCTGATACAATAGAGTGAAATGTAGAAAAAAAAAGAAAAAGCCAACACCTACAAATACATGCTTATATCAAAACCTTTAAAAATCTATATATTGAAAGACACCTCCTATATTTAAATGTGGTGTGTTCAAAAATACTAGACCAATAAAGAAACGAAGGACATAGAAAGCTCAATTAATGTCCAAGCAAGCAAAACATTCAGATTGTCAGCATCCAGCCAAAAATATACTTATCAGTAATTTCTTGGTGCCCTGACACAGGCCGTGTTTCGAAAGGATTGTGTTGGGAGGGAGCCTACAGAAAGCAGAATACTCAATACAGAGAGAGGAAAATGGAAGTTTGAGCATGAAATTCCCCAAAACAGGAATTCTAAGGTAAATTAAATAAGAAATGGCTTAATTCTTGTAGAACGGTATAAGTAACAATCGAGCAGGAGTATAAAGCCAATTTATAGTGGTGCAAGACCACCGGTCAGAGAACAGGAAAAGTTTCTTTCAAAGATTATTCAGGATACAATGAATTTGGATTTACAGCCAAGGAGAGGCAGCACTGACATAGTTATGGTACAATTTTAAGGGGTAATCTGCAGGGAGTAGCTGTTATAACCCCAAAACAGCAGTGGTATGACTTCATCAGGGCTTCATGAAAGCAAGGGAAGGTCAATAGTGTGATGACAATAATGGACTTGGCATTGCTTGGGACAGATAAAAGAGGAGGGTGGAGAGATTGCATGGGAGTTGATGCTGGGTTGCATTTGGGAACTTTTATTGCAAATCTACCAAATAAGGATGAATCTCAACTAGACAGACTGGATGGGCTATTTTGGCCTTTTTCACCTGTCATTTACTATTTTATGATGGGAAAGCATTCAATTATTCTAATGGACTAGAAATTGTCAATGCAGAAATGAAAAATTGAACCACTTAGATAAGCTCTTCAGTGACCTAGATGTCTACGTTTTTAAATTTATAATTCACTTCTAATTTTTAACATTAGTTAAATGTAGAAAATAAGTTTTAATTTGAAATCAAGGTGCCCTATAAAGGAAGGAAATTCATATGTCTATATTTAAAAGTAAACTTTCAAAGGCATGATCAGGCTCCAAGTGAGTAGAAACATGCATGCATTTAAGTTTCAAATATGTTCACTTTTAGCTAATGCTCATACTTCATGCCTTCTTTTGGAATGACTTAACATGGTAAATTTTTTTATTCACAAAACAACCAGAGTTGCCAACACTTACAAATGTTTTTTATACTGATGGTCTACCAGATTTTTACTGTCAATTTAACTTTTTTAAGGACACAATTTTACCATTGTCATTTTGAGTACAGCTAGACTTACTATCCCGAGATTCACCCCTCTATGCATCAAGGTGTATTCCCAAAACCGTGATCAGTGAAGCCTCACAGAACTGAGCCCTGATACCAGAAACAGACCCTATCATTAATGATATTTGTACTGACCTGAAGTTATGGCCATGTCATTTTTTAATTTTTTACTGAATGTCAGTATGTAGTCTCCTACTGTCTTAGACCTAGATTCATCAAATTGCTATATCGTGGAAATACTGTGTGCGATAAAAAAGGGCGTTTAAGATAATTTCAGCCTGATGCATTGCATAGGTAAATATTGCACATGGCACTGTGTTAGTGCAAGCAGCATTGCATCAGTGCGTTGTGTTACCGTGCGGCATGTTGTGTTACTGTGTGCTGCATCATTTGACGTGGCTCATGTTAATTAATGCGTGGTGCATTATATTTTCCAGGCTTATGTACAGGCTTCCTGCAGTTGCCTCTTTGATGGTGTGTCGAGGTGTGGGGTTAGAAGATGGGAGGATTAGGAGTTAATTAGTATTGCGATTTCTGAGTGTGTTATCCTGTTCTTTACTGTTTATCTTTCTGTTTACCTTTACCTTTGTCTTTTGTCTATCTGTTTGTGTGAAAATTCGTGCTTGTCACGTTTTTCAACTTGTCATTTTCTGTGGAGGAGTGACAAGATGTGTGGAGGAGGTGTGTGGACAAGGTGTGTGGAGAAATGAGAAGGTGAGTTGAGGAGTCGAGGAGGTACGTGAAGGAGTGAGTAGGTGTGTGGAGGAGAGAGGAAATGTGTGAAGGAGATATGTGAAGGAGTAAGGAGGTGTGTGGAGGAGTGTGGAGGTGAGTAGAAGTTATGGAGAGGATGGAGTGTGAGTGGCATGGTGAGAGATGAGAGGCATGAGAGGAGGGGGAGAAGGGAGGAGAGGAAGTGGGAGGATTAGGGCAGGAGTGCTAGGGGAAGGAGGAATAGAAGGGGCAGGGTTAGGAGTAGACAGAGGCAGGAGGGAAGGGATAGGAGGAAGTGGGAGGGGGAAGGAGATAGGCAGGAGAGGACGGAGGGAGGAAGAGGGAAGGCTAGGGATAGAGAGAGAGGGCAGAGGGGAAAGGAGTTGGTAGGGCAGGAGCAGGAGGGGGGAGGAAGAGAGGGGAGAGGGGAATGGAAGGGAGAGTGAGGAAAGGGAGGACACCTCACCAGAGCTGGAAGTGTCACACCTTTCTGGCAGCCAGGCAGCACCACTGCCTCATCTTAGGGCTATCAAGTTTAGTGTGCAGGAGAATTACATGATCATTGCAATGGTCCTGCACCATTATGGAATACTCTTCGACCAGCAGACGGCCAAGACCTCGAAGGCAGTCAAACGTCAGATATGGTACAACATAGCCCAGCGTATCAGCACTCTCAGCCGAGTCCAATGAAACATAGAACAGGTGCCTCACAGGTACCAGGACATCAAGCAACAGCTGAAAGCCAAGGTGGCAGCGAGAAATAAATATCAAAGGCTGACCAGAGGAAGATCATCTTGTCCCATTGTCCTCACCACCATGGAGGAGTGCCTCATGGAAAGGCTGGGACTGGATGTCTTCGAGGGTATGGATGAGTGGCTGGACACCATGCTAGCCACAGCCTGTAAGTTCACCTCACCTGTAAATGAGAAGGTAGAAACAGGTGTACACATCATTTGGCATTAGATGCTCACAATGGAAAGAAGCAAAGTGCTCACTAATGCCAAATGAAAAAAGGATACTAGCTGGCATTGGTACTTATGTTATGTTTCCTCAGTTTTCACCAATGAAGCTGCTTGTCCCAGCCAGAAAGGCCCAGGGACCAGCCAGGAAGCCCTAGGGACCAGCAGCATACCACCAACTTTCCATAGGGTCTTGCTCATGGATGCACAGACCCAGGTGAGCAAAGAGGAGGAGGAGGAGGAGGAGCAGAAGCCACTGGTTCAGGAGTCATTGGCGATGTTGCAACCCCTGGGTTCAACAAGCCCACTCAATGTGTCCCTCACCCTCTCTGATTTAATGGAGGTACACACCCTTGACTGGGATCCTCTGCAATCTGCACAACCTCGAGCCAACACACCACAGTGCCAGTCCGAAGCACCACACCCTCAGCAGGAGAGCCTACAAGCACAGTGATTCCTGATTTGGAGGCCCAAATTCCAGCACCAGCACCAGGCCCAGCACCAGTACCAACATCCTCGCCAACAGCAGACAAGTCCATGCATAAGCAGCTGGTACAGCTCAAAAGTAGGCATGGGGTACACCTGAGGCACATAAGGCAGAGCTACTGCAACTCATCAGGGCTGTAAACAGGCAGAACTAAATCCTCCATGTTCAAACCACTGCCCGCACCCAGAATGTCATGACGCTGGTTGCTGAAACGAACAGCATGACAAACGTTCTCACCCAGATCCTGCAAAGGGTGCCGAGCAGACATCAGGGTCTTCCCCAGCAACAATGAACACCACACCCCACATCAGTCCCCGAGTTGACTGATGCCAGAAGGGTAGACCTCAAAATCCATGTCCCCCTGCAAGAGGCAAACCATGGCATGGGAAGGAGCCATGAACACCTGAAATACCTGGCCTCTAAGGCCAAAGAACAAGACTTGTAGGACAAGCCTGATCAGGCCTCTGTACAGATATCTGTGCTTTCTAGATGGAAGAAGTCTGGTGGGCCCATCCTCACTACAGAGTTGCAGTGCCAGCAGCCTTACTGTAAAGTCCTCCTCGATACTCTGCCCATATTTCATCCTCCTTGAGGCAGCCTCCAGTCATGGTCGACCTGCTACTTCTTCTTATCATGTTTTATGTCCAACTCTGGATGCTGGTATCTCATCTTATCTCAGTTCCTGCTACTGCTGCCTCCTTGCTTCTGGTGTCTCATTTCATCTCAGCTCCTGCTGCTGCTTTCTCCATGTTGCTGGGTCTTTGCTTGGAACCCCTTCCTCTATTCTTTGTGTTTTCACCTGGCCCTTCTGCCTCCATGCTGCTGGTGTTTCATCTAAGCTCCTGCTGTTGCTGCCTCCATGTTGCTGGTGTCTAATCTCATCTCAGTTGCTGCCTTCTCCATGCTTCTGGGTCCTGGGTCTTCTCCTGGGACTTCTGCTTCCATGATTTGTGTCTTCACCTGTTTCTGCTGCATCAATGCAGCCTCCAGTGCTAGTCCTGCTGTCTCCATACTTAACTCTGCGGCCTTGGCCCTTAGGCTGTCCTCTTGAATGCACTCTTTCAACATAGACTGTCTGAGCCTGTTACACCAATTCTGCTGCCTTGGCCCTTAGGTTGTCCCCTTGAGGGCACTCTTTCAACATGGACTGTCTGGGCCTTCAGGTTAACAGCATGTATTAGTTCGGCTTTTACCTATAACATTAGAGATGTACTGTAGCTATTGGGGTGCCACTTCCTCTTTCTGTGTTCTTAGTTGTAATAATGATTGTGCCAAAAGGATAACATTTTAAGCCTGTATATGTAATCATCCCATTTCAAACAATGTATGTACAGGTCTACACAGAATGTGCTGTTCATTAAATTTACAATGGTTTGTGCTATTTGCTATCTTGTCCTTGAAGATTGTGATTACCTAAGACATTGACAGTCTTGCTTTACTAGCGAAGACAGTGCACTACATGTCTTTGCTAGTAAAGTAGTCACTGGTTCGGAAACCACACTTCCTGGTTGGCTCAATTCATTGTGTGCTTCTTGTGGTAACGGTTCACTAGGTACAAGGTTTGGTCTCCACATGACCTTGCATGCTAGAATGCCCTTGCACATTCCAACTAGCCACTTATCTAGCTGGTAAGACCATAAGGCCTAGGTCATACAACTGAATGCTCAGTGTATGCTCCTAAGGAATACAGCAAGAGGTAAAGAAGAAGCTCATTCCTGGGGTCCTTCAGTATTGCCTCTTGTTGCCTTCTTCACACTATATACTCTTAGCTAACTCTTGCTTACATGGGCCTGTATGTGAGATGGGCAGTAGGTAGCTGCTGCATACAATTTATTGTGTACATGTAGAGCTTGCGTGGTGTTAAGGGGAAGTTTAAGTTATCATCAGACTTCATCTTCAGACCCCTAACTTGTGTCATGACTGAAAAGTTATCTGTAACCAACCTTTTGATGTATTCACAGTAAAACTAATATGACATCTACTTGCTGACTGTTGTAGCAGAGTGTGAGGTGCTATGTGACAACTAGGGAAGAGACGTGTGGTGTAGTGTCTTGTTGACAATGTGCACAGGCAAAGATCACAGAGCCTAGAGCATTGCTGATGCTTGGGCCCAGGCAGACTTGCTGTCTCCCTGTAATAGGATGGCTTGGGGATCTGTATAATATGTGTAAGGTAAGGATGATCTTACAGGTAGCATCCAGATCCCAAAGGTAGCCCACTACAGGGATGGCAGTCCATCTGTGGAAGTCTGCCTGATCTGAAGCAGCAGCAGCTAAGCAAATCCTGTCCCCTACATTCAAAGCAGATATGGGTGCATCACCTCTATGTATGGACAGGAAAGCTATTGACCTACATATGGCATAAAGAAGGTAACCCTAGCCTTTCAGTGTATGCAGAGGATATACTGAGTGTGAAATGATGCGTCCTGGGGTGGCAACCTCTATGTCAACTGTGCATGATATGATTAATGAAGAGCCTTGGGGGAGATAAACTTAGAGAAGCAGGAGAGCCATTGTTGCCAGAGCACAAGCTGAAGCTGATTTCTCTTTGTGGAACTGAATTTGCATTGTGGCTAAGTATCTTGCTTATTACTTACAAGTTTTGTAGAAGGCTTCTGTGAATAATTCCTGTCTATGTTTTCATTTCTTTATAGTAAGATATTATTCTAGTTAATTAATTTGCTGTTTGGTTGCTCTGCTGTGTTCCTGTCAGAGACTGAGTCACAATGAAACACAAAATCTCAAGTGTGCTTCAGAACAGACAAACACAGACACTCTGAGCTTGATAGTCAAATACATTTATCCAAATAATTTTTAAACTATCCAGATAAATGCCAACTTTTATATATCTTTAGCAATTATCTGGCTAAAATTTACATGGATAAAATTTAGCCAGGTAAGTTAAGAGAATTTTGGGGGTGTTCTGAGATGAGGATGAGTTAGCTGGATAATGTATCCACCTAACTATGATATTTGGAGTTATTTGGCTAACTTTAGTCTGCCCTAGGAGCATGGTTAAAGTTATCCGCACCAGTTTGAATTGAAAATGTGATGGGCCTGGAGCCTAGAGAGTGCTCTGGACCTCACTAGGCAACCAGATCTTAAAGCTATGCCAGGGGGATGGGGGAGTCTAAAGCCAGAGGTGGTTGGATCCGCTGTGGTATTTTATTGAAACACTAAGGCCGCCTCTAGAGCTACTGTGGGTCTCACAAGACCCCTGGGGAGGTTACACATGTTTGGGGCAGGAAGGATGATCAAGCTGATATGGCCTTTTAATAAAATGCCCAGGAGCATCAGGATGCACGTTAGCATGTTATAAAATTGTGCGTCCATGTGCGCGTGCCAGGTAGCAACAGACATGGAGGCACGTGGATATTTTTTAAAAATCTACCCTTTAGAACTTAAGAAAGCCTCTCCTCTCTCTTTGAAATTTAACACTCAAAAATAGTGACTCCTCTCTTGGTCCAGCTTTCCTTTCAGTTTTAGATTTTTTTTAAAATGAAGTCACACTGGGTCATCAAAAGGTGCGTCACCTTTATTGGTCATGCTTCTTCCTTGCTCCTTACCATCCCAGCCCCACTCTGTCTAGCTTGAGGAAAAAAACCCTGCAGTTTTGCTTGCCTCATAGACTTTAATCAATCTGAAAATGAATGCAAATGAAAATTTGTGTTATTTTTGGAAGGCCCATCCATTCATTTTGTTTGAAACAAAACTAACTGAAAATTTACTCATTCACTGCATTTTGCCCATTTGTTTTAAATAAATTCATATCCCTTTACAGGTAATTTCTACTGAGTTAGCTTATATGCAGTTCACTTTTCACAAATCTCATCAAGTAATATACTCTACATCAGTGGTTCTCAACCTTTTTTCTGTCGGGACACACCTGACAGATGGTTCTCACATGCGTGACACACTGACCCATGATCGTCACGGGGCTAGATGTAAAAGTACAGTTTGCATCCACGGGAACCCCCCTGACCCACAATAATGGATGTAAAGCAGAATTATGACATCCCCATACAACTCACCCTACAAAAAATATATTCTGGTTCTGGTGTCATCTCAGTAACAGCAACTCAAACCCCTTCTACTTCCAGGCTCAATAGCCCTACTTATGAAAAGACAGCAGTTTACCACCAATGCATGTCCTCTTGAGAAAACACAACAAATAAGACTGATAAAACTCTTACATGCTAGTAAAATATCTCATCTCGGTAACAGACACAGAACCGACCTAACATACTCCCAGGATCTGTAGTAATGCACATAAACTAATCCGCACACAGTTACACCTCTATTATGGAATACACTCAAACAGGAGCAACCCTATCTATGAAAAGGCAACACTACAAATATTACATCAGACCCTAAACACCAATACACCTCTTATTAGGAAAACAGAACTAGCAAGCAGCTATAGATCCCCAAACAGAAATAATTGTAAAACTATACTAATAAGCAGAATAAATGTTTCTAAACAGCTATGAACAGAATAACATCCAACAATTAAAAACTCATAAAAACTATTAAAAATTCTCCAAACACTAATAAAATATTTCAAAAAAAAGCAGACACATCACATAATATTAAATAATTAAAATGGCAGTCAATCAAGAAAAATAAACTTAAAAAGCCACCTTTACTTACCCCCTCTAGCAGCTCTCCTACTCTTCTTCCATGCAGGCCGTAGCACACAGCAGAAGCAGCAGTAGAGGCTAAGCTCTATACTCATGGACCTCTTCCTTAGTGCCCATGTCTCTCACACACACACCATACCAGTCATGCCCCCATGACCAGTTTCTGTCTCTCACACACCAATCATCTCCCAAACAGTCTTTGAAACACCCACCAGTCACCTTCCTGAACAGTTTCTCTCATGCCATACACACACACAGGCTTCCCACTCCCGTGTTCTACTTACATATACGGACTTCTCACTCTCATAATCACTTTCTCTGTCTCACACACACTCACCAGTCTCTCACTCCCTTGCTTGTTCTCTCCACATGCACAGGCTTCTCATTCCCATAATCACTTTCTTTGTCTCACACACACACACACCAGTCACCTGATCTCTCTCATGCATACACACACACAGGCTTCCCACTCCCATGTTCTTTCAGATATACAGGCTTCTCACTCCCATGCTGTGTCTCACACACACCCAGGTTTCTCACTCCCATGCTCACTCTTCACATGCACAGGTTTCTCATTCCCATAATCACTTTCTCTCTCTCTCTCTCACTCACACACACACACACACACACACACACCAGTCACCTGATCTCTCTCATGCATACACACACACACACAGGCTTCCCACTCCATGTTCTCTTTCAGATATACAGGCTTCTCACTCCCATGCTGTGTCTCACACACACCCAGGTTTCTCACGCCCATGCTCACTCTTCACATGCACAGGCTTCTCATTCCCATAATCGCTTTCTTTCTCACACACACACACACCAGTCACCTGATCTCTCTCATGCATACACACACAGGCTTCCCACTTCCATGTTCTGTCTTACATATACAGGCTTCTCCCTCACATGCTGTGTCTCACACACACCCAGGTTTCTAACTCCCATGCTCACTCTCTTCACATGCACAGGCTTCTCATTCCCATAATCACTTTCTCTGTTACACACACACACACACACCAGTCTCTCTCTCTCATTTCCATGCTCGCTCTCCACTGCACAGGCTTCTCATTCCCTGAATCACATTCTTTCTCTCATATTCACACACACCCATCTCTCTCTCATGCATGCACACACACACACACACACGCTTCTCACTCCCATGCTTTCTTTCACACACACACCCCCCCCCCCCAACCAGGCTTCTTACGCCCATGCTTTCTCACATACCCAGATTTCTCACTTCAATGCTTTTTCTCTCTCTCACACACACACATCAGTCACCTCCCTGACTAATGTCTCACACTTTCACATACACATCAGTCATCTCCTTGAGCAGTCACTTTCATTGTCTCTCACATATACACATACATCAGCTCTCTGACCAGTTTCTCTCACTCACACACACATGCTCTCGATCAAATACATTCTCTCACTTACACACAGGCTCTCAATCACACACAGGCTGGCTGCTTCTCTCTCTCACTCACTTTCTCTTCCCCGCCCCTCCCCAAGCACAAATGGTAGCTGCCGCAGCCTCCTCCAGCCCCCGCAAGCCAAGAAAGAAGAATCCCATCGACCGCGGGAGGCTCCTGCTGCTGTCTCCTTTCCCGATTACCGGCTGCTGCAATAGCTCGGGGGCCGATGCTGCTGTCGCCGCTGCTATTTTTTTATGCGGCACGGCTCTTTCTTCTTCCCGTGCACCGCGTATCACTTCCTGTTCCGGGTCACGGGGGGGGGGGGGGCAAGCGTGGGAAGAAGAAAAGGACAGCCGCGGATGCCACACCTTTTTTTTTTTTTTTTGCACCGCTGCTGTTCCGCTGGGCTTGAACGTGCTGATAGCCCGGCGGCAACGGCAGCAGGGAAGAAAGAGCAGCGGGAGAGTCCGGGAACACGCGACACCCCTGCCGGTGCTTGGCGACACACCTGGGTGTCGCGACACACCGGTTGAGAACAGCTGCTCTACATAATCAATAACTGGGCAACATTTAAGAAAATGAACATGACATTGTATTTCCCTAGAACTCTTCTCATTTCCACCTGAAAAGAATTTCAGGCAAAGACCCATATAAACATCAGTTATTAATCTCTTTCCGTCCAAATTCTTCCCCTTAGAAGTTTCCTTTTGTCTTTCAAGTAATCTCTGCTATTTCAATTCTGAAAAATTAAACAAGGTATGAGTTACAAGCAGAGACCCAGGGGCGGTTTTATCCTAAGGCAGGGTGAGGTGGCGGCCTAAGGCGGCAGAATTTTGGAGTGGCAAAAAGTACCCCTCTAAAATACCTCTACCGCAGTCTCCAAAGTCAAACATCAGATCAGGCAAGGATAAACCAAACCTCTGACCGATCCACACAGTGGCAACCCACGGCAGTAGGCGATGACTTCAGGAGAAACGCGACTCTTCATCTGCTGCAGTGAGACTGGCCCCGCAGCAGCAGGAGATGACTAGTCCCGTTTCTCCCGATGTCATCTCCTGCTGCCGCAGGTCTCGTGACTGCAGGAGATGATGTCAGGAAAAAGGCAAATTCTACTGCCCGGGGTTGCCACAAAGGGGATCAGGCCTGTGTGTGACGGTGGAGGGGGGGGGGGGGGGGAAGAGCCTGTGTGTGGGTGTTTATGTGTAACTGCTTGGGAGTGGGTGGGTGAATGAATGGGTGCCTTCCTGGGGTCTGTCTGTGTGAGAATGGGTGCCTGCCTGCTTGTGAAAATGAATTGGTGTCTGCCTGGGGGTCTGTCTGTGTGTGTGTGAGTGAGAATGAATTGGTGCCTGCCTGGGGTCTGGGTGTGTGTGTGTGTGTGTGTGAGAATGAATGTGTGCATGCCTGGAGGGTGGGGGGGGGGGGAGTGGTGTGAGAATGAATGGGAGCTTGCCTGGATGTGTATGTGTGTATGCGAGGGAGCCAGTGAGAGCATGTGTGTGTATGAGAGAATCCGGGGGAGTAAGAGCTTGTGTGGGGGGGGGGGGGGTGAGAGGAGAGAGAGGGTCTTAGAGACTGAGAGCATATCAGTGTCTGTGAACAAGCTTGTGGGTGTGTATAAGAGTATGTATGCATGTGTATGTGACAGTGTATGTGTGAGGGGGGAGAGGGGGCAGAGGGTTAGGGGGGCGGTGAGGAGGGGGAGACGGGAGTGGATGAGGGGGTGCTCTCTCATCCCTTGGCTCAGGCAACAGATTGCCTTGAGCCGCCCCTGGAGAAACCCAATTATACTAACAACTCCTGCCCTTCATTGTGCATGGGTGAGATTAAAAAATTCATATTGTGTCTCTGTAATATATCCTTTACATGTGACAGGATTGCAAAGATATTTTAAAAAGCGTGGACAGTCTTCATTGTGTAGCCCCACTCAGTGGTGTAGCCTGTATAATGATGAATCCCTCTCTGCAAATAGATTTCTGAGGGGAACTACCCCTGAGATGAATATCTCAAAAGGGCACACAAACCTTTACTGTTTTTGCTAAGAATACAGCAAAGTAAAACAGTACAGCTTTTGTTATTGTACGATTCAGTATAGCAATAAGAGTCCTGCACACAAAGGGTTAAATATAGACAGGAGCAAACACTGGTAAACAGAGAAATACAAAACAATTTCCAAAAATATTCTACCGTTAGTGTAATAAAATATGAGATCATAAGAACCTAAGAACATGCCATACTGGGTCAGACCAAGTGTCCATCAAGCCCAACATCCTGTGTCCAACAGTGACCAATCTAATTCACAAGTACTTGGCAAGTACCCACACATTAAATGGATTCCAAGCTATTATTCCTTATTTATTAATAGCAGTTTATGGAATGTATCCAAACCTTTTTTTAAACCCAGTTATACTAACTGCTGTAACCACATCCTCTGGCAATGAATTCCATTGCTTAACTATACATTGAGTGAAAAAGAATTTTCTCCAATTTGTTTTAAATGAGCTACTTGCTAACTTCATGGATACTTTTAGAGTATTGGGGGTGGAGGTGACCTACCAATTTCTTTTCAATAGGGATGGGGGGATTGGGATGCTGCTGGCTGGCTGCTTTTCTTTATCTTGGGGGGCAGGAGGGATGGGGGTTGCTGCTAGCCCACTATTTTTTCTTTCATACTTAAAAGCCCAGTGAGTGATAAAGCTACCCAGAAAACATTATCTGGGTAACTTCATCTGATAATATTTAGTGGCACTTTTACTTGGATAAGCGCCACTAAATATTCGGGTAACTTTACCGCTCACCAGTATAGAATATAGACCTGTATAATTAATAATAAAATGTAGTTTAAAATATACAGTATAAACTATTTCCTATTCTTACGTTTAATTCTGCTTACAGACCTGTTAAATAAAATCCTTCCCAATTGAATAAAGTGGGCCAGTTCCCTTTTATTCTGTTTGGAGAAGCTTTGTAAATAAATATTGTTTGGTACTTTAAGAAAAGAAAGTAAACACCTCCTTCTTTCTCTTTTGCTCTTTTTTTAACTGTTTTTTTTAACTGCGGAAATAACTGTTTAATAAATTGAATAGCACTAGTGAGAGAATTTCTAGTTGCAGCCATCAACAACCTTCAGTACAGAGACTAAAGACATTCCTGAAGCAGCAGCAGAAATCTGCCCAGCTTTGCTTCAGTTACGGCACAACCTTTGTTTCAAGGGTCCAACATAAATCTGAGAAACCATAAGTTGATATAATAAAAAAAAAAGCAACCTAACAATATAGATTCATTTTCTATTACCAATCATTTCTGTTTAGATTTTACTTGGATTTGTTTTCCTGTAGATCTATGCTGTGCCATCCAGGATGCGACATTAGCATGCTAGCATGATTCTGAATCCATCTTTCTTGGTCTTCATGCAAGCTGTGCTTGATTGACTTTTACCATCGTTGTGAGGGGGTAGAAGAAATTGAAGAAGCATGTACAGGTGTAAAGCTAAGGTCAGTTAACCGTGTTCTCATTTTCACCAGGGATTACTTCATCTCATTTTATGGCTTTGACTTCAAGATTCAAGACTGAAGCAGTCATATTCCGACAATTTATGAGGTAATAAAATTGTGATTTTATTTATAAACTGCATGATTAGACGAGCTGAGATTATTTTATCATATTAAAAGCATTTTGTTAAATGTGCTTTTTCAATCCAATTCATTTGGGCACTAAGGTGAAGCAGCTGAAGGGGATGGAATGAGTTTTGGGAGGCCAGCATAACAGCTCAGCGGTGATCAATTACTTTCTTCCATTCTAAAAGATGCAATATTTAGATTTTGGGTCCTGATTTAGTAAAATATTATTGATGCTCTAAGGCAATTAATCATTTAGAGGAGAGGCTGCTCAGAGTTATGATGTCAGTTCAAGTTTCCACTTGATATGGATCTCACTTGATTATAGTTCATTTTTCTGTCTCTCTTTCCATCTATTTGCAGTAAGCAAATCAATGTCACATTTTATTCAAGCAAAGCCATAAGGTATTCAGTCTAGCCAATATATAATCATCATGAAGAGCCCATAATTTCTCTTTATAATAATAATACTAATAATATTTTTTTTTATTTATATTCTGCCTGTCGAGTCACTTAAAAACGGATCACATTCATATATTGTAGGTATTTCCCTACCCCCAGAGAGTTTACAATTTAAGGGGGTTACTTATCAATTGTGCTAGGTATTCTGTGCTGCCACAGTTAGATAAATGTCTTACAGTTTTGATAGTATTTTTTGATTTATCAAGTGATTTGATTTGGTGGATCATGATATTCTTGTGTCTCGCTATCAGCTGTTGGGATTGGAAGGAAGTGTGCTGAGTTGGATTTCTAGTATTTTACAGAATAGGAACCAAATGGTATTTTTTGAGGGGCAATATTCTCACCTGTGTCGTGTAAATTAGGGAGTTACACAAGGATCTTCATTATCCCCATTGTTGTTTAATATCTGTTTAGTCCCATTGGGAAATATTATCCGTTCCTTTGGTTTCACACCTTTCATATATGCAGATGATGTACAAATTGTAGTTCTCCTGGAGGTCAATCCGAGACGGGCCCTCTCTTATTTTAGTGATTGTATGAAAGCATTGGAAGATGGGTAAGGGATATTTTTTTAGTTTTGAATGCAAAAAAAAAAAAAAGAAATTTTACAAGTGGGAACTTACCTGGAAAAATATCAAGTTCAAATAGAAGGGCAATTCGTTACCACTAGTGCTGATGTGAGATCTCTTGGGGTCATGTTGAGCTAAAGTTGGTCAATGGAAAATCAAATTAATATTGTGAATCAACCTGCTTATAGTCGATTGAGACTAATGTGGAAATAGAAATCTTTCTTAAATCCACAGGCATTAAAATCTGTCATCAATGCCCTTGTTATTGCAGTCATTGAATACTGTAATTTTATTTATTGGAGTCTCCCAGTTAATTTAATTTGGAAGTTCCAAGTGGTTCAAACTATGGCCATGGGAGTAGTTTTGTAATTTCTAGATGGGAATCTGCTGCACATCTTCTGGTGAATGGTTTCCGGTGATGCTACAATGTAGATTCAAAGTTTTGGTGCTTATTTTTAAGATTTTGCAGGGTTTGGGTCCATCTCAAATGATTGATACAATCTCATGGAAATCTCCAACAAGAAATACATGTCCACAATATGGCTTTCAACTTCTTTCAGTCAAAAGATTTTGACATATTAAACTGCAAAATCGATCTTTTTTGATGACAGCACCCAAATTATGGAACAATCTCCCTTTGTTTATCAGAGAGGAAACTGATTTGGTGTGATTTTAGTGTAAGATAAAAAAAATGGCTGATGGTAACTGAGTTTATTAATAGAGAGCAGCTTTTTTTAAATCCTTGGTGGGATTCTGGCCTGATGGGTTGGTAGAGAAACTATCTGGCTGAAGAAATAAAGATGGCTGTACTGTATGTTTGATATTTGTTTTATTTGTCACTTTATGTTATGTTTGCATTTTATTGTTGTTTTTAATTTCATTTTGTGATTATCTTTATCACTTTGAAAGATTTTATTATAAAAACTAGAAAGCAATTAATAGGTTTTATAAATAGATAAATGCCTTGTGGTAGCAATATTGCTTGGTATTTTAAAAACCGTGCATTCTTTTGCCCCCAATAACATTAAATGGAAACTGCTATAATGCAAATGCTTTGCAAATAGATGCAAAGCAGCTCATTACTAGGCATTTTCATGGGAATAAAATAATGTGGTTTGCCATGTTATTTTCAGGAAAATTAGCTACATTCTGGAGGCCGGGTCCTGATGCCTGGGTCTTGGCCGAGAGTCAGGCCTAGAACCCAGCCCTCAGATCATCTCTGATATGTTCAATGTCCTCTCTCTTTTCTTCTTCAACTGATTCCATTTGCTGGGGTCAAGCCGGAGTTAATTAACTCCGGCGCCTTCACCCTAGTAGATGACACCATTTTGATATAAACCATTGGGTCTGGCTCGGCTGGCTCCGGCCTAGGCTGAGGCCTGGGTATCAAGAACCAGCTTCTGGGTAGGGCTCCGGTGTTGGACCTTGGTCTGGGTCAAGACCTCTATGTTATGACCTGGCCTTTAGACCAGGCCGCAGCGTTGGGTCTGGGCCTGATCTCCAGCCTAGGACAAGGTATTGGCCTTGCATAGTCTGAGGCTGAGGCTGAGTTTCCAGTGACCTATTACGACCTCTGCCTACGCAAGTCTGAAGCTTGGGTCTGAGGCTGGGCATCACCGGCAGATCTCCACTGGACCGATTAAGTGGTAGCCAGGGGTATCTTAGCCCTTGCATTTTTCTGGGTGTGTGAGAGACCCCTTCTTTGTTTTTTTGGCTGTTTTTGGGGATTCTTTTATTTTAATGTTTGATTCTTTCTTTCACATGAATGAAATTAATCGAACATTCCACAAAATAAAATTTGTAGGAAAAAAACCTCCTGATAATGAACTGAAAAAAAAAATTTTTTCTCTGCACATCCTAGTTCATAGTTTGACTCATATACTGCACTGAATAGATGCTACAAAACTAACAGTAATAGTATGAAGCACAGACACTAAGAAGCTATTCATTACCAGAAGAGGAGGGGAGGCCTTTAACAGTTATTGTGCCTGCTAAATTAGTTTAGTGCACAAGATAATTGTCACTGTCTGGTAGGCTGGAATCAGGGAGCATCTCCCAAAGAAGCAGTACAGAACTGCAGGGTAGGGCTGTGGATCTTCTTCCTAACCAGCCCCTTACCCGACAGATTGAGCTCTTGGGTTCTGGGAGTTGGTAGGACTTTCCTCCTAGCAAATATCATAGCTGGCACAGCTTGAAAGCTGGATATAGACTGGGAGCTGGAGTCAGGCTCAGGATGGGAGCTGGATCCAGGCAGGGCTGAAGATAAGTCTGGTACTGAAGAGAGGCAGGGGAAGAATACAGGTAGGGGCTTAAATCAAAGATAAGGGCAAGGCCTGGGAAACAGAAAAGGGACTGAAATGGACTGGGCAGGACAAGGACCAAACAAGGACAAGACTGGACAAGGACTGGACTAGACAAGGACAAGACTGGACAAGGACTAGACAAAGATAGGACTAGGACAAGCAACAGTAAACAGGAAAGCCCAACAGGGCACACGACAGGACAATGTATCTCTAGAAGGCCCGAAGGCTGCAGGGCAGGACAGATAGGCTCAGACGGCCACTGAGTAATGCAGGAGAGTCTAGAAGGCCCCAGATCAAGGCAGGAAGCCAAGGTAGAAGGCCAGGATAGATCACAGAGCAAGGCAGAAAGCCAAGTTGAGGATACAGAGTAAGGCAGAAGGCCAGGATAGGCCATAGGGCAAGGCAAGAATCCAAGGTAGGCTACAGAGCAAGGCTGGGGGCCAAGATAGGCCACAAGGCAAGACAAAAGGCCTGGGTAGGCCACAAGGCAAAGTAGAGAAAGACAAGGCTGGGCAGGACAAGGAGATGAGGTGACTCCATGAAGAGGCAAGGAGGGACTGGACAGGCTGAGTTAAGTAGACCTGGAACTGCCGCGCCACGTGATCAGCAAGGACATGGCTAGGGCAGCTATGAGTGGGGCTTGCTGAATGCTTCTGCTAGTGGGGAGGCTGCATAGCAGGTGGAACAGTGGAACAGGGAAGCTGCATAGCAAGTAAAACAGTGACAATAATAAAATTTACTATTCACTTAAATCTTAACACGTGTACTAAGAAGCTTGCTAATTTTTTAGTGAACAAATAGTAAATTGTAATGTCTACACACATGCTAATATGCATAATGAGATGCAAATTAAGGTATAATAAGCCCTTGCAAATTTTCACCCTGTTGACTAAACCTCAAACAATTAGCAGTTTCATGCTATGACCAAACCTGTGCTAGGACACACGTTAGTCACTGATTGCACATACTATAAAAGCTACCAGTTGATTGGAGGTAGGTTGCTGGGCAAAATGGAGACTTTTGGCTACTACAGCAGGAAATGCTGCAGCAAGCAGGGGGAAGAGAAAGAGACAGGAGGGAGAGAGAGGCAGAAGAGAAGGAGAAAGAGAAGAGAGAAGGAGGAAAGCAACAAGTTGGCAGTATGCCTGGATTTTCTAACCCTGGACAACTTGCTGTGGGCAACAATGCTACCTATCTCTCTCTTGAATGTTTATCCTAGCTGCATACCTTCCATTGGACCTTTCTAATGAATCAGGTAATTATGGGGTAGAAGGGGAAACTTACTGGGTTGGAAAGATTCAGGGAATGGGTAGCAGATGCTTTATAGCATGAAGTACAATGGCCTAGGATGCAGCAGATGACAGAAGGAATAAAGGAAAAGAGATTGCAAGCTGGTCTGGATTTTTCACTAGGCACACTAGGCCTGTGCCTAGGGCAGCAATTATCGGGGGGGGGGGAGGGGGGCAGCATGCAGAGAAAAAAATTCCTGCCTCCAGTACCAAAAAAGCGTCTTCCATCCCTCTGATATCATGTCATACCCTGCATCATGCATGCAGTTTATTCCCATGGTGGCTTCCATTCAGGGGCAGTTCTATCATGAGGCAGGGTGAGGTGGCAGCCTCAGGTGGCAAAATTTAGAGGGGGATAAAAGTGGGCCAAAAATACTTCTGCCACAGCTATTTCACTTTGCCTTAAGGCCAACACCAGCGGCACAACTTTAATAAACTACCAGCAGGGATCCCACCCCCCACGGGCAGAGGAATCTTCGGGATGATGGCACATCTTCTCTGAGGAACCCACGGGGTTCCCAATCCCATGGGCAAAAGAAAGTATCCACAATGGCACAGCTCAAATGACGCCACCCCCACGGCGCATCTGCAGTGAAGTAGTGCACCCCTCCCACGGCACATCTTCGAGTGTCTTGGCCCTTTCTCCTCATGGCGCATCTTTGGTCCAGTGGCAAAAGAAGAAACTTGTCACAGCTTCAGCATTGTGTTCCCCAACTCCCTCCCCCCATCTCAACTTCAGTGACATGGCCCAGCCCTCCTGTGGCACATCTTAAGAGTGATGTGACCCTCTCCCCTCCCCACACATATTAAGAGTGATGTGGCCCCCCTCCCCTCATGGCCATCTTTAGTGATGCGGCCCCCTCCCCTTATGGCATTGTCAGTGAGGCAGCCCATCAGCAAAACATGAACCTCTCCAGCCCAGCTTGAATGACACTGCCCCCACAGGGCAGCTTCACTGATAAGGCCCATCTCTCCTGCAGCCTTAAATGTGTGTTTGAGAGAGAATGTGCATATGAGGGCCTGTGTTTGTCAGGGAGAGAGGAAGTGCCTGTGTGTGTGTGTGTGTGTGTGAGAGATAGAAGGAGTGTCTGTGAATGTGTGTGTGTGTATGTGAGAGAAAGAGGGAGTGCCTCTATGTGTGTGTGTGTGTGTGTGTGGAGAGAGACACTAAGCATGAGAGAGTGTCTGATGTATGTGTGTGTGAAGGAGAGCGAGCCACTGAGTGTGAGAAACTGTGTGTGTGAGGGAGAAGGAGCCACTGAGAATAAGAGAGAAAGAACCAATGAGCATGAGAGAATGCTTTTGTGTGTGAAGGAGAGAGAATGACTGAGTGTAAGAGAGTGTCTGTGTTTGTGTGTGAGGGGGAGAGAGAACCACTGAGTATGAGATAATGCCTGTGTGTGTGGTAATAAAACTGGACTCCCCCCCCCCCCCCTCCATGAAAATGAACTACTAATTCACTACAAGCACTACAGGGAACAAGTATCCCAGATTCATCTACCGGAATGCTAACAGGCTAACTTTAGGACAGCCCTACAGCTAAATCAGAATTAGCCACATAGGTTAACCAGCTAACTCTGATTATTGGAGACAGCTGCATAACTTCTACAGCTAAATATGAGCCACCCAGAAATGGCTCTCGCCCACCCCCAGAATTCCCCCAACTTATGCAGCTAAATTCTAGAATGTAGCTGCATATGGTGATGAATATCTATCTAAATAGCTTTTGAATATTGACATCTGTAAATTTAGTTAGGTCTTCATGAACACACTTTTCTGAAAATCAATTGAGATTTACCACACCTCCAATTTTATTTGTGTTCATTTTATGTGGTCCTGCTCCTGGCCTTTCCCCAATGAACACTGATCAGAAATACTTGTTAAGCAATTTTGTTTTTTCCTAATCAACCTCTCCATATTACTCCCTGTCACCTCTTAGTCTCACAATGACACTTTTGCACATCCTTCAATTGCTGCTAGAGAATGTTTGACTTTAGGATTATTCTGTTTGTTTAACTCTCCTTTATTCTATGGCAGCAAACCAACCTCTTTAAAGAGGGTATCTATCAGACCTTAATTGAAGAAGTCTGACTTGGATTGTACTGATCCATTAAATTATTTTACCATTTCAAATTTGTCTTTTCTTTCCAAAGTCTTTGAATCCACTGTTTCAAAACAGTTTTATGAATATGTAGAGGATCATGAAATTCTTGATCCTCACCTGTTCAGTTTTCATAAATCCTTAAGAACCAGACTTTTAGCTCCTTCATTGTTTGATACTGTGAGAAGAAGACTTGATTCCGGAATAGCTATATTCTTGTTTCCCTAGAAATATCTTCAGCATTTGCTACTGTGGATCACAATATTTTGATTTACAGGCTTAAGGAATGTGGTTTGTCAGGTATGGTTTTATCTTGGTTTACTTCCTTTTTATTTCACTGAATGCAACAAATATGGAATGGTAATAACCATTCTAAGATCTCTTGTTACTTAAGATGGGTGTACCACAAGGGTCCACACTATCTGCAACACTATTTAATATTTATATGGTTCCTACCGTATTTGCAAAGTCTTGACAAGCCTTGTGTGGCCTATAAATTGAATGCTGATGATATCCAATTCTTAGTCCGCATTACCTTATCTCAGTGTAAAACAGTTGTGTTGCATTCAATGTGTCTGTCTACAATTAAAAAATGGCTTTTCTTTAATAAGCTCTCATTAAACATGACCAAAACTTATGTTATACCTTTACAAAATCCATATGCAAGGTTGCAGCATACCTCAATTTCTATTGATGGTACTGTGTTTACCCAGTACATTCAAATATAAAAAACTTGGGAATTTGTATTGACTCTCATTTAACTTTTTGACACCATGTTAAAATTGTTATCAAATCTGTTTTTTAAGATGAGGGTTTTGTGGGCTTGAACATGTGCTGGATAGAGTAGATTTTTGGACAATTATTCAGGCTTCTATACTACCCATTTTTGATTATTGTCACAGCATTTATTTAAGGCTTCCAGCCCTAACTTTAAGACCAAGTCAGCTTTTATTAAAACTTAGCTGCTTGATTTATTTCTGGAAAAAATCGAAGAGAGCATATTTCACTGGTTTTAATTGATTTACACTGGCTTCCTGTATTACAATGTGTCCAATATAATACAGTGATGCTAACTTTTAAGCTGGTCTCAGATAAATCACCATGGGCCAATGCACTTGTTTAGCTTTACTGCCCTACAAAGCATTAAGATCTCAACAAAGAAGCTTTCTAGATATCCCTTCAGTTCACCAGGCTCAATTAGCTGAAACAAGGAAGTGCTTCTTTTCAGTGGCTGCACCTACTCTGTGGAATTCACTGCAGGAAAAAATCAGGCAACTTGACTGTGTCAAAACATTTAAATCATTGCTAAAGACATTCCTTTTAAAGAAGGCAGACTTTTGTTAGTTTTTCTGTTTCCTTTTCTACCTTTAGCAGGGATTCTGTTTTATTTTAATAATTTTTCATAGATGTTATTATTTATGCAGTTTTATAATGTGTATTGTTATGCTTATAGTTTTAAATGTTATTGGAATTATTGTTTGGATCTGTTTAAAAGTTTAATAAGGATTACTTATTAATGATTGTTTAATTTGTATATTGTCTTGTTTAAAGGAAATTAACAAATCTTATTACAGATAAAGAACACTAACATTTGAAAAATATATTGTTCCTCCTTCCTGCCCCCATCCACACTTTACATTATGTGCTATTATTTTTTCTTCCATTAGAATCTTTGAATTCCTGACTACTTATCCTGCTTGTCACCTGTCTTCCTCTTTCTGTGATCACTTGTAGTTTATGAACGCTAATCTTGTTTCCCTTATCCTTTCAGTTACTTTTTTAGAAACCCACAGTGGCTTCTTTTTTTTTTTTCTTTACATTATTTACTTTCCTAACTGAAAGTGTACTTGCCTTATAATAACACCATTTAGTTTTGCCCATTGCTCTTCTATTTCCCCTAGATTTTCCCATCCAGCTATTGACACCCCCATAGTTTTTCTGGTCTAGGACCCTCGCCTTTGAATGAACTTCTTCTCCTGCATTCTAATACTGAACCCCACGATCCGGTCATTGGATCCCAGATGATCATCATCCACTACAACATCAGAAACACTGTCCCCATTGCTAAGCACCAGATCCACTATTGCTCCCCTAATATGGGTTTTTCTATTACCTATTGACAGAAGAGCTCTCCCTGCAGAGAATCCAGTTTCTCTCTACTTCTATAAGACACCGTATTTGGAATGTCCCAATCAATATCCAGCAGATCGATATTCCCTAGCAATAGCACTTTCCCTTTCATAGCAATTTTGTGAATATCCTTCATTAAATCTCTATCCATCTCTTCTGTCTGTGATGGAGGACTGTTTATTACACCAGTATAAATAGATGTTCCATTCCCTCTTTCCAGATTAAACCACAGTGCATAAATCCTGCATTTCTGTTGCTTTAATATTATTTTTTTTAGACATAATGTCACACCTCCTCCCTTCCTTCCTACCCTGTCCTTCCTGAATAGATTTTATCCTGATATAAATATTAGATATGTGAATCGGAACCGGAATCGGTTCGGATTCCGGTTCAGATTCACATGTGGGTTTTTTCCCATTGGGCCCAATTGCGTTTTGTTTATCGGCTGCCCAGCCGAGAAACAAAAAACCCACCCAGACTCTTTAAAAGTAACCCCTTAGCTTCCCCCACCCCCAAAACCTTTTTACAGGTACCTGGTGGTCCAGTGGGGGTCCCAGGAGCGATCTCCCGCTCCGGGCCATCCTCCGGCTACCGGGCCGTCCTTTGCCCTTACCTTGTGACAGGGTATCCGTGCCATTGGCCGGATCCTGTCACATGGTTGGAGCACTGGATGGCCGGCGCCATCTTGTGCTCCTACCATGTGACAGGGACTGACCAATGGCACTGGTAGCCCCTGTGACATAGTAAGGGCAAGGCTATTGGCGCCATTTTGGTTCCTGGCACCCGACGGCACGAGTGCAGGAGATCGCTCCCGGACCCCCACTGGACCCCCAGGGACTTTTGGCCAGCTTGGGGGGGGCTCCTGACCCCCACAAGACTTGCCAAAAGTCCAGCGGGGGTCCGGAAGCGACCTCCTGCACTCGGGCCATATTGCCAGTATTCAAAATGGCGCCGGCGCTACCTTTGCCCTCACTATGTGATATATGAGGGCAAAGGTAGCGCCGGCCATCCAGTGCTCCTACCATGTGACAGGATCTGGCCAATGGCACGGATACCCTGTCACAAGGTAAGGGCAAAGGACGGCCCGGAGCGGGAGATCGCTCCCGGGATCCCCACTGGACCACCAGGTACCTGTAAAAAGGTTTTGGGGGGGGTCAGGAGGGTAGGGGAAGCTAAGGGGTTACTTTTAAAGGGTTGGGTGGGTTTAGGGGTTATTTTTGTGTGCCGTTTTTTCCCGCCCTCCCCCAAAACGATAAGGGAAGCCCCACGATCAATATCGTGGGGTTTTCCTATTGTTTTCGGAGAGCCCCCTATTGCTGATGATTTTGAAAATATCGACAATATTTTCAATCGTCCGAAGCCCGATTCACATCCCTAATAAATATATCCCAGTCATGGTTTTCCATGTACCACATCTCCATGCACGTCATTACATCCAAGTGAACTTCTTCTATGACTACCTCTAGATCCAGGACTTTTATTTCCCATACTATTTGAATTTATGAACATAGTTTACCAGATGTTGCCCTCTTTTCACATTTCTATACAAATATTTAATGTCCTACTTACCTTACAGATTTGTTCACCCATTCCTGCCAATCCTGGTTTAAAGCTCTCCTCAGTAGGTTTGTGTTGGAAGACGCTGTTGTGCAGTCAGAAAATGAAAAAGACATAATCCCTCAGCAGAGAAGCATCATGAGACATCCTTATGCTCTTTTGGCTGCTCAGCTAATTGGTATGGTAGGTGGCTTCTTGCCCATTGCATAGCTATCCAACTCCAGGCATTCTGCATCTAGTCCCTGGCCCTGTGATACATTGAGTCCTGTAGGATATGTGTTGTGTGTACTCAGAAAATGGTAAACAAGCAGGTTGCTGCTCACAATGTTATACTTCCCGACGGCAGCAAGCCGCCGCCGGGGCTGTCCATTCACCGGGGCGGTGGTCTGCGCCGCTCCCGGTAACCACCGTCTTTGCCGTGGTCCCGCGGCGTTCCTGTCTCCTGCCCAACATGGCCGCGGCGTCTGCAGTCCTCCCAACGCGCGCCCGACTCCGCCCCCTGCTGGTTCCTCTAGGGCCGCGCGCGCGCGGCTGAAGATTTATTTAAAGGAGCCACTACAGGAAATTGAGTGGCTCCTTCCTGTCAGCTCCTGCCGGTTTAGGGTATTTAAGGCAAGGTCTGCATCTCAGACCTTGCCTTGGCTTCTTGGCTCCCAGTGGTTCCTGTACTTGTTTCCTGCTCTGCTGTGGTTGACTCCTGGACCGGCATTGGCGTATTCTGGCTCTTGACTCCTGGACTGGCATTGGCGTATTCTGGCTCTTGACTCCTGGACTGGCATTGGCGTATTCTGGCTCTTGACTCCTGGACCGGCATTGGCATATTCTGGCTCTCGATCCCTGGACCGGCTGAGGGGTGTTCTGGCTCTCGATCCCTGGACCGGCTGAGGGGTGTTCTGGCTCTCGATCCCTGGACCGGCTGAAGTGTTCTCTGGCTCCGACTTCTGGACCGGCTGCAGTGCTCCTGCATTTTCTCTTGTTTTGGACTGTGTCTATCTTGCTCCTACTCACGACCTGCTGGAGGCGCCAGCCATCTACACTACACGACCTGCTGGAGGCGCCAGCTATCTGAACTACACGACCTGCTGGAGGCGCCAGCCATCTACACTACACGACCTGCTGGAGGCGCCAGCTATTTGAACTACACGACCTGTTGGAGGCGCCAGCCATCTACACTACACGACCTGCTGGAGGCGCCAGCTATCTGGACTACCGGACCTACAGGAGGCGCCAGCATCCAGATCCTCTTCTGTTTCCACATAAGATCTTTACGAGGCCTCGCCTTCCAGTGTCTGAACATCCGTTCTTCACTGGACCAAGGGTTCACACTCCGAAGCACAACAGTAAGCCAAGGCCATGGACCCGGCAGAGGCTTCAGCAATACGAGCGATTCCTGGTCTAGCACAGAGACTTGTGGAACAGCAGAACATGCTAGAATCCATGGCCGCATCCATTGAACGGCTTAGCGCTCGGTTAGATGCGGTGGTGGCAACGCACTCTAACCCACCTACAGGCAGTTCTGTGGCCACACCTGCTCCGCCAAGTCCACAAAATCCTTCCCGACCAGTCGTCCCATTACCTGTTCCACCGCGGTATGCAGGAGATCCGCGTCTATGTCTAGGATTTCTGGACCAATGCAACATGCATTTTTGCCTACAGTCTGCGCTTTTTCCGGATGATATGACCAGAACCACTTATATACTGTCCTTATTGGATGGCAAAGCACTCGCCTGGGGGTCGGCTTTATGGCAACACTCTGATCCAGTATTACAGGACTTGCCCCGTTTTCTGGAGTTGTTTAGATCAGCGTTTGAAGAACCTGGGAAAAAAGCAGCCGCGGGATCTACTCTTCTGCACCTCAGGCAGGGAGGTCAATCCCTCATGGATTACAATATTGAATTTCGGACTCTGGCTATGGAACTTCGGTGGGAGGAATCTACCCTCCGCACAATTTACCTGGAGGGACTGTCTAGCAAAATTAAGGATGAATTAGCCGCGCGGGAGCTTCCTACCTCCTTAAACTCCATGATCGAATTAGCCAGCAGGATTGACCGACGACTTCAAGAAAGAGCTCGGGAGAATCCAGGAGGTAGACGACGCCTGACTAATTTTCCGGCCTCATCATCCTCTTCTGTGAACAACCGCGAAGGGCCCACCACTGAGACAACCACCGAGGAACCTATGCAACTTGGCAGAGGTCCTTTGTCACCTGCTGAACGGCAGAGACGGCGCAGAGAGGGACTTTGTTTGTATTGTGCTGGTTCTGGCCATCGTATCGCTAGCTGTCCTATCCGTCCGGGAAACTTCAGAACCTAGGGTCCATGGGGGGAGTAACCCTAGGTTTGACATCTCCAGCTCCTCCACTCACGATACCGGTTACGCTCTTGATCAATGAACAGGAATTCACCACCTTGGCCCTTGTGGACTCCGGTGCCGGAGGAGAATTTATTCTGCAAGAAATAGTTGAACAATTACAGATTCCTACTCGACCCTGTCCCACACCATTAGTCGTTTCCTCCATCCATGGGGATCCATTACCTGGGACCATTACTCATCAGACTGAGCTTCTGGACTGTCATATTGCACCCAACCACTCTGAACGGATTACCTTCTATGTACTTCAAAAAGCCATTCACCCGGTGGTTCTTGGCATTCCGTGGCTTCAACGTCACAATCCTCAAATTGACTGGACACTATTAAGACTCACGAAGTGGGGACCCAATTGTTCGGGAGTATGTTTTAATCAAACTCCTCAATCTCGAAACTTGCTTTGCACCTCTGGCCTAGGGGGATTACCCCCCCAATATAAACAATTTGCAGATGTATTTTCCAAAGAGGCCGCGGACATCTTACCTCCACACCGGGAGTTCGATTGCACCATTAACCTGATTCCAGGTTCTACCCCTCCGCGAGGGAGAACATATCCTTTATCCGCTTCAGAGACTGTGGCCATGTCCGAATACATACAAGACAATTTACAGAAAGGCTTCATTCGAAGATCTACCTCCCCGGCGGGAGCTGGATTTTTTTTTGTCAAAAAAAAAGATGGTACCCTACGACCTTGTATTGATTTTAGGGGACTCAACGATATAACTATCAAGGATCGATACCCGTTACCCCTTATTGCAGAATTATTTGATCGTTTACAAGGAGCCCGAATTTTTTCTAAACTTGACCTACGTGGAGCGTATAATCTAGTGCGGATTCATGAGGGGGACGAGTGGAAGACGGCTTTTAACACTAGAGACGGACACTACGAATATTTAGTCATGCCGTTCGGATTAACCAATGCTCCAGCCGTCTTCCAACATTTTATTAACGAAATCTTCAGGGATCTGCTTTATATTTGTGTGGTGGTTTACTTAGACGATATATTAATTTTTTCTAAGGATCTTCAAACACATCGCCAACATGTTCTGCAGATTTTGCAACGTCTACGAGACAATCATCTATGTGCTAAATTGGAGAAGTGTGTTTTTGAGACTGAATCATTACCTTTTCTGGGGTACATTATCTCCAAACAGGGGTTTCAGATGGACCCTGTTAAGTTAAAATCCATCCAGAACTGGCCTCAACCCACGGGTCTACGTGCACTTCAGAGATTTCTCGGATTCGCTAATTACTACCGCAGTTTTATCAAGGACTTTTCCAAGCTTGCCGCTCCCCTGACGGCACTTACTCGCAAAGGAGCCAATACTAAGTCATGGCCAGGAGAGGCCGTAGAAGCATTTCAAACTCTTAAGGAATCTTTTCTGCGACAACCTTGTCTGCATCACCCAGATCCTAGACGACCCTTTATAGTTGAAGTCGATGCTTCCACTATTGGAGTTGGCGCTGTATTAAGTCAAAGGAATGCTTCTGGTACGTCCCATCCTTGCTCTTTTTTTTCCAAGAAATTCTCTTCTGCAGAACGCAATTACTCGATTGGTGATCGGGAGCTGCTGGCCATTAAGCTCGCCTTGGAGGAATGGCGTCAGTGGTTGGAGGGGGCCCAACATACGATTACCATTTTTACCGATCATAAAAACTTAATCTACTTACAACAAGCCCAACGTTTGAACCCACGCCAGGCCCGCTGGGCACTTTTTTTTACCCGCTTTGATTTTGAGATTCGCTATCGACCTGCTAATAAAAACATTAAAGCCGACGCATTGTCCCGATCTTTCGTCAGCGAAGATATCATAGAGCCTATACAGACTATCATCGATCCTGCCCGCATTATCCTTTCTGCTACTTTTACGGTGCCCGTCGGCAAGACGGTAGTGCCTCGAAGACTCCGCAACAAAGTATTACAATGGGGACACGACTCTAAGGTAGCTGGGCATTCTGGACAAAAACGTACATTTACTCTTTTACAACGGCACTATTGGTGGCCAGGAATGCGCAAAGACGTACGCGCTTACATAGAGTCGTGCCCTGTATGCGCTCAACATAAAGGTTCTACAGGGAGGACTTGGGGGTTGTTACAGCCACTTCCGGTGCCCACTTCACCTTGGTCTCACATTTCAACGGATTTTATTGTTGAACTACCGCCTTCGGAAGGACATACTGTCATATGGGTGGTAGTGGACCGCTTCTCTAAGATGGCACATTTTATACCATTGCCCTCCCTCCCCTCCGCTCCCCGTTTGGCTCAACTCTTTATGTCACACATTTTTCGTCTCCATGGGATTCCGCAACACATTGCCTCTGACCGCGGTCCCCAGTTCACTGCTAAGTACTGGCGGAGTCTTTGCGCTCAGTTTCATATTGCTCTCGATTTCACCACGGCTTTTCACCCCCAGGCTAATGGGCAGGCGGAGAGGACCAACAGGTCCCTTAAGCAGTTTTTGCGTACTTACGTGAACTCCCGACAAGATGATTGGGCAGCCTTATTGCCCTGGGCGGAGTTTTCCCACAACTTTCATTCCTGCACCTCTACGGGAGCGTCACCATTCCTGATCGTTTATGGTCGGCAACCCGCCCCGCCTATCCCACTACCGGTTCCGGTTGCCTCCCCGGCGGCTCAGCTTACGGCTCTCCAACTTAAGCAGCTTTGGACACAGACCCAACGGATGCTTCAAAAGGCGGCGGGTACGGCTAAGAGATTCACGGATCGCCATCGCAGACCTGCTCCACAATTTTTGCCGGGTGACAGGGTGTGGTTGAGCACCAAATACATTCGTTTAAAGGTTCCCTCTATGAGATTGGCTCCGCGATACATTGGTCCGTTCCCTGTGATGTGCCGCTTGGGTCCTGTGACGTATCGATTACGTTTACCTTCTACTCTTCGGATTCACAACTCCTTTCATGTATCTCTCTTGAAACCGGTTCTCCTCACCTGGTCGTCCCGTAAGATGCCTGTTTCTCCTGTGGTTGCGACTGAAGAGGATTCTATTTATCAAGTCCGCGACGTATTGGATGTCCGCCACCGAGGTCGTAAATGGGAGTATCTTCTTGCCTGGGAAGGTTTTGGACCTGAGGAGAATTCTTGGGAGCCAGCCGCGAACATCTTCGACAAGACTCTTCTCAAGGACTTTCATAATAGCCATCCGGATAAGCCCAGGCCTTCTAGGGGGCGGCCTAAGGGAGGGGGTACTGTTATACTTCCCGACGGCAGCAAGCCGCCGCCGGGGCTGTCCACTCACCGGGGCGGTGGTCTGCGCCGCTCCCGGTAACCACCGTCTTTGCCGTGGTCCCGCGGCGTTCCTGTCTCCTGCCCAACATGGCCGCGGCATCTGCAGTCCTCCCAACGCGCGCCCGACTCCGCCCCCTGCTGGTTCCTCTAGGGCCGCGCGCGCGCGGCTGAAGATTTATTTAAAGGAGCCACTACAGGAAATTGAGTGGCTCCTTCCTGTCAGCTCCTGCCGGTTTAGGGTATTTAAGGCAAGGTCTGCATCTCAGACCTTGCCTTGGCTTCTTGGCTCCCAGTGGTTCCTGTACTTGTTTCCTGCTCTGCTGTGGTTGACTCCTGGACCGGCATTGGCGTATTCTGGCTCTTGACTCCTGGACTGGCATTGGCGTATTCTGGCTCTTGACTCCTGGACTGGCATTGGCGTATTCTGGCTCTTGACTCCTGGACCGGCATTGGCATATTCTGGCTCTCGATCCCTGGACCGGCTGAGGGGTGTTCTGGCTCTCGATCCCTGGACCGGCTGAGGGGTGTTCTGGCTCTCGATCCCTGGACCGGCTGAAGTGTTCTCTGGCTCCGACTTCTGGACCGGCTGCAGTGCTCCTGCATTTTCTCTTGTTTTGGACTGTGTCTATCTTGCTCCTACTCACGACCTGCTGGAGGCGCCAGCCATCTACACTACACGACCTGCTGGAGGCGCCAGCTATCTGAACTACACGACCTGCTGGAGGCGCCAGCCATCTACACTACACGACCTGCTGGAGGCGCCAGCTATTTGAACTACACGACCTGCTGGAGGCGCCAGCCATCTACACTACACGACCTGCTGGAGGCGCCAGCTATCTGGACTACCGGACCTACAGGAGGCGCCAGCATCCAGATCCTCTTCTGTTTCCACATAAGATCTTTACGAGGCCTCGCCTTCCAGTGTCTGAACATCCGTTCTTCACTGGACCAAGGGTTCACACTCCGAAGCACAACACACAAGGTGGCAAAACCCTGCTAATGTGTGAGAAAAAGTTTGGAGATAGCTGTTAGTCAATCCATATACCATTGCTGCTAATCACTGGTCATGCAAACCATTTGCCACAATATTCATGAATTTCTGCTTTGTGCATGTGCTGTTATCAGCAAGAAAGGAGGATATGATGATCCCTACTCCAAGTTTCAGTGGTTCTTTCATCTTTGCATGTAGCACTGTCATTCAGAATAGGTGCTTACCTCTTTTTTCTATGTTTTGGGAATGATGGGAAGGAAGTAGCATAAAAGCAGCCCTGTGCATATGCAAAGTAGCACACATATGTTAATTAGCTTGGCAGGTAACCGGTATTGTTTGTTTATTTATTTACTTAAAACACATATTCTGCCAGTGCAAAAACCTTCCACTCAGTAGATTAGAAACATGAACATGTAGAATAACAAAATTTCAAGACAAAAACAAAGAAGGAAACACTCAAACAATACAGCAGTTATATATCATGTATGTGAACATCCAGAGCGTTCATCATTAACAAAGGCTTATGAAAAATAATGTGCTTTAGCCTTTTTGTGGAATGACCATAAATTCCCTTCCAAACAATGCTATAGAGGGAGTTAATTCCTGAGCATTGGTTCAGCCAAAGCAAATGTTCTAGCTCAGCTCTCAATTAATTGATTCGACTTGAATGACAGTACAGTTAAACAAAGTTGGCTCTAAAACTGTAGAGTTCATTTAGGAATGGAAGATTTAAGGCAACCAGGTGCATCTCCCCTTATATCTATAAAGATCAAGCTTACTACCTTAAGTTTTGTATAACACCCCATAGGTAGCTAGTGTCAGTTCTTCCTATCATATAGGTATAATATGACTATGGAAGCAGCAACAAGAAACACAATGAGAAGCTGCATTTTGAGTGAGCTGCAAGATTCCAAGTAAGGGGACAGGACGTCCATGATAAATATAATTTATAGTAAGTTAAAGCAGTTTTTTTTTTTACTGAAGTGTTTTCTGACTAATTTTATGTATTTTATATTTTATTGTTGTTTGTCTTACATTGTTTTATGTTGATTTTGTAATCCACTTAACTTAACAAAGTTATTATAGATGAAATAGAAGTATTCTAATAAATAAATAAATATATATATGTATATTTATTTATTTGTTTGATTGTTTATAGGCTTTGATGTTCTGCCTTTTCCCAAAGTTACTATCAAGGCAAATTACAATAAATTTAAATGAACAGAGGCAATAGAACAATTTAAGGTCAAATCAGAATTTGCAATTAATGAAGCATTCAGATCCATATGAGTTAAGACCATCACCTGTAGCACAGCTCTAAAATCATTAGAAGAAAGCAGCAACTTTGACTTAAGGACTGTCTTCAGCTTCTTGACAATGAACTTAACTTGGGCCTTCATAGATCATTTAGAATAAACTATAAAACCAATATTCTGCACTTCATTCAGAAAAGGAAGGCAATTACTTCCCATTTGTAACTACATGGGTATCGTCAATAGCTCAATCTTCTTTATATTCAGAACGAGACCACTGGATGACACCCAAGTGTTCACAGTTTTGACATATGCCACAGGAGTAGATAAAGTGAAGTCTCACCTAGAAAGGAACAGCTGAATGTAATCCATATAAATGTGATATTGAATACCACAAGCCATAAACACCTTACCTATTGGCTATAAATAGGTATTAAATAATGCAGCTGAAAGGGCAGAGTCCTGAGACCCTCCTGATGTTAACATTTTCCACTACTGCTCAGTTTCAATGTTCCTACTAGTGTGCATGCTTTCCAATTTAACATGCACTTAAAAAATTGGCCACTAGTTTTTCTAATTATGTTCTTTGCATATCATCTTAGTGAATAGCATGTTAAATGCATGTAAGAATAAGAGACTGTGAATGCATGAACACTTCTTGTCATGATGCAGCCTCATAGGTAGAGTCCTGAGATCCATGCCAACAGCAGATGAGTGAATTTTGGCATGGTCCAGACTATGACTGAGTCCAAAAAGTCTATACAAAGACCAGGCTGTGGCTAAAGCCAGGCAAAGACAAGACTGACAACTTGAGGCAAGGCTTATGTCTTGAGACAAGACTAATGGCTTGAAACTGGGCTGAGGGCTGAAGCAGAGCTGAAGACTGCAGTGGAGCCAAAGGTGAAGACTGAAGCAAAGCTGAAGACTGAGAAGACAGAACCAGGCAGAAGCTGAAGAAACAACCAGACTGAACCTGAAGGTAGGAACTAGGCTGGAGCATAAAGCAGGACCCAAGCTGGAACCAAAGGCAGGTCCCAGGCTGATGCTGAAGGCAAGACAGAAGACTGGAACCAGGAGAAGCAGGAACCAGGAGACCTTCTTGCTGAGCAATGCTGAATGTGTGAAGAGCCCTATACAGGGCAGGCCACCATAACATTATCCAAGGGCGCCACAGATTTTTCCCGCCATGGACCTTTTAAGGAGGGTGATGTCATGCGCGCATCTAGAGCACAGTGTTGGAGGGGTAGTGCAGGGCCAGCGGGAGACAATAGACATTAGGAGGACTAGACAGCTGCCTAGGGTGCCGGAAGTAAGCAGAGCACCACAGTCGATGTGAGGGCACTTTGAAAGTGAATGAGTCATGTGGCGCAATGCATGATAGGGTGACATCACCACCTAGGGAGGTTGAACATCCTTGCAACAGCCACATAAGATTGCTGGCAGTGACTGCCTGCCACATGAAGAAGCAGCATTTGGCCAGTGTTGGAGTAAGTGATACCACTCGCGGGACAGTCCCATGAGCAGTGAGCTAAGCATAACAATGAGATTTTAGAATACTTGCTAAAAATTTAACACCTCAACAAAAATTGTTTTAACTTAAAGTTTAGTGAATCAGCCCCTAAGACAAGTCAGCTTGACTCATCTGGTGCTTTTAGAGCAATTCTAATGTTGTTGGAATCAATTTGCTTATGGTTGCTATACAATTATTAACTAGGCATTGTATGTTTTCTAGAAATCGTTTTAAAGAGGAGGTTAGCAGTAGTACATTAGCAAAAACACTATAATTATAAATCCACTTCTAATGAATGAGATACACAGTACCCTATTGTATAATAAAATGCACAGTAGATATACCAAAATACATTGCTCTAAAGGAAAACATTTTTAGAATACAGGAGTCATGCATTAGCATTAGTATCACATGCTGTGGAACTGTCAAGTAGCAAAATTGTCTGTGGTATTAGGTCAAAGGAATTGCTTCTTCATTCTGGTATATGGGATTCACTGAAACCATCTGCCTGAACAGCTTAATAAATGTTCACTTACTATTCCATAGGCCTCCTTCTTTTGATTGTGTGCAATAGCTCAAAGAATATTCATTTCTGCTTAATGCTTCTATGGATACTGAAGATACTCTGGCTACAATGTCTAGTATCAGGCATGAAATTAAAGGCTATGAAATGCAGCAGAATTTGATATACAGCTCTAAAGACATTCAGTCACATCTGCACCTGATCATATCTTTGTCTAAATCTGATGAACTGGCAGTTTGAAGCTAGGAATGTATATTATTAATTATAAATAAGTGCAAATAAAAGAAAATTACTGTTTGCACAACCTGCTTGGTAACTAAGATGCAAAAGCAGAAGAGCACTAATAAAATTGCTGTTACAATAGCCCTGAACCCAAGAAGTAATTTAAATTTTATTAGGTGTGTTGCAGAACATATTACAAAAAAGAGATAGCTTGAAACAGAAATTAGAACTATACTTAGTGAGCGGTTAAGTTATAACCAGATAACTTTAGCCGAATATTCAGCAGGACACATCACCCCTTGAATAAACTCAGCTAAAGTTATACAGGTACTATTACCATTCTTCCCACCTTCTGCCTCAAGTTGAAAGAAATATATGGTGCCATATCAGCCCTATCACCATCTGACCCTGCTTTAAAATTAGGGCCAGCCTCCCCCCCCCCCCTCCCCCCGAACATGCAAAAGCTTTGTTTAATTCATGTGGGAGGAGGTGAAGTATAACCTCCTCCTACTATATAGAAAAGTTATGCTGGGGTGAATCCTAAGCTCCCATCCCCCTCCCCTCCCCCCCCCCCCCCCCCCCCGCCACTTGCCAGTAGCCAAAATTAAGCAGTGATAGCACTCACTTCCACCCACCTGAAGTTGAAACATTGTTGCAACTTCCTTCCCGATTTCCACCCTCCCCACTTCCAAGAAGGCCCTCCAGAAAAGATGGGAAATCCTAGCGGGAGAACAGAATCTTCATCCTCCCGGCTAAGTGGAGTCCCTCATTGCTCTGCCGATAAGGCAGATAGCAGATGCTATCAGTGTTGCTGTCAGAGCAATGCTAGATGCTGGGTAGACAGCCCTCCCAACATCTAGCATTGCTCTGACATGTTATTGATTTATAATTTATCTATGTTACAGTTGTAAGTTGTTTTGATCAGAGCTTTGGAAAGGCTATTAAGAAGTAATTAAATTAAATTAAATCGTGTATGGGCTGAGGAGTACAGCCACAGGGTCTTTTCATTAACTCAGTACCTTAAAGCACAGGCTATCCATCTACCTTCAGTAACACAAAGCAATCATTTTCATTTTCTGTTGCACATGATTGTTGTCAATAAAAGAGCAATTTTCAAAAGCTATTTACCAGGGTAAAACAGCTTTTTAAAAATTGCTTATCTCGAGTGCAGGTAAAAATTATGCATGTTGTGTAACTGCATTTTCATGGAGGAATTTCCGGGGTAGGATTAGGCTAGGAGAGGCAATAACACTCATAGGGGCCGATGCAATAAGACTCGCGTTGAAAACAGACGCTCATATTGCGCGCCCATTTTCCTAACACAAACGCAGCCACATTCCCTGGGCGCCTGATGCAGTTGTTAAATGAGGGGCTGCATAAAAAAGGATGTTCTAAGGGAAAAATGTGCATCTCTAGCACTTTAATGCATTAAGTGCCCATAATTGCACTTTAATGCATTAAGTGGACTATTGTTGAGTGCACAAATTAAAGTGGTATTGGTTAAAGTGGTATTGTCCAGTTTAATCGTTTGCCGCACATTCTTTTGCTGTGATGAGTATATCTCTTACATCTTCCTCAGTGAAGACCAAAGCAAATAAGTCATTTGGTCTCTCTGCTATGGCTTTGTCATTGCTAAGTGCTCCTTATACCCTTTGATCATCTATTGGACCAACTGACTCCCTCACAGCTTTCTATTTTGAATGTACCTGAAAAAGTTTTTATTATGAGTTTTTGCTTCCATAACAAGCTTCTTTTCAAATTCTCTCTTTGCCTTCCTTATAAATATTTTGCATCTAACTTGCCAGTACTCATGCTGTTTCCTATCTTCGTCATTCAGATCCCTTTTCCATTTCTTGAAAGATGTTCTTTGGCTATTATAAAATGCATAATTAACATAAGAACTATAACAGCACTTATTCAAATGTTTCCTTGAATAAGAAAGTTTTCAGCTGCTATCTGAACACATCTAAAAGAGACTATTCCACAAAACTGGTGCAGCCATAGAAAAAGCTCTTGCATGATTATGTGCAAGCCTGTAACCCCTCCTAGAGATGGGATCTGTAATAAATTTGTCCCAAGGGACTGGCAGATCCATGCAGGAGTATACCATTTAAGCTTGTGCCTTAAAATAATGGGGTAATCTGAATATAATAAATTATGGATTTGTTAAACGTGCCACCCGCAACAGCCCCACGGCACAGCCCTCTCACCTCTTCACATGGACTCCAGTTCCTGGCCCCTCTTCTCTGGCGGCGGTAGGTCGCCAGCTCCGACTTTGGGTTCCCTCCGGTGCCTCCAGTCATGCCAAGTTACCCAGTGTTGCCAGCCAAGATGTCCTAGTTCGTTGGGCCTCTCCCCGTGGCCTGCGGAGAGATGTTGCCATTGGCACCACGCCACTTCCTAGGCGCACGCGCGTGCATCATTAGTTCTTTTAAAGGGCCCGTGGCGGGAACCTGGCCACGGACCCGGACGCAGACGTCAGACTCTTCAGCGTATAAAAGCTCAGGCCTCACTCCATAGCGTTGCCTTTGCAACAGGTCTCCTCATACTCCGAGTACTCATTGCTAATCCTAGAATCGTCTCTTCGTTGTTTTCCTGATTCCTGTGGTTCCCGGTTCCTGTCTTCCTTGTTCCCGTTTCGTCTATGTATTGGACTGACTCTTTGGATTTGATCACTGCTACGCCTGACTATTCTTCAGCGTATCTCCAGCCCCGGACCTCGGCTATGCCTGACTACTCTTCAGCTTCTCTCCAGCCCCGGACCTCGGCTACACCTGACCATTATCCTACTTCTCCATGTCCTGACCTCTGCAACGTCCGACTATGCCTGCCTTCTCCATGATCTGACCATTGCCTTGAATGACTATGCTACAGACTGTTCTGTGTCCAGAGTTCTATGTTGCTTGCCATGACTTCCACTTGCCGCCGGCTCTGATCCTAGCCTATCAGTAATGCCTCCTCTCTCCTATCCTCTGGATGTGGACTTACAAGGCTTAGACCTTTCTATGCTTGAGCACCTCCATTACCCGTTGTTCCTTTGCTGCTGAGTTCCAGTACCGAATCCAGCCCAGTGCAGTCCAGTGGGGGGTCTGGGAGCCATCCCCTGCACTCACATCCTCGGCTGCCGGTTTCAAAATGGCGCCGATAGCCTTTCACCTACTATGTCATAGGGGCTACCAGTGCCATTGGTCAGCCCCTGTCACATGGTCATCGGTGCCATCTTGTGCTCCTACCATGTGACAGGGGCTGACCAATGGCACCATTAGCCCCTGTGACATAGTGAGGGCAAAGGCGATCGGCGCCATTTTGAGTACTAGCATCTGACGGCTGGAGTGCAGGAGGTCGCTCCCGGACCCCCGCTGGACTTTTGGCAAGTCTTGTGGGGGTCAGGAGGGTCCCCAAGACTTGCCAAAAGTCCCTGGTGGTCCAGCGGGGGTCCGGGAGTGATCTCCTGCACTCGGGCCGTCAGCTGCCAGTAATCAAAATGGCACCGATAGCCTTTGCCCTTACTATGTCACAGGGGCTAATGGTGCCATTGGTCAGCCCCTGTCACATGGTAGGAGCACAAGATGGCACCGATGGCCATGTGACAGGGGCTGACCAATGGCACCGGTAGCCCCTGTGACATAGTAGGTCAAAGGCTATCGGCGCCATTTTGAAACCGACAGCCGAGGATGTGAGTGCAGGGGATGGCTCCCAGACCCCCCACTGGACCACCAGGCAGTTTTGGTAAGTCTTGGGGGGGGGGTCAGGAGGGTGGGGGGTTTGTTTAAATTGGCTCCTAGGCGGCCGAATAATTTGGCGAAGATTCGTTGTATACGTGGGGAATCACAATACGTTTCGCTTCCCCACGAATACAACGAATAGGGCCCTATATGTTGCGGATTCCCAATTCGTAGGAAACGAATGCCCACCCCTAGTCTCTTCGGAAGAGATGGGCTCCACCATAACCAGGGTGGAAACAGACTGCTGGCGCTAACCTTTAAAAAGGAGATAGAGCAGCTTTTAAACTAGAACAAAAGGGAAAGCCGACAGTCACTCAGCAGCACATGGTTCGGAGAGAGGTATCTTCAAAGGATAATAATAATGCATTAGAAATAGGGCATCCTGACACTGAGGTTCCAATAATAAGAAAAGTAGTCCAGGTTCCTGTAAATAAAAACTCACCTGAGCTAAAAAATTCTAACTTATCCCTATCAATTAAAAAGCAGAATGAAAATACAAATGAAAAACACACTTTGAAATATTTGTATGCTAATGCCAGAAGTCTAAGAAGTAAGATGGGAGAATTAGAATATATAGCAGTGAATGATGACATAGACATAATTGGCATCTCAGAGACATGGTGGAGGGAGGACAACCAATGGGACAGTGCTATACCGGGGTACAAATTATATCGCAATGACAGAGAGGAGAACCCGAGAGGCGGGGTAGCTCTTTATGTCCAGGATGGCATAGAGTCCAACAGGATAAACATCCTGCATGAGACTAAATGCACAATTGAATTTTTATGGGTAGAAATCCCTTGTGTATCAGGGAAGACTATAATGATAGGAGTATACTACCGTCCACCTGGTCAAGATGGTGAGAAGAACAATGAAATGCTAAGAGAAATTAGGGAAGCTAACCAAATTGGTAGTGCGGTAATAATGGGAGATTTCAATTACCCCAATATTGACTGGGTAAATGTATCATCGGGACATGCTAGAGATATACATTTCCTGGATGGAATAAATTACATTTTTATGGAGCAATTGGTTCAGGAACCGACAAGAGAGGGAGCAATTTTAGATCTAATTCTCAGTGGAGCACAGGATTTGGTGAGAGAGGTAACGGTGGTGGGGCTGCTTGGCAATAGTGATCATAATATGATCAAATTTGAAAATGACTGGAAGGGGGACAGTAAGCAAATCCATGGCTCTCGTGCTAAACTTTCAAAAGGGAAACTTTGATAAAATGAGAAAAATAGAAAAAAACTGAAGGAACAGCTACAAAGGTAAAAAGTGTGTAAGAGGCGTGGTTATTGTTAAAAAATACCATCCTAGAAGTACAGTCCAGATGCATTCCACACATTAAGAAAGGTGGAAAGAAGGCAAAAAGATTACCGGCATGGTTAAAAGGGGAGGTGAAAGAAGCTATTTTAGCTAAAAGATCTTCATTCAAAAATTGGAAGAAGGATCCAACTGAAGAAAATGGGATAAGAAAATAAGAAGTTAAGAACATAAGAACATGCCATACTGGGTCAGACCAAGGGTCCATCAAGCCCATCAAGCCCAGCATCCTGTTTCCAACAGTGGCCAATCTAGTCCATAAGAACCTGGCAAGTACACAAAAACTAAATCTATTCCATATTACTGTTGTTAGTAATAGCAGGTAATGGACTTCTCCAAAAACTTATCCAATCCTTTTTTAAACACAGCTATACTAACTGCACTAACCACATCCTCTGACAACAAATTCCAGAGTTTAATTGTGCATTGAGTGAAAAAGAACTTTTTCTGATTAGTTTTAAAGGTGCCACATGCTAACTTAATGGAGTGCTGTTGCGACCGTCGCCAGATGTCTCCACTCCACCCTCCTTACCTCTTTGGCGACTCCCTCTTTGGTTGATGGAAGTTTAGCTGCCGTGGCGTCATCTTGCTGACCACTTCTGGCATCCCTGGACCGGCTACATGCTGCCTTGTGCCATGTTCTCCTGAGTCCTAAGTGCGCGCGCTCGGCGCGGCCCCGACTCAAGTACCAGCTGTGGTGCGAACCTCAGGGGCGTCCCCCTGAGATGACGTCATCCTCGCCGGATACTTAAGGTCTTCGTATTTGCTAGCTATTCGAGTTAGCAAGGGTGGGATTTCCTCCAGGTATTGCTGCAGATGGGATTCGGTCTCTGCATACCTTACTACTCTGCCTCCTCGGACTCTACCAGGGGTACCCACTCCTCTAGGGCCTCGCTCTCTTTCTTACTTTTCAGGTCGCAGTCTGGAACCGGTACTCGCTCCTCAAGGGCCCACGTTCCCGGACCTGCTACCGAATACTACTTCTGCCAGGAAGTCACCGCTGCCTACAACACCAGTGAGTTACCATCTCTCTCTCAGAGCTTTCCCTGGAACCAGGTACTCGCTCCTCGAGGGCCTACTTCATTCCAGCCTCAGGGCTGCCTCAAGAGACTATTGTGTGAGTGTTACCATCCAGGTTCTGTTCCTGAACTCTGCATACTCTGCCTACTCACTATATTTCAGTTTCTCTACAGCTCAGCCATCCTGGGATCGCTGTTCCAGTGCCTGAGGGACTACATCCCAGCCGGGCTCTTCCAGCTCACTACTGCCACTTCTGGTGGTTCACTTACAGTTTAATAAAAGAACTAGTGTGTGTCTGTCTCCCAACTCTGAGCCTGACCGGTGGCCCCTCTCGGGATCTTCCCCCGTGGGTGTGGTCATCTGCCAGCGGCCCAAGGATCCACCCACAAATATCACAAATAATAACAGATTGCTAACTCCATGGATCCGGCACAGTTCAATGCCTTACAGGCCATACCGGGCCTGACCCTGCGTATTTCGGAGCAGCAAGACGCCTTGGAGAAACTTACTTCAGCATTTCATCAGCTACACACACAGAAGATTCAAGGCACAGCTTCCAACCATGAAGGTCAGTTACAGGACGTAACTTTAAAGACTGCTGTACCACTGGTGGCTCCAATTCGTTTTTCCAGAGAAATTCAGAAGACCCGGGGTTTTTTAAACCAGTGCTGCATGCATTTTGCTTTACAGCAATCTTTATTTCCTATGGCTCTTTTCAAGACTACCTACATCCTTTCATACCTGGATGGTAGGGCTTTGTCTTGGGCATCTACCTTGTGGGAACGCATGGACCCCATTTTGCAGGACATAGAAGGATTTATGGACTTATTTAAATCCGTTTTCGATGACCCTGCTCGAACTTCTGTCACCGGTTCTGCTTTGGTTGAATTGAGGCAAATTCAGCCAAGATCATTGGCTGAATTTGCCATACAGTTTAAAACTCTTGCGGCGGAACTCTGCTGGGACCCCAAATGTCTCAAGACTCTCTTTTTCAAAGGCCTGGATAACCGTTTAAAGGATGCTGGCTGCTCGTGAAACACCTGAGTCACTGGACGAATTAGTAGCCTTGGCCACTCGGATTGATCACCGGCTCCCGGACGAGGTGAAGGAACTCCGGCCTAAGATGTTACCTGGGTTGAAAAAGGCTAGTGCTATACCTGCACCTCGGATGGTTCCAGTAATCCCTGCTACTGATAAAGATGAACCAATGCAACTTGGTCATGGATGTTTGAATTCCAAAGAGAGAAGACTTCGGAAGAGGCGTGGCCTTTGCATGTACTGTGGTCAGCCCGGCCACGATGTCTACATGCTCCATTCGTCCGGAAAACGGACGGGCCTAAGTCCTGCAGGAGGACTGTTCTTAGGCCTTACTACACCCTCTCCTCCGCTCTCTCTCCCAGTCTCCTTGACCTACGGACCAGTCACGGTTCAGACTCCTGCCCTGGTGGATTCAGGGGCAGGAGGCAACTTCATTCTCAGACGTCTAGTAGAATACTTGAGGATTCCCCTCATCAAGTTGAAAGATCCACTACTGTTATCCTCCATTCATGGAGAGCCCTTACCGGGCGACGTGACTTGCCAAACCATACCAGTTACTCTCTGCACCGGAGCTCTCCACACGGAATCACTCTCCTTCTTTGTACTGGAAAGGGCTATGCACCCTATTGTCCTGGGGTTACCCTGGTTGCAAGTGCACCAACCCAAATTTGAATGGGCATCCTTGGATCTCTCCCGCTTGGGTCCAGAATGTCACGGCAGGTGCCTTAAGGAAATCTCACCTATCATTTGCATGCCTATGACGCCAGTGATGCCAAGACTGCCACCTCAATATGCATTCTTCGGGGATTTATTTTCCAAAGAAGTGGCTGATATTCTTTCTCCACATAGGCCCTATGACTGTGCCATAAGACTGAAGCCCAATGCTGAGCCACCGAAAGGACGGGTGTATCCTCTCTCAGCCATTGAGAATAAAGAAATGTTGGAATATATTGAAGAAAATCTCCAGAAGGGCTTTATCAGACCATCAAAGTCGCCAGCCAGCACAGGCTTTTTCTTTGTGGGGAAGATGGACAGTATCCTATGTCCATGTATCGATTACCGAGGTCTAAACGAAATCATGATCAAAGACCGTTACCCCTTGCCATTAATCTCGGAGCTGTTTGACTGGCTGCAAGGGGCCAAGGTATTTTCAAAGCTCGACCTGAAGGGGGCCTACAACCTCATTTGCATTCGGAGCGTTGATGAATGGAAAACGGTCTTCAACACGCGAGACAGCTACTTCGAGTATCTAGTAATGCCGTTCGGGTTGTGTAATGCACCCGCCATTTTCCAAAATATGATGAACGACAGCTTGCGGGATCTGCTGTACAAGAATGTTGTAATCTACCTAGATGACATATTAATCTTCTCCCAGGAGATGGACACTCACATTGCAGATGTCAAGGAAGTACTCCACCGTCTTCACAAACACCGGCTGTCTGCCAAACTCTCTAAGTGTGAATTTCACAAAGACTCAGTGCCTTTTCTAGGCTACATAGTGTCGAAAGAAGGCTTCCAAATGGACTATCACAAGCTTGAAAGTATCAAGAATTGGTCCCAACCTACCAGCCTGAAGGCTTTAAGGAGATTCCTGAGGTTCACCAACTATTATCAAAGCTTTATAAAGAACTATTCTTCTTTAACCGTACCCTTTACTGCGATGACTCGCAGGGGTGCCAACGCTTCAAAATGGTCAGCGTAGGCTATTTCCGCGTTCGAAAAATTGAAGACTACCTTCTCCACAGAACCGTGCTTGCGGCATCCAGACCCCAACAAGCCCTTTATCATTGAAGTTGATGCTTCAGATGTGGGGGTAGGGGCTGTGTTAAGCCAAACAGGAGATTCGAAAGCCTTACGTCCCTGTTCCTTCTTCTCACGAAGATTTTCTCCAGCCGAGAAAAACTATGGGATCGGTGATAAAGAGCTCTTGGCAATAAAGCTTGCATTCGAGGAATGGCAGCCTTGGCTCGAAGGCGCTCAACATCAAATAACCGTATTCACGGATCATAAAAATCTAGAGTATCTCTGCCACGCATAACGTCTGAATTTCAGACAGGCCAGATGGTCCTTATTTTTTAATCGTTTTGATTTTGTGTTGAAGTTCTGCCCTGGAGATAGAAACACCACAGCAGACGCTCTGCCACGCTCTTTTCATTCGGAGGATGTGCCTGATGAGCGACAGCACATAATTGACCCGAAGAAGATCCTCTTGGCATCCATCCAGTCTGTACCCGCTGGTAAAACAATTGTTCCTAAAAGACTCAGGAAGAAAGTGCTCTTTTGGGTGCATGATTCCAAGCTGGCTGGCCATTCTGGCCAACGCTGTACCCTGCACAAGATAAGGAAGCTGTATTGGTGGCCTACCATCAAAAAGGATACCTATTTCTATGTGGCATCCTGCACCAATTGTGCCAAGAACAAACCTGCTTCTGGACAACCATGGGGTCAGATGCAACCACTGCCAGTTCCAGAACGGCCCTGGTCGCACATCGCTACTGTCTTTGTAGTCAATTTACCCACTTACAGAGGAATGAATACCATCTGGGTGACAGTGGATCGATTTAGCAAGATGGCACACTTCTTGGTGCTCCCTGGCATACTTTCAGCCTTGGAGCTTGCAAAGCTCTTCATAACGCACATATTCCGCCTCCATGGACTATCTTCTCACATCGTATCCGACCGTGGGTCCCAATTCATGGCACGATTCTGGAGGGCCTTGTGCAAATTGTTTGATATCTCTCTAGACTACACCTCAGCCTATCATCCGCAGTCGAATGGCCAGATGGAACGGATGAATCGAACAATGAAACAGTTTATTCGAGCTTATGTCACGTCCTGACAGAATAACTGGGCTGAATTGCTTCCATGGGCTGAATTCACCATCAACTCTCATCCAGCAACATCTACTGGATTGTAGAGATGTGCATTCGTTTTTGCCGAATTGGAAAATTGCAACGAAATTGTCCAATTCGGCATGTTTCAGGGAGCCCGAAAAAAATCAGGATTTTCCTGTTTTTTCGCAAAAATTCGTTTTTCCGATTAGTGCGCACTAATGGGAGTCAGCGCGTGCTAACTCCCCGTTAGTGCGCGCTAAGTCCTGTTAGTGCGCACTAACAAAAACTAACAAAAACTAACAAAAACTAACAAAATCTAACGGGGAGTTAGCGCACACTAACGGGGAGTTAGCGCGCACTAACTAAAAATCGATTTTTCGTGAAAAAAAAGACCCGAACCGAAAAAAAACGACATTTTCCATGGCGGCCGAAAAACGAAGAATGACACGAACACAAAAAACGATGCACATCTTTACTGGATTGTCACCTTTTGAAGTGGTTTTTGGACATTCCCCAACACCGCCACTTCCACTGAAGCTTTCAGTGACGTCCCTAGCAGCTCAATCCACTGCTGATTATATCCATAACCTGTGGGTTCAGACAAAGGACATGCTAATCAAAGCGAGTGACCGTGCTAAGAAGTACTATGATGCGCACCATTCGCAAGCTCCAGTTTTCAAGCCAGAAGACAAGGTCTGGTTGTCAACCAAGCACCTCAGACTTAAATTACCCTCCTCTCGGTTTGCTCCTCGCTACATGGGACCATTCCCAGTCCTTCAACGTATTGGCAAAGTCACCTACCGTCTGAAGCTACCACCTGGTCTCAACATCCATAATGCTTTCCACGTTTCACTTCTGAAACCGCTCATACTCAGCAAATTTTCTTCCAAATCTCAGGACAAACCTGCCATCAATGCAGAAGACGACTTAGAGTTTAAAGTCGAAGAGATTCTGGATGTTCGAAAAAGAGGCAATACTTTTGAATATCTTCTCTCCTGGGAAGGTTTCAGCCCCGAAGAAAACTCTTGGGAGCCTCAGACCAATATCCTTGACAAAGAGATGCTTCATCAGTTCCACATCGCGCATCCTTCCAAACCCAAGCCTGGTAGCCGAAGAGGAGATCGCCCTTTGAAGGGGGGTACTGTTGCGACCATCACTGCCTGACGTCTCCACTCTGCCCTCCTTACCTCTTTGGTGACTCCCTCTTTTGTTGATGGACGTTAGGCTGCTGTGGCGTCATCTTGCTGACCTCCTCCGGCATCTCTGGACTGGCTAGATGCTGCCTTCTGCCATGTTCTCTTGAGACCTAAGGGCGCACGTGCGGTGTGGCCCCGACTCAATTACCAGCTTTGGCGTGAACCTCAGGGGTGTCCCCCTGAGACGACGTCATCCTCGCCGGATACTTAAGGTCTTCGTATTTGCTAGCTATTTGAGTTAGCAAGGGTGGGATTTCCTCCAGGTATCGCTGCAGATGGGATTCGCTCTCTGCATACCTTGCTACTCTGCATCCTCGGACTTTACCGGGGGTACCCACTCCTCAGGGGCCTCGCTCTCTCTCTTACTTTTCAGGTTGCAGTCTGGAACCGGTACTCGCTCCTCGAGGGCCCACGTTCCCGGACCTGCTACCGAATACTACTTCTGCCAGGAAGTCACCACTGCCTACAACACTAGTGAGTTACCATCTCTCTCAGAACTTTCCCTGGAACCAGGTACTCGCTCCTTGAGGGCCTACTTCATTCCAGCCTCAGGGCTGCCTCAAGAGACTATTGTGTGAGTGCTACCATCCAGGTTCTTTTCCTGAACTCTGCATAGTCTGCCTATACACTATATTTCAGTTTCTCTACAGCTCAGCCATCCTGGGATCACTGTTCCAGTGCCTGAGGGACTACATCCCAGCCGGGCTCTTCCAGCTCACTACTGCCACATCTGGTGGTTCACCTACATTTTAATAAAAGAACTAGTGTGTGTCTATCTCCAAACTCTGAGACTGACTGGTGGCCCCTCTCGGAATCTTCCCCCGTGGGTGTGGTCATTTGCCACCGGCCCAAGGATCCACCCACAAATATCACAAATAAGAACAAGTGCCCACTCCTCTTTCTATTATCTGAAAGAGTAAATAACAGATTCACATCTACCTGTTCTAGACCTCTCATGATTTTTAACACCTCTAATTTTTACTAATAGGTTTGAAATTTCATTTTTGAGTTCCTTCAGAACTCTGGGGTGTATACCATCCGGTCCAGGTGATTTACTACTCTTCAGTTTGTCACCACATCTTCTAGGTTCACCGTAATTTGGTTCAGTCCATCTGCATTGCGTTGGCAAGTTCAATGTAAGAGAGGCTAAGGGAGAATATGAAAAGAAGTTGACCCTAGAGGCAAAAACTCACAGTAAAAACTTTTAAAATGTATCCGAAGCAAAAAGCCTGTGAGGCAGTCAGTTGGACCGTTAGATGATCGAGTACTTAAAGGGGCACCTAGAGAAGATAAGGCCATTGTGGAAAGATTAAATGATTTCTTTGCTTTGGTGTTTACTGGAGGATGTTGGGGAGGTCCCTGTATGGGAGAAGGTTTTCATAGGTAATGATTCAGATGGACTGAACCAAATCACAGTGAACCTAGAAGTTGTGGTAGGCCTGATTGACAAACTGAAGATTAGTTAATCACCTGGACTGGATGGTATACACCCCAGAGTTCTGAAGTAACTCAAAAATGAAATTTCAGACCTATTAATAAAAATTTGTATTTAAAATCTTCCATTGTACCTGAAGACTGGAGGATAGCTAATGTAACCCAAATATTTCAAAAGGGCTCCAGGGGCAAGTCGGGAAACTACAGACAGGTTAGCCTGACTTCAGTGCCAGGAAAAATAGTGGAAAGTGTTCTAAGCATCAAAATCACAGAACATATAGAAAGACATGGTTTAATGGAACAAAGTCAGCATGGCTTTACCCAAGGCAAGTCTTGCCTCACAAATCTGCTTCACTTTTTTGAAGGAGTTAATAAACATGTGGATAAAGGTGAACTGGTAGGTGTAGTGTACTTGGATTTTCAGAAGGCATTTGACAAAGTTCCTCATGAGAGGCTTCTAGGAAAAGTAAAATGTCATGGGATAGGTGGCGATGTCCTTTCATGGATTACAAACTGACTAAAAGACAGTAGGATTAAATGGACAATTTTCTCAGTGGAAGGGAGTGGGCAGTAGGGATGTGCAGACCAAAAGTTTAAGTTCATAAGTCCATAAGTCGAAAGGGGGGGTCATTTGCGGTCAATATGGACATATGGAGAATTCCATAAGTTGAGTCTATGTCCATATGTGCAAATAAAAATTTAAACCCCTCACCCGCCTTAATCCCCCCCCCCCCAAGACTTACCAAAACTCCCTGGTGGTCCAGCGGGGTCAGGACGCCATTTCTGAACTCCTTTGCAAGGAGCACGTGAGGTCGGCGTCACGTCGGAGTGACGCGGCGTCACGTGATTCCCCGCGGGTCTGCTCCCGGACCCCTCGTTGGGCCCAAAAGGCACTTTTGGCCAGCTTGGGGGGGTCAGGAGGCCCCCCCCAAGCTGGCCAAAAGTACCTTTTGGGCCCAACGAGGGGTCCGGGAGCGAACCCGAGGGGAATCACGTGACGTCGGCGCCACGTCGGAGTGACGCGGCGTCACGTGATTCCCCGCGGGTCTGCTCCCGGACCCCTCGTTGGGCCCAAAAGGCACTTTTGGCCAGCTTGGGGGGGGGCAGGAGGCCCCCCCCAAGCTGGCCAAAAGTGCCATTTGGGTCCAACGAGGGGTCCGGGAGCGGAACCGCAATGGACCACGTGACGTCGGCGTCACGTCGGAGTGACGCCGACGTCACGTGATTCCCCGCGCGTCCGCTCCCGGACCCTCACGGAACTTTTGGTCAGCTTGGGGAGTTTTGGTAAGTCTTGGGGGGGGGGATTAAGGAGGGTGAGGGGTTTAAATTTTTATTTAGATCAACAATCGCGATTTCCAACGTATTCAACATAGCTATGTTGAATAAGTTGGAAATCCGATCGTTTACGCCTCATCACTTTTTTAAGTTAAAAAAAAATAAAAAGTTGCGTTTTACATTTAAGTTCAAAACAAATGCACAACCCTAGTGGGCAGTGGAGTGCCTCAGGGATCTGAATTGGCTTCCAATCCAATACCGCATACAATATAAACTGGCTTGTTTAATTCAAAATGTTGTACACGGAGAGTGAACGGAATGGCTGAATACATCTTTGCGCCTGCACATACCTCAGAGAGACCTGAGATCAGCTAATAAGGGTTTGTTATCAATTCCCAATATTAAATCGGCAAGGCTTACCCAGGTGAGAGAACGCGTACTGTCTGTTGCTGGAGCAAAATTGTGGAACTCTTTACCAACGTCTCTGAGGTTATGTACAGAAAAAAAACAATTCAAAACTGACCTCAAGACTTGGCTATTTAAATGTGCTTTTACCGAATATGAGCTTTTAACCTCGAACACCAAATAATGAAGGCCGTAGTAAGACACAAATAAGCAAATCCAGTTATACCAGCATTGCTGAACTAATCGGGCCAATCCTTTTTATGATTTGTCTGCTGTTTTTTGTGGTTTTTGATTATTTGTTTTTATTTTCTTACTTTATTTTAATTGACTTATCTTACTTTTACTGTTCTTAATAACTAACTTATTTCATATTTTTAACAGAGTTAGTTATTACTTTTTATAAATGTATTGTATTTATTATATGTTTTAAACCCTGTAAACCGTTGTGACGGTATAGAAATACAATAAACTAAACTAAACTAAACTTACTTTTCAATATATTTATAAATGATCTGGAAAGAAATATGAGTGAGGTAATCAAATTTGCAGATTTTACAAAATTATTCAGGGGGTCCGGGAGCGACCTCCTGCACTCGGACCTTATTGCCAGTATTCAAAATGGCGCCGGCACTACCTTTGCCCTCACTATGTCATAGGGGCCGACGGTCGGCCCCTGTGACATAGTGAGGGAAAAGGCTAGCGCCGGCGCCATTTTCAGTACTGGCAGCCGCTAGCCTTTGCCCTCACTATGTCACAGGGGACGGCCGTCGGCCCCTGTGACATAGTGAGGGCAAAGGTAGCGTGGGCGCCATTTTGAATACTGGCAATATGGCCCGAGTGCAGAAGGTCGCTCCCGGACCCCCGCTGGAATTTTGGCAAGTCTTGTGGGGGTCAGGAGGCCCCCCCAAGCTGGCCAAAAGTCCCTGGGGGTCCAGCGCCGGCCATCCAGTGCTCCTACCATGTGACAGGGACCGGCCAATGGCACGGATACCCTGTCATATGGTAAGGGCAAAGGGCCATCGGCGCCATTTTTATTAGTGGCAGCCGATGGCCCAAGAGCGGGAGATCGCTCCCTGTGTCCCCGCTGGACCACCAGGTAATTTTAAAAGGTTTGGGGGTGGGGGGTCGGGAGGGTGGGGGAGGCTAAGGGTCGGGGGGGGGGGGGTTTATCGGGCCATCGGCGCCATTTATATTAGTGGCAGCCAAAATGGCGCCAATGGCCCGAGAGCGGGAGATCGCGCTGGGACCCCTCCACTGGACCACCAGGTAATTTAAAACATTTTGGGGGGGTTCGGGAGGGTGGGGGATTTGTTTTAAAGGGTCAGGGTGGGTTTAGGGGTTGTTTTGGTGTGCTGGTTTTCCCGCCCTCCCCCCCTCCCCCGATTTACGATTTTTCATGATAAATCGGGGGAATTTCTATTGTATCGCGACTCTAACGATTTTTGACTATTTAAAAAATATCTGACGATTTTTTTTAAATCGTCAATAAATGATTCACATCCCTAGAATGTGGCTGCATTGTATCCCAACATTTCCATGAAGGTTTTTGAGACACTGTTTGATTGAAGAGGCTCTGAACATTAAAAATTAGATTGTATATTCTATGAGGTGGGAGGAATGTTTTCCTGATTTGAGTATCCAGACATGGACCAATGAATTCTAATTACTTTATTTATGACAACCCTCAGAGATAGGAGAGTTTGAATTGTAAAGGATGTGTTCTCTTTTGCCTCTTGTAAAGTTCTGCTCAATATTAGCCAATTGCCCAATTGTCTAAGCATGGGAAGACAAAAACATTGTGCTTCCTGAGATGAGCTGCTACTATGACTAGGCATTTGGTAAAAACTTTTGAACCTGCAGAAAGGTTACATGGTAGGACCATATACTGATAATGTTTGTCTGCTATTGTGAATGGGGATGTGAGTTAAGGTGTTTGAGATCCAGAGAAGTCAGCCAATAGTCCATTTGTAAGTGAAAAAGGAAGGAGTTAATTCAGAACCTTTCCTTTTTGAGATATGTGTTTAGATTCTTCAGGTCCAGGACTGGACAAAAGCCTCTTGAATTATTTGAGATTTATTTATTTATTTATTTATTTATTTAAGGCTTTTATATACCGACTTTCTTGATACAAATCAAATCAACTCGGTTTACATCGAATTAAGCAGTTAACCATATCCAAATAACAAGAGACAAAATTTGATGAAGCAAAAAGTTACATTGTAACAAGGGCGCATTAACTGGGGATAGGAAATAAAGAGGGGGTGAACAATGATAGTGTACTATATACAGATGAGGGTGTGGGAGGGAGGCAAAGGAGCCAACCTCATTATGATGTATTTGTGTGTCTTAGTGCTTGTTTATATACAGAAGTGATAGGAACAATTCTGAGTCGAAAAGTTGGACTAGGAACAGGGAAAGGCTCGACCGAAGAGCCATGTCTTGAGTTTCTTTTTAAAAGTTAGGAAACAGGTTTCCTGCCTGAGGTCCGGGGACATGGCGTTCCAGATGGAGGGACCTATTGATGTTTGAGTGGTGCACCACTTTGATTGGAGGAACGTGTAAGGATCCCTTGTAAGCTTCCCTTAAGGGTCTGGCCGTAGAGTGTAGTTTGAGTGGATGTAGCAGGTCAAGGGGGGCTCTGATGGTGAATGTTTTTGTGAATAATTGTAAGTGATTTATGGAGAATCCTAAAGTTTACTGGGAGCCAATGAAGATCTTTTAATATAGGAGAGATGTGCTCTCTCCAATTAGCATTCGTCAGAATTCTCGCCGCCGCATTTTGGAGCAACTGGAGGGGTTTTATTGTAGTAGCAGGAAGGCCTTGCAGGATGGAATTGCAGTAATCGACCTTGGAGAACAGAATGGCTTGGAGAACAGATCTGAAATCATGATGGAATAGAAGAGGCTTGAATGTTTTGAGTACCTGTAGCTTGTAGAAGCACTCCTTCGTAGTGTGGTTTATAAATTTCTTTAGGCTCAGGTGACTATCTATTATGACTCCAAGGTCTCTTGCATGGGAGATTTGTATGTTAGCGTGCAGCTGTTGATGGAAGGGACTGCCTTCTGGGGTGATGAGCAGGAGTTCTGTCTTGGCAGTGTTAAGCACCAAGTTGAGGCTTGAAAGGTGATGGTTGATCGTTTGCAAGTGAGAATCCCATAGTTTGACTGCTGAATCCAGTGAGTTAGATATGGGGATTAAAATTTGAATGTCGTCTGCGTATATGTAGAACTTCAGTTTTAGTTTTGAGAGTAAATGGCAGAGAGGGAGTAGGTAAATATTGAACAGGGTGGGCGATAAAGAGGAGCCCTGGGGGACTCCAAATGGGGAGTTAGTGCGAGGAGATTCCTTGTTATTGAGTTTATCCTTGTAGCCTCTGTTGCTAAGGAATGAGTCGAACCATCTGAGAACGGATCCTGCGATTCCTATGTCTGATAACCAGTTTAGAAGGGTAGTATGATTTATGGTGTCGAAAGCTGCAGAGATATCGAGAAGTGCTAGGAGGAAGGACTGTCCTTTGTCAATGTCAATATATACCTGATCTAAGAGTGAAATGAGGAGGGTTTCGGTGTTGTGTTCTTTTCGGAATCCATATTGTGATGGATGTAGAATATTATGTTCCTCCAAGTAATTTGAAAGTTGATTATTTACGATTTCTCCATGATCTTGGCTACAAACAGCAAATTTGATATAGGGTGGTAGTTGTTGGGGTCGTCCGGGTCCAGGTTCGGTTTTTTGAGTATAGGTTTAAAGGTGGCCAATTTGAGAGCGTCCGGGAAGATTCCTTGTGAGAGGGAGCAGTTGATAATATCTGCTAGATGTTTAGAGATGGATTCCGGTGTGAGAATCAGAAATTTGGATGGGATTTGGTCTAGAGGGTGAGTGGAGGGTTCCATTCTTTTTATCAGGTTTTCCACCTCTATAGTGTAAGTGGGATCGAAAGATTCCAACCCTGCATCCGGGTTCGGGGGGTGGGGGGGATCCAGATATCGCGCGTTAGGGCTGGTAGGAAATCTAGCCAGGGTATTGGAGATTTTGTTCTGGAAGAATAAGGCCAGATCATTGGCTTTCGATTGGGCTAGGTCGTCAGGGATTGATGGGGGAGCAGTTTTGGTGAGTTCCGAGACGTACGAGAAGAGAGCCTTCACATCGAAAATCATATCATGGATACGGTGGGCATAGAAATCTCTTTTAGTTCATAGCGTTGCAGTTCTGTAGTGGTGGAGAGCGGCTTTGTATATGGTTAGAGAGTGAGGGTTGGGGTTCTTCCTCCATTCCTTTTCTTTCCGTCTCAGGCTTTGTTTTAGTGAGCAGAGCTCCTTTGAGAACCATGGCTGCTTGTTTTTTTGAGAAGGGTTTATATTTTTTGTCGACAGTGGGCATAAGTTGTTGGCTATAGTTTCTGTGATATTTTGCCAAGAAAGAATAGCTGCATTGGGGTTTGATAGATCCAGGTTAGAAAGTTCTTTGATCAGAGAGTTGCCGAGAGCTTCTGATGGGCAGGGTTTCCTATAGTGCAGTGTGGTGAACTGAGGGGGTGCAGAAGATCTTGTTGTCGATCTGAGGGTGGAGGTGATCATGAAATAGTCTGACCATGGAACCGGGAGGCATAGAGGGGGTGAAAGTGGTGTAAGTCTGGTGTTTGTGAAGATAAGGTCAAGAGTATGACCTGCTTTATGTGTGGGTTGGTTGATGAGTTGTTTGAAGCCCATGTCCGAGAGGGCGGATAAGAGGGCTTCGCAGTTAGATGATCGAGGATTGGCGTCAATGTGTAGATTAAAGTCCCCAAGGATAATGGCTGGTGAGTCCAGGTTTAAGTATTTTGCTATGATTTCCACTATAGGAGAGGCATCCGTCTAGTAATCCGGGGGGGGGGGGGGGGGGGGGCGTATGTGAGGAGGATTTGGAGTAATTTGGATATGAACAGGTCTACCTCTAGTTTAGGTATTATATTGATAGGTTTTAGGGTGAGATTAAGATCTTTTTTGGCAGCCAGGAGGATACCTCCCCCTTTTTTCTTTTGTCTAGGGATGGAGAAGACATCGTATATCTGGGTAGGAAGTTGATTTGTTAAGACTGTGTCTGTGGGCTTCAGCCAGGTCTCTGTGATGGCACAGACGCCTGGTTTGTCGTCAAGCAAGTAGTCATGTAGAATGTGGGTTTTTTTGGTGATTGATTGGGCATTGAATAGTGTTAGAGTGAATAGGGCAAGCCCAAGGAGTTGGGTAAGAGGGGAGATCATCACCGGAATGAAATTTCTATGGAATTTGAGTTGGTACCACATCGGTGGCTTCATCTTGAAGGAGGTATTGTGATATAATATGGGTATTGAGTATCCTAGCATCCTTAGAGGATTATAGTATTTGTGTGGACAAGATTTGCCAGCAGTGGTTATCCTATGGCCTGAGAGAATGTGATGGATTGTGGATATGGTCTTTGAGGGGATAGGATTGATGTAGCGTAGCGGTGCTGTTCCGTGGTTCGGGTTCTTGGCTGTTTGGTGCCCGGCGGGGCCTAGTTTGAGGGCGATAGTCACTAGCGGAAGGGGACAGATTTTTACGACCGCCGCTCTTGTATGGTATGCTGAGAAGCAGGGGACCAGAATGAGCTTGCGTGGCCGGCCTCCGGACAAGTTCTTTGGTCAAAATTAATCTGTAGGGCTACACTTCGGGGCTGCACGAAGGAACGCACAAAGGGGCCTGCTCCTTCGGCATGTGACGCCGGGCTGGTTTCAATTTTAAAGGCCTCCGGAGACTCTCTGGATTGGCTGATGGGAGCGGCTGCTCCTATTGGCTGGTCCTAGGAGGGCTGCTTCGTGGGCAGGCCTCGAGGACGACAGGACGGCGCTGGATGGCTCGCGATCGGCGTTGGAGCCGCCAAGGGTAAGAGTGAATTTAAAGGGCCTTACCCCGGCGGGTCTGCGGCGCCGATTGCGCAGGCCCTCCCTCGCAGCGTCCGACGAAAGAGATGAGAAAGTACCTTAAATAAAATATTTTCCTATCTCTATCACTGAAACTTGTGCTTGAATTTTTAGAAGAGACATGATCTCTTTATTCAAAATGAAATTTGGTCTGAAGGAAAGTGTTGGGATGAAAAGATGTGAGAAGCAAGCAAAATCCATTGTTTAATTTATGGCCGAATATGGGCCAAATAATATAACCTTATTAAGGATCAATGAAACCTTATTAAAAATCATCCGGTTTACAGAAATCCTAATCTGAAAAGGTAGGTTTTTAACTCTGCCTTGAATTTCTTAGCATTAGTTTTCTGTCTCAATTGTAATGGGAGCGAATTCCAAAATTCAGGAGCTGCAACTGATACCCATTTTGAATTATCTGTAAGTCCCATTGATCTGAGGAGATGAGAGATCATTTGGGAATTAAAAAATGAAGCCTTCCCCCTACTGAAAGAACTTTGATGGGTACGGGTTTATATAGTTAAAAATATGACATTAATTTTTTGGGAAGATTGCTGTGCTTGTTTCTGCTGAGAACATTCTCCAAGCTTAGCTCTAGACCAAAGTTATTGTTGCTGGAATGATTACATCTGGTAATATCTTTGATATCAATATGGCTGATAATGCCTACAAGGGCAGTAATGTTTTTGATTTGCTTGAAATGGATATGTGCTCTGAACTGAAAAAGAATCTGAAGTGCCAGTGAATAGTGTTTGTATGGTGGTACAATGCTCCATCATGAGGCTTACTATCTCCTTAAATTTTCCTCCAAGCAAGTTGTTGCCTAGATATGGAAGATCTGCTAATTTATTGTGAACATTCTCCCATAGACATATACTCTTAACCAAGCTAATTGCCTTGCATTATTGCTATAGCAGAAGAAAAAGACATTTAAAACTGATTAGATGGACTCTATCGGGTATTTCATACATTCACTGATTTAGGGGCAAAAGGTTAAGAACATAAGAACATGCCATACTGGGTCAGACCAAGGGGCATCAAGCCCAGCATCCTGTTTCCAACAGTGGCCAATCCAGGCCAAAAGAACCTATCAAGTACCCAAAAACTGTCTATTCCATGTTACCATTGCTAGTAATAGCAGTGGCTATTTTCTAAGTCAACTTAATTAATAGCAGGTAATGGACTTCTCCTCCAAGAACTTATCCAAACCTTTTTTAAACACAGCTATACTAACTACACACTAACCACATCCTCTGGCAACAAATTCCAGAGTTTAATTTTGCGTTGAGTAAAAAAGAACTTTCTCCAATTAGTTTTAAATGTGCCACATGCTAACTTCATGGAGTGCCCCCTAGTCTTTCTATTATCTGAAAGAGTAAATAACAGATTCACCACTACCTGTTCTAGACCTCTCATGATTTTAAACACCTCTATCATATCCCCCCTCAGCCGTCTCTTCTCCAAGCTGAAAAGTCCTAACCTCTTTAGTCTTTCCTCATAGGGGAGCTTATCATTTTGGTAGCCCTTCTCTGTACCTTCTCCATCGCAATTATATCTTTTTTGAGATGCGGCGACCAGAATTGTACACAGTATTCAAGGTGCGGTCTCACCATGGAGCATTACAGAGGCATTATGACATTTTACATTTTATTTACCATTCCCTTTCTAATAATTCCCAACATTCTGTTTGCTTTTTTGACTGCCGCAGCACACTGAACCGACGATTTCAATGTGTTATCCACTATGATGCCTAGATCTCTTTCTTGGGTTGTAGCACTAGCACCTAATATGGAACCTAACAAGATTGCAAGATTGCAAGATTGAAGCTCATTAGATGACAAAGGTTCTTTTACTTTTTATAAATAATTGTACATATAGCACAATCTGGAACTGGTGAGCAGAAATACTGCTCCAAAGCATTGCTAATTGAAACTTTTTGTACCCAGTAGTATCCAAGAGTCTTGGGTTTTTTTTACAGGTGGTGTTAGAAAAAATGTTTTATTTATTTATTTATTTTTGCTTTTTTTTTTTTTTTTTTTTTTTTTTTTTTAGAGCTGCTTCAATGACAGCTGAGTCACAGGGAAGATGGACTTTGTAATTGTCTGGACAGTTCTCTGAAGTTTTAGTTGAAGTTAGTGTGAATGACTGTGAGCTGTTTCCCATCAGACACTGGGTATTGGGACAAAAATATATTTTCCAAAGGTACCTCTTGGTGAAGAAAAAGGAACAGCCTTCAGAAAAAGATAAGAAAAATGATTTTGTAGGAAAGGAAACATGGTTAATGGTAACAGAGTGGGAATGCAGGAAATTACTTCTGCTATTATTAGAGCAGAGTGAAAAGAAAATACATATATGTAAAAAAAATAATTTATGTGAGATCACAATTGGAAATTGTACTGTCAATGGGCAGTTTAAAAGTTATATTTACAGGAAAGGGATGTTGAACCAGTTTTTCACTGTGCCTGCAACAGCTCTGAATAGCAAGCTGTGAAGTATGAATGTGATCCCAGAGAGCTGAGACACCTGAGGCATGAAAAATATTGAACTTTGACTTAATATTCCCTGAATAAACTGGGGAAATTTGAAAGGGAGTTCCCAAACATATGTCTAAAAAATAGCAATGAAATAAATCTGTAGGAGTTAGTTCTTAATAAAGGGGAAAATGATACAGATATAGAATAAATCAAATTGAGAAAAAGTGAGTGAACTAGTTGGAAAGTAAAAGTATACGCATTCACAAAGAATGGACTTAAAAATTGTCTAGTGAGAGTTACATGCTTGATGTAGGATTTATATAATTGTATAATATTCTTCTGCAAACCTAAGTCAGTTTGTTCCTTGCCCTCAAATTACCTTCAGTGAGTCTGTGAAACTAGCTAGTATATATAGAGAGATATGCTAGTAAAAAAAAGTGTGCCCAGGGTTTCTCATATTGTCTGGTCCAAAACTGATATAAAAATGTTTGCAATTAAACAAAAGTGACAATATATATTGTTGCATTTTCATTAAGTAATTAACAGAAAGCATATAGAAAGTTAAAGGTAGAATTTAAAAGGGCCACATGTGCGCACTGAAACGAGCGTATGTTGCGGCACACGCCAAAGGCAATGCATTTTGTAATGTTCACACATATGCATGCAAACAACGCAAAATATGTTCATGTATTGGCTGCAAACTGTGCGTCGACGTGCGCACTGTGCAATAGTGTGCGTATGTTCACACTCACACACACATGGAAATGGAAGGGTGGGACACTTTGGGCAAAATGCTAGGGATGTGCAGAGGGACGCCATACGTTGCATTTGTGATTCGGATTCGTCGGGGAGCAGATACGTTGCATTCGGCCGTATGGCACCCTGATGCGTTAATACAGTGATTTATATACGTCTCCCAGCTAAAATTTAAATTAACTACAACCCCCCACCCTCCTGACCCCCCCAAGACTTACCAAAACTCCCTGGTGGTCCAGCGGGGAGTCCGGGAACCAACCCCTGTACTCTCACACCCTCAATGCCAGTTTCATCATGGCGCCGATAGCCTTTGTCACAGGGGCTACCGGTGCCATTGGTCAGCCCTTGTCACATGGTCATCGACGCCATCTTGTGCTCCTACCATGTGACAGGGGCTGACCAATGGCACCGGTAGCCCCTGTGACATAGTATGGGCAAAGGCTATCAGCACCATTTTGAGTACTGGCATCAGATGGCCGGAGTGCAGGAGGTCGCTCCGGGACCCTCGTTGGACCCCCAGGGATCACATTTGCCCTCACTATGTCGACCGTCGGTATTTGTGACATAGTGAGGGCAAAGGCGATCGGCGCCATTTTGAGTATTGGCATTGGACGCCCGGCGTGCAGGAGGTCGCTCCTGGACCCCCGCTGGACTTTTGACAAGTCTTGTGGGGGTCAGGAGGCCCCCCCAAGCTGGCCAAAAGTCCCTGGGGTCCAACAGGGGTGCCGGAGTGACCTCCTGCACTCCGGCCATCCGATGCCCTCCTACCAAGGGAGGAGAACAGAAGGACAGCGGCAGATCTGGAGAACAAGTGGTCCCCAGGGAGCAAGGGTAACCCAGCAGCAGAATCAGAGGTGGAGTACTTCCCCTTGAGCAAGGGGATCTCAGCAGCAGATCTGGAGGTGGAATTGGGTCCCCCAGGATGGTGTGGACCCCAGCGGCAGTCCAGGATGCAAAGTTAGGTCCACCAGGAGGGGGTGGACCCCAGATCAGACCAGGTGGTGAAGACAGGTCCCCCAAAAGGATGTGAGCCCCAGCATTGGCACAGACCTTTCCACAGAGTAGACCTCACAGTGGAGCGGGAGGAGATTGTTTACATACAATGGAAACACCCCCCCCCCCCCAGGTCAACACTGACTACCAGCTCAGATGCATCTTTTCACATGGGTGAGACTTGGGAAAAAAGGGGAAGGATAATAATAATACTTGCTTAAGCAGGAACGGAAGAAGTCCCTTCTATTCCATATGTTGGTAAACTGTGGGGGCCAACAACCCCAAATTGCCAAATATTAAATGTTCTTGCTATCTTGTAGAAATATATATAGTTGCGTAGCCTACTAACCATGAGTAAATTAGCAATACACATAGTCATATAGAGATGTATATACTGTATAGTCTAATAAACCAGTATATATTTGTACATTCTGCCAATCTTGTTCACAGTCCCATTTGTTTTCTTGGGGTGAAGAGAGAAAAATCCCACCCACTAACACCTTCTTTCCCAGGAGGAGGCACCTGGCACCAAGAATGTGAGATCCGACAGAGCCTGTCCTAGGGGGGCTCCCGCCAGGTGAGTCTCGGATCCAGGAATTCTCCACGAGATAAGCGGTCAAGGAGGCATTCCAAATGGCAGAAGTGTCCCTAGAATTGCCGGGCCCAGATTGCGGTAGGAGGCTACCGTGATCCTGACCATCAATTTTAAATAAAGGTACTGGGTAAGGGGGAAGAAGGGAGAGGGTTGGGGTTGGTGTTTGGGTGTGATTCAGATTGCCATGGAATTTTTAATTTCTGCATTTAAGTGGAAGTTGGTGCAGCAGCTGGGGAGGGGGAGGGGTGTTCTCCTGGCACTATAACATTTTTATTTTAATTAAATGAGACATTTTTCAGGGGTGGAAAGGTCACCCTCAGAGGACCTTTGCAACTTGGGTGGGAGGGAGATGGGGGGGCAGGCCACATTGGGATTTTTATTTCTTGACTGTAACTTAACCAAATATATTCTTTTTTGAATATATCCAGTTAAGTTATACAGTTAACCATAGCCGATTAACTTCATATATAACCGGCTATATTAAAAAATAATATTCAATTATGTGTAACATTATTTGGCTATGGTTAGTCGGCTAATTTTAAGCAAGCACATTCAGTGGAAGTTTATCCCACTGAATATATGGGACAAATAATCCTGCTACCTGTAGCTGAGTAACTTATTCACTAAACATCCTACTGAAAGTGGACCCTTCTGTGTCTATGGGAAAAATGCTTAGTAAATGACTCCCTTATTCTGAAAGGACCATATGTTTTCCTTGTGGCAGGTCAGCTGTTCAACCTGATCTAGTGTTATTGCTTTTTACTCTTTTAATCCATTTTTGGGAGATTTCAAGTTGTGGGACTCTTGAGTGAGTGGTGCACAGAGGATTGGGACATCCCTGTGTATGGTTAAATCAAGGGAAAGGAAGATTCAGACCAGGTGCTATAACTCCTCCAGAGTTTTAACCTGCCTGTCCCCTAATACAAATAAGTTCAAGTTTCAGTTTGATTTTCTGTCAGTAACTATCCCCTCATTTTGGAGGCATAGAAGTTTTTTTCCACCCTTCCTAAGGTTTATATTTTCCTTATTTATTTTTTAATAGAATAAAGACCTTTGTTTGTCCACCTGGTACCAGAAAATCTATTGAAAAAAAATCTATTGAAAAAAGGCATCTTTCACCTAGGAAGAGCCTGAGGAGAGAAGGTTTCAATCTAACAAGTGTATTCCTGGCCCTTACTAGAGGGAAGGAGCTGAGAGTATTCAAGGACTGTGTTTTGCTGCTGACTCAGGTGCGCTACACTTGAGAGACGAGTGCCCATCTGGTACTTCATAGGGAGAGCTAAAGTAATTAAGAAGACTTCAGGAAAGTATGATAAATTGTTGGGACTTTATTCTAACCACTCCACAGTGGGGAATAGGCTTTGGAATTGAAAGGAGGATTGAACTAACTTCAATTTGAATAATGTGAGTAACCAGGAAAATAAAGAGTTCAAGTGTAAGAAATATGCTTCCAGTGAAATTAAAAGACTTTGCTAGAAGAGAGAGGTCACAAGTTTATTAGTCTCTCTGCTGACTTTATTTGAAACCCAAACTGAGTGCTGTAAATATTCTTCACAGACCGCCAGAAACTGCGTCCATGCTTTAATGAATTGGGAAGAATTTTGTGCAAATTCCTGTAGATTTGGCAGCAAAATATGAATATGCAAATATAATTGCTACTCCTGAAGAAGGAAATTCATTTCTGAAACATTGCAATGTTGGATTGAGTTAAGGACTGCACAGCAGTTTTTAAATTGCATTACAAAATATATAAAAAATAAGTAGTATGGAGCATATCTTGTGACCAATGGTTATATTTAAGCACTGTATTTCACTGGGAATTTGAAAGTTTTCGTGCCCGGTTTGTGCTATATGAAGGTCACTCATTTATGGATGAGTAAGATCATATAACAGGGAGATATATTTTTCATTTTTTCACTCCTTTGGTTAATTATAACTTAGTATTGTAAATATTTTTCAGTCATCTAATCAACTATCGGTAAAGAAGTTGGAAATTACATTGCTTCTCGGTTTGCTTTTTGGATGTAAAAGACTGTGATTATGATTAGTGCTGAATCCAGAGAAGCAAAAGTGGCGTGTACTGGGACTACTGCAAAAGGACTTTGAGGTTAAGCTGCCCCACACAGGGAGCCCTGGAACTCAAAAAGACTGTGCTGTTCCTGGAAAACTGTGCAGAAAAGGTCTATGTCTCTTCCTATGTGTTATGGACTGTGGGTTTGTGCACCCTTGGCCTGAGATGAGAGTTGTTACCACCTGTGGGGAGGAGCCCCACAGGTCCACACCATTAGGAGGTGAGGTCTGGCACAGCAGGGAGCTCTGGGTGAAACTGTGGAGAGGTCCCAAGGAGCGGGGTAATAGACTCAGCAAGGAGGGATCCCCACAGTAAGTAGAAAGTCTGGAGGTCAGTACCTGGGCAGAGACCTCCGAAGGGGATGGCGCTAGGTGGCCCGTGGATCGGGAAGCTTGAGACAGGACATGCAGGAGGTATTCCAGATGCAACCCTGAGTGGTGGAGCTGCGCAGCGAAGGAGGTACTGATGCAATGAAGTATGCCAACCTGCAGAGCCAGGAAGCCCAAGTCAGGCCCTCAAATGATGACGTGAACAGCCCAAGGAGCGATAGGTACCGGCAGTGACCGGTGGAAGAATCAAGGGTACTACCCCGAGGAAAGGGGAAGTTCCTACAGTCCCAAGTGAAGATGTGGGCACTACCCCAAGGAGTGGGGAAGCACTGGCAGTCTCTGTATAGAACGTAAGCACTGCCCCAAGGAGCAGGGAAGTGTTGTCTCTGTATAGAATGTAGGCACAGCCCCAAGGAGCGGGGAAAGCACTGAGATAGAACTCCCAAGTGGTGAAGGTGTTCCAAGAGGCGGCCCCGAGGAGTGGGGAGCCGGCAAGATAGGACTTCAGGAGGGTGCAGGGCCAGCCCGAGGAGCGGGGGAGGCCAGGAGACCAAGTCCACATAGAGTGTGCATGCTGGCCCCCAAGGAGCAGGTACCAGGCAGGGTCCAGAGTCCAAGAAGGTCTGATAGCGTCACCACAGGAACACGAAGACAGGAGCGCGTAGAGAAGTAGAGGAACTCATTGCCAAGTCGGATAGCTGTGGGTGAAGGTAGAGCTTAAGAACCCTGATCCAATGACATCATCAATCAAGGACGCCCCCGAGGTCCCCGCCGAAGAGGCTTCAAAAAAGGGCCGGTGGGGGGCGCTAGAGAGCAGCGCAACAAGATGGCCGCCTGATTTGCTAGCTCCTCCGAACCCCGGGAAATACACAGCATTTATAGCAGCAGTTGCGATACTTGACTCCTCAAACTAGCGGGCAGGGTTGCAGGAATAGTGCATGATGGCAGCACGAAAAAAGGCGACCGATTTAAAACAGTTTGCCTTCAGTAAACTGGCGGAGACACTCCTCACAGACGATGCTGAACAGGCCGAGAAGGCCCCAGACCACGAGGACCAGGCGGCCGGCCCTAGCTCCGACACCACGACTAGTGCGGCTTTAGAAACTTCTGCGCCGACGTCTGAGTTTCCCACCCGCTCTGAAATGAGAACCTGGTTTATAGAACTCAGAGCCGATTTAAAGGCTCATAAGGCGGAGATCGTGGCATCCATCGCAAACGTTCAGGAGGACTTAAATGCGCTGGGCCGCCGGGTAGACGATATGGACACTCGCCTGGATGGACAGGAGGTGTTAACAGACTCGCTTTCCACTCAAACTACCCGGTGTATCTCTGAATTAGATCTGCTCTCCGAGAAAGTGGAGGATCTGGAGAACAGATCAAGGAGGGCGAATCTCCGCTTGAGAGGCATTTCGGAGTCTGATGAATATACTGATTGTATGGCGACAGCTAAAGCCATCTGCCAGCATATCTTGTCCACCCATAAGGCTGCTCGGGGAGGGGAAGGGGGTCCCCCCGAGGTGGATCTTGAGCGCGCACACAGGGCAATGGGTCCTAGAACGGATGGCCGCCCGCGGGACATTATCCTGAAATTCCACCACTACCGCACTAAAGAAGAGGTGCTGTAAGCCGCGAGAGCGCAACAAATCATAAAATGGCAGAATCTGGAAATCTCCGTATTTAATGATCTCGCTCCAATAACATTACAGAAGCGATACCAGCTTAGAGACGTGACCACAGCCCTACGAAATGAGGAAATAAGGTACCGATGGGCATTTCCGTTCGCCCTTATCTTTCAGCGCAAAAGTATCACCTACCGAGTCAAGAGCCTGTCCGACGCTATAGATTCCTTTAAGCAAGCAGGACTGGATGCGCCATTTTTGGCCTCAGCAACGCGGCAACAAGGGCCTGGGCCTACCAGGGCTTCAAAATGGCGTCGCCCAGGACCCAGACGGGGCAGACTCCGTCGGCAACAATCGCAGCCCGAGGTTTCATCGGCGGGACTGGGCTGAGGGCGAACACTGTATGCCAAGCGGGTCACCGCTTTCCTAATGGCAGGAGTGGACAAAAGGGCCGTGCAATCTGGCCTTGTGGGACTCAGGTTTGCAGTTTTATGAGGAGCAACTGCTTTATGAACGTTTTCCTGGTTTAATGTCGTTATCATTTTATGATCTTCCTATTTGGGACTGGTTTTGCTGACCGGGGACGGGGGGGTCTATGAAGGGGGCTTGAGTTGACTGTACAGCGTTTCTCCATACCGGTTCGCCATTTTGCAGCGGACCATCTTAGTTTGGGGGGGGAAGGGACTTATGGCGGAAGGTGTTTTTTTTCTTTTGTTTCTGAAATACACAGCGGTGTAACTCTTTATTTCTCTCAATTCTCTATTTTCACAGAGGGGGGTTCTGGTCCTGTGGTGACCACTTATGGTTCTGCAATGTCTAATGTTTTTCAAGTCATAGGCTATGTAGTACTACTGTTGTGGTGCCTTAACTTTCTCACTTTCTCATGGTTAAAATAATTTCCTTAAATGTCAAGGGCCTCAATACTTATAAAAAACGCCATCTCCTCCGGAAGGAGCTAGTTCACCTCAAGGCGGATATTGCCTTCCTCCAAGAGACCCATATTAAACGTAGGTATGTTCATTTGTTGGGCAGCAGGGAGTTTCCTCACGTATATGCGGCCGCCAGCTGCGCACAGCACAAATATACGGGGACGGGAATTCTGCTCTCCTCCCATTTAGTTTTTGATGTTCTGTCACATGTGGCGGATCCGGCTGGTAGATATTTACTACTTAAAATACAAATGGGTTCCCAAATCTATACACTATTGTCCCTATACGCCCCAAATAAGGATCAGAGTGTCTTTTTTAAGGCTCTGCAAGGCCTACTGTTGCAGCATGCGGAAGGGTCCCTCATTATAGGGGGGGATTTCAACCTGACAGTGAATCGGGAGTTAGATAATTCACACCCTCAAGGGGAGTCACAGCGGGTTCCTAGGTCCCACCTACAGGATATTATGCGTGATTGGCGACTGATAGATGTCTGGAGAAATCGGTACCCACACTCCCGCTCGTACACTTTTTACTCCTCACCACATGATAGTTACTCGAGGATTGATTATTTTCTAGTTGACACACGGTTGAGCAACCGGGTTAAATGCCCTGTTATTGAACCAATCACCTGGTCCGATCATTCTCTCATTAGCCTAGACATCAATATGGGAGTTTGCGATACTGGATCCAAGTTCTGGAAACTGAATGAGTCCTTACTCCAGGACTCGGATTTCTTAAAAACTTTGGCATCCCAATTACAGGAGTACTTTCTACTTAATGACAGCTCCGACATCTCATCGAGTATTCGATGGGACTGCTCTAAGGCAGTGGTTCGGGGTCTTTTAATAGCTAGGGCCGCCCAATGTAAGCGACAGAAAACCTTAGCCAGAGATGAGCTTATGGCTCAACTCCGCTTACTTTATAGCGAACACATGCAGCAGCAGTCCCAGAAGTGTTACCATAAGATCCTAGCCCTTAAAGACAAAATACAACAACTCAATAACCAACAGCTGCTCTATGCTTTGGACGTTACTAGGCAAACGTACTATGAAGGGGGGGGACAAGGCGGGGAAACTACTAGCCCGACAATTGAAAGCGAAAATTTCTCAGAATAATATCACTAAGATACGAAATTCCACTGGTGAGCTTATTACTGACTCTAGAGGCATCAGGACAGCCTTTTCTCATTTCTATGAACACCTGTACTCGGCGGAGGCCGCCATTTCACATACTGATATAGAGGATTATTTAGCCACGGTAACCCTGCCCTGTATTACTGCAGATCAGAAATGCAGGCTAGATGCTCCCATTTCAGTGGATGAAGTTGAAGCAGTGATTAGATCACTTAAGCCTAGCAAATCCCCAGGGTTAGACGGCCTCTCGGGGGCCTACTACAAAAAATGCATAGACACGGTTTCGCAGCCGCTGACGGCATATTTCAACAGTCTACAAGCCGGAGGCTCCATACACCAGCGGGCCAATGTAGTGGGCATCACTGTTCTGCCCAAGCCGGGCAGGGATCATACCCAATGCAGCTCGTATAGGCCTATCTCTTTAATTAATGTAGACCTCAAAATATTAGCCCGAGTGTTAGCACTGCGCCTCAATTCTTGTCTCCCTAACTTGGTGCACACCGACCAGGTCGGGTTTGTCCCGAAGCGCATGGCTGCGGACAACATTAGGAAAGTCATTGACCTGATGTGGTGGGTTCAGGAGAGGGGAGAGCCAGCGGTTTCGTTATCTCTGGATGCGGAAAAGGCTTTCGATCTGGTGCATTGGCCTTTCCTATTTCAGACATTGCGCAAATTCGATTTTGGGACTAACTTTATCACTTGGATACAGAGGTTATATGAACACCCGCAGGCCCGAGTTAAAGTAAATAATGGTTATGGCGAGGTATTCTCCATAGGGCGTGGCACTCGCCAGGGGTGCCCTCTATCCCCTTTATTATTTGCCTTATATCTTGAACCTCTTACCACCCGAGTGAGGACTTCTACAGCCATTCAGGGTGTAACGGTAAGGGATAGACAATATAAATTATCGCTCTTCGCAGACGATATCCTTATGATTCTTACCGATCCCATGCGCTCTCTACAGGGAGTGATGAGGGAACTCGCCTGTTTTAGCCGAGTGGCGGGATTACGGGTCAATTTTGACAAATCAGAATTGCTTAACATTAATTTACACCCGCAGATGGTGAGTGCCCTTGGTTCTACATACCCGTTTCGCTGGGCCAAAAAGCATATCAAATATTTGGGGATCCTACTGTCAAATAAAATCTCGGAGCTGTTCGATTTAAATTATCAGCCTCTAATTCGCAAGGTGACCACTGACCTTAGCAGATGGAATAAGTCTGCCTTTTCTTGGCTGGGACGGATTGCTATAACTAAGATGACGGTACTACCAAAGTTCCTATACTTGTTTTCTTCTCTGCCGGTGTTCATATCCTCCAGTACGTTACAGAATTGGCAAAAGAGAATTTTTGACTTTATTTGGCGGCGACGACCTCCGCGGATATCTAAAGCCGTGCTTTATCTCCCCAAGCTGCAGGGGGGAATGGCGGTCCCAAATTTAGCCTGGTATTACAGTGCAGCACAATTACGGGCGGTCTTGGACTTTTCCCGGCGTGTTGTCCGCAAGCAATGGGTTACTATTGAACAGGTTATACTGGGCCCCATGGACCTATCAGCTATTTTATGGCAGCCACGCACCACGTGGAGGCCGATTTGTCAGATACCCTGGTCCTTGGGAGTCACCTTGAAGGTATGGGCCCAATCACGGCAGAGGCTGGTGGGCACTCACCGATATTATTATCAATCTTCCTTAGTAAACAACACCAGTTTCTCCTCGGGCTATCACACTTCCCGTATGCAGCACTGGACGGCGCAAGGGATCACGACGCTGGGGCACCTTTTACAGTTAGGTTCCTTGTTGTCTAGGGAACAGTTATTCGCTATGTATGACTTAGATCACAGGGACTGTTTGTTATATGCACAAGTAGCGCACTTCGTCCGCAGTGTCCTCCAAGATAAGTCCCTCCGACCGGGGAGAGCCCTATTTGAAATATATTTCACACAAGGGGATGTGCTGAGTGGGTCTATCTCCAAAATTTATCAATTATTTCAACCTACCAATGCATTAATTGGTGCCCATATTGTCCAGTGGGAGCGGGATCTGGGCAAGAGTATCAGCTCTGAGATGTGGAGAATTATTGCTTACCATGCTCGTCACTGTTCTATTTCTGCTAATTTACAGGAGAACTGTTACAAGATGATGTACCATTGGTATCTTACCCCTGTTAAGCTTCACAGAATATATTCGCATGTCTCTGATTCCTGCTGGCGAGGCTGCGGTGAGCAGGGCTCTTACCAACATGTATGGTGGACTTGTGCAAGCCTTAAGCTATTTTGGGAGGGGATTTTCCAAACCGTTAGCGATATGCTTGGATGCACCATTACCCCCCTGATGGAGATGGCCTTATTACATGTATTTCCTGATACCCTGGATAAACCGCAGCAGAAACTATGTACACAAGTGTTTATTGCAGCTCGCAGTCTTATTGCACTTCACTGGCGGTCTTCCCGCCTACCCACACTTTCTGAAGTTTTCCTGAAACTCCATTCATACCACCATTTGGCGTCACTCACGGCTGATAAGCACCACCGGCACGCTTCTTTCCGCAAAATGTGGAGGCCCTATATGGACTATATTGCTAAATTGTAATCTTATCCACCATGTTAACCTAGCTATGTTATTTGGTTTACCTCTTCTAGGCACCATCAACAAACAGTCTTGTTAGTTCGTCTCTTGCTTTTCAATGTACTTGCTGACCGTCACAGTTGGCCTTGGGAACTCGGGATGCCCAGACCACCCTCTGTTCGGGGTTGTTTTACAATCTGTGAACATTACACCTAGACGCATTTGGCATAGTTCCGTTACTTTGCCTTGTATATTTTCTGTGCGACACTGCCATAAGGAGGGAGGGGGGGGGAAGGGGGGTTAAATGCTTCTTGAAAACTTATTGAACTCTGTAACCAAATGGCCTTTCTATGCTTTTGTACCTTGTATAGTTTCTTGTACGCTTTGTTATTCACTTGCTGAATGGTTCAATAAATGAAAAGTTAAATTTAAAAAAAAAAAGGGCCGGTGGCGCACCCATGCCTAGGAAGGCCCGGAGTTGGAGTGGATGGCAGCGGCATCTCGACTGCCATGAGGAGCCATGAGGAACGCAGCGGTAGAGACTAGACCACGCCGTGAACAGGCCCGGAGAGGGAAGCAGGACGGTGCAGGACGTGAGTAGACGAGGTCGCAGCCGTCTGCGACCAACGGTCATAACACGATGTGCCTCTGGGTGATGTCTAAGGGATCCGTCCCACTCAGGAGTTACAAATTGTTTTGATTTTTGCAATTTAGCTTCATCATAGAACTGTTTTCTCAGCCCATCACAGCACATTTTCCCTTACATCACATCTCTGGCATTTTTCCCTTCACAATATGGTCCCAGAACTCTCTCCAGAGCCCTATCATACTACTTCTATTAGTATTCCTCTTCTGGGTGTCTCTGTCCCTCATGCTGCCCTCTGTCAGCTGTTCTTCTTCCAGGCCTCTTTATATACCCTGCTCCTGCTCTCACTTCTCCTCTGCTGTGCATCTCTGCTACTTCTCCTTTGGTTTCTGAGCCTGTTTGCTATTTGGAAACCTGCCATCAGCTGTTATTGGCTTCACTAAGCTGGACAGACCTCAAGGAATCTGCATTTAGGAAATGGTCATCCTTCAACTCACTCTGAGATACCTAATGCTGCAGTACAACTAGAACCCAGAGGTCAAGCAGCAAAGAGGTACGGTGAAGGAGTAGTCAATGGAGGATGAACATTGGAGTAGACACAATCAGGTAAGAACATGAATGTGTGGGGGAGGGGAAATTCAGTGAAAACTAAAAGCATCAATAGTTGCTTCGGGGAGGAGTATCAGGAGTTACTGGTTTAAACTAATACTCAGCAGCCCTAGACATACTATAAAGCATTAATTTCCTTTATTGCCTATTTAGAAACATAGACAAATACATAGAAGATAGACCATGGGTGCAGAAATGGGGGAGGGAGGCTTGAATTATCCTGGGGGGGGGGGGGGGGGGGATGGGACAGATGGCTAATTGAGGAAGAAAAGAAATGCTGGACTGTCCAGATTTGGCATCACAGAAGTAATTCAAGTTCAGAAGAGAGGCAGTATAGTGAAATAGTAATAATCATGCCACGGTTTAGACACACATCTTCTATCAGGTCTAGGAAAGGAGCTGCTTCCTCTGTAGTGGGCTCAGACATGGGAGCAGTAGCTATGGTGCTCCCAGGAAGAGATGGCACCCTCAGGTTCCAGGCCAGGAGGAGTTCCCTCTGCCACGGAGTCCCTATCCACTGAGAGAGAGAGATCGCAGCTGTTGCCTGCTTGGAAGAAAAGAAGTGGTGAGGTAGGAGAGAGGAATGGGCAGAAAGGCATAGAGGGAGGAGGAATAAAGGCAAAATGCATAAAAACATTAAATGAGTTATAAAAAAAAAAAAGAAAAAAAACAAAAATAAACATAAAAGCAGGAACAATTTGTGAAAAAGTTAACAAAGCAAAAAAAAAAATGTCAGACAGGATGGGATGGAGTTTTTCCCAGTTCTTAAAAACTTTGGATTGTTAAAAAAAAAAAATGTTCCACCCCTTGCCATTTATCTGTGGTATATGGCCTGTCAGTCTGGGTGTGCTGTCTCTATCTCTGGGTATGGAGCGTGCATGTCTGTGTTTGTCTGATCTCTGTGTCTTTGTGTGAGGTGTGGTCTATCTGCCTGTGTCTGTGCTTGGGCATGATGACTCTGTGTTTGTGTCTGTCTGAGTGTGGTGTCTATGGGACCAATGTAATAAAGTGCGCTGAAGCTCTCTGTGCTTTTGTATGCGCGTTTTCCCGCTCAAAACTCTATATGGGTATGTAATAAGGGTTTTGCGCATGGGAAAAAAGCGCATACAATCTTGCTTACAGACCCGCACTTTTTCTGTGCGAGTGCATGCTAATGGCATGCAAAGGAGGCAATTATCTATTTACAGGAAATGCAGGGAGCCATGCTAGCGAGGAGAGCAGGTTAATGCCGGTTTTTTAATGTGGGTTTTTAGCGCCTGGGTCAGGGCAGGAAGTGAGTGAAACTGCAGGTGAGGAGACCGATTTTTTGAAGGTTTTCCAGATGAGCAAAGCAGTGGATGGAACAGTAGAGAAGGCAGCTTCTCAATGAGGCAGAATGGTCGATCTGCATTTCATAAAGTCAAGAAGGGGTTAGGTATTGCTCTACTCACTTTCACATCAATTTCTGGACTGCTAATTTATTCTTTCTTTTTTTTTTTTAAAGAAAGGCTTTCATCCCAAGAATTAATTGCAGGTGTTCACAAGCCGATGGGTGTCTGTGCGGGGTTCTGCGGGATGTCTGTGCGGTTTACTACGTAGGACCATGAGTGAGTGTTACTGCACACATTATGGTGCGTATGTTTGGTGTTCGTGGATTTTATGCACATATCTAATTAGCATGCACGGCCATTATTACATTCCGTGCTTCCACTGGTTTTTGCCGTGAACGCCGAAAAAATCAGTGCAGAAAAATCAACCCAGATTTTAGCATGGGTCTTATTACATCGGCCCCTATGAATCTCTCAGTCTGGGTTTCAGCCAGGTATCTGCCTATCATTCTGTGTCTATCTATTTGTCTGGGTGTGGTGTGTCTGCTTCTCTGTGTCTATATGTATATTGTGCTTGTTCCTTTCATCAGCTTAAAAAGAAACAAAAGAGGGGCAATATTGCTCCTTAGGTGGCTTGGCAACTGATTGAACAGCTGATTGGTTGGCATGAGAATTTGAGACAAGGCTTGGAATCCAGGGTAGTGTGTGTGTGTCTGTGTCTGTATGTGTGTTTGTGTATATATGTGTGTGTGTGTGTATCTATATATCCATATCTAATTGTAGCATAGATAATGAGAGCTGATAAGAACTAAAAGGCCCATCTCTTCAGCCCATTCCTGATCCAGTATCATGGAGTTTACCTAATCTCAGGCTTTACCCTCATGTCTATGCATCTAAGAATCCTCTGTGCTTATCCTATTCTTGAATTCTGTTACTGTTTTGGCCTTTATCACCTTCACTGGGAGGCCATTCCATGCATTTACCAATCTATCTGTGAGGAAAGATTTTCTTTATACTGACCCTGAATATATCTCATTTGACCTCATATCATGATTTCTTGTTCTTTCCACTAAACATTGCTTGCTCCGTACATTATTTATGCCTTTGAAGCATTTGAATGTCTTTATCATATCTCTTCTCTCTCTTCTCTCTTCTAGGGTGCCCATGTTTAGGTCCTTAACTCTCATAAAATGGGGCTTATTGTGCAGATTGAACCAATTTGTAAGCCTTTACTGAACTGCCTCATTCTGTCTATATCATTTCAGAATTATGGTGTCAAGATTTGGATACAATGAGGGACATATTCATGTAATGACCCTTTGGGGATTCATTATGAATATGGCCCTAATTCTAAGTTCTTTTGAGCTAGAGAGTAGAATTTAGGTAGCAGAGGAAGGGGTGCACAATTTGGGAACAGCTCCTCCATTGAGGTTGCTGGAATGGCCATGCCCCTGGATTTTTAAAAGCAGCCTCCACTACATCTTAAGTATGGCATTTGAGTTAGAGGTCAGAGGAGTAGGAGTGTTTTCCTTAGTTAAAGTTTTGTTTCCCTGCTCTTTGTGCTAAGCCTCATGGTCCAGAACCCCACTGGAAGTAGGAAGTGGATTAGTGCCTTCTGGTGCAGGTTCCAGGTTTTGTATAAAGATTTTTGGACTTCTATGTTTCAAGTCTTCTTTCTGTGAGAGCCCTGGTATTTATTTATTATTTATTTATTTTTAACATTTATATTCTACTGTTTCCACAAGTTCAACAAGTATACCTCACTAGTGGATTACGAGGATTCCCATAGCTAGGTTAGACCACAAGGTAGGGAAGATTCCACTGGCCTCCACCCCACAAACCATGGGTTAGATCAGGGGTGATTCTCTGCAGGAGGATTGCAGATTTTCTCACTTTTGTGATGAATTGTTTTCTTGAGTTACTGGGGAGGAAGTCTGTGGCCACCCTTCATACCCTGAAGAGGGGACATCTGAGAAAGCTGCTGTATTTCTGCTATTTGGACCTTTTCTAAGAAACAACCTCGTTTGTCATCTGAAGAAACCTGTGAATTCAAACTTATTCTACATCTTAGGACCTTCATCTGGAGTCTTCACCCTGGGAGAGAGTTACTTTTGCAAAACTGTACCAGTAATTTGTAAGGGAATTACTTTGCCCATCTAGGATACTCCCTGTCCACTTGGGAAGCCTTGCTTTTCCACACCCTGTAAGATAAGAGTTTTCCCTGGCTAAGATACTGTGAGGCCCTTGCACAGATAGAGGAAAAATTGGAGACCTGTGATTTCCATCTGTTGTACCAAGAACTGATGTGAACTGTGCCAATTTTCCATTTATGAACTTCTGCAGTAATAATTTAATTTTGACCCTCAACCTGAGCCTCCAGATTATTTTGTTGGCACTCACATCCCTTAATGGTGAAATGGATCAGTTCCATCCCCCCCCAAGCTGGCCAAAAGTTCCGTTTGTGTCCAACGAGGGGTCCGGGAGCGGAACCGTGGTGGACCATGTGACGGCCGCGTCAAGTCGGAGTGACGCGGCCATCACGTGGTCCTCGCAAAGGAATAGAGGAATGGCTTCCTGACTCCCCGCTGGACCACCAGGGAATTTTGGTAAGTCTTGGGGGGGATTAAGGAGGGTGAGGGGTTTAAATTTTTATTTAGGATCAACGATCGCGATTTCCAACGTATTCAACATAGCTATGTTGAATAAGTTGGAAATCCGATCGTTTTCGCCTCATCACTTTTTTAAGTTAAAAAAAATAAATAAGTAGCGTTTTACATATAAGTTCAAAACGAATGCACACCCCTAATAAGCACTGTATATTTTGCTCCTGATAAGAAAGGATTATATATTATTATCTTTTATTTCATCCATGGAGCCAATAAATTTAACAGTACAGCAAGTTTTGCAATAGCTATTACATATCTTTATTTTCATTACTAATCTAAAAATGGTTAGTGTCTAATTAGGAAACCTTAACTTTGGCTTCATAGTTCTTGCAAACATAGCAACACTAAGTATAACTTTAAGAATATTATTCTGCTAGTATAAGCTAAGTTGGACAGAGAAGTACAATAAATATTTTTAATTTCATCACCATGAACTTGAACATGAGAGTATATGGCACTCATTCCTTCCTTATAGGGGTAGCAATAGCAGCAGCAGGTTTGGGTTTACACCCAGAGCAAATCATGCCCCTTGGCAAGTGGCACTCACAGCATTATAGAATTTATGTCACATCTTGAATCATAGAATATTTGTTAATTCTTAGAAGAACCATGTCTCCCTATGATGTTTTCAGGATCTGCTTCACTCTAACCCCCCCCCCCCCCCCCCACACACACACACACACACACACACACACACTTCCATTATGTTTAGATTTGTAGGCAATCATTTTTACATTGAGCATGCAAAGGGGCACTAGGGTAGAGAGGCAGATGATCACCTAGGCATGGTAAATGAAAGAATATCCCTGTTATGGATGGGCTTGCATGCGATATGGTATGACCAGTTAATGATGCTAATTCTTCAAAAGAAAACGTTTTGAGCTTTCCTTTGGCTGTGATCCTCCACATAGGAGGAAATTATATTATGTCAATGCACAGTGTAGAGCTACTACAAAAAAATCCAGAGCAACTGTACTGTTATCACTGGAACATTCCCAGATACATTGTCTGGGCCTACATCATTCCCCAGAGGATGTGACAAGAAGTCATATTGTGGCCATAAAATAACTCATAAAAAGCTGAACATATGGATGCAAAAATTAATGTTTTCCATTGGTGGATCTAGCATATCACATGACCTCATTGTAGAAAGTTGGCCAAGAATGTATTAGCCAGATAAGGTTCATATATATATATATATATATATATATATATATATACACATTGTAACTTTGTATTTTTCAACCACAAAAGTATACAGTCAAATTCACCTGTTTACAAATAGCAACTTGTTGAACATGACCATATAGTATTTATTTTATGTATTTATTTATTGGTTTTTATATACCGCCGCTCATCAGAGATATCACGTCGGTGTACAGAGAACAAAATAACATACACTATAGCATTATACATAAAACAGGATAGTAATAGTTGGAAACCAGTACATAAAACAACTCAAGAAGGTAAAGGAAGTAACAAGGAATAACTTATGTACATAAAAGTAGCAAGGTATAAATAGTACATAAAAAACAACTTAAGATAATAATAAGGCATAACTTAAGGCAAAACTTAAAGGTAATAATAATAACTTAAAATAATAACTTAAAATATATATATAGTATATAGAGAGACTAAGATTTTATTGTGGCCATATGGGACAGCCCCTATCAAGCAAAGTATAACTACCGGGACAGGTGGCAAGGGGTGGCCAAGAGTGAGACACATAGCGACTAATGTTTTCCGGCTTTGTGGACAGGGACAAAAACAAAACAGATATGTTTCTGCCCTTTGTTGCACTGTGTTATGAAAAATTGCTATTGGTTGTAGGCCAAGACAGGTCTATGCTTCCCACAATTTAAATGCAAATGAGTAGTAATGACTCCAGCTTTGACTGTGCAGCACAAACAAGGGAACATGATCAGCAATGAAGGATCGGATTGCAGTACAGCTTTAGCGGCATTGTATCGACAGCTCTGCCCCCATCATTGAGCAAAAACTGACCAGATGGGGTTGGCTTCCACGGCCAACCCTATGACAAGTAAATTGTTGGAGATTAAGCATTGATGTTGAAAGTTCAGTTGTTGAGTTGGTGTGTACAGGCAATGGGGAGGCCGCACCTGGAGTAGAGTAGTTTTTTAGTGCAAGGTTCAGTTAAATATTTTGATGTTCTATATTGGTGAAAACTCAGCTTTGCTGCGACCATGTATATCCAATAAACGTACTCCCTATCTCTCAAACCAGTGGTGTAGTATTGAATCCTTAAGGGGAAGAGGGACCTTGAAGAGGGAGAAAAAGCAAGAGATTGGGGGGAAGGTATAGTAAGAAAAGCGGAGGGGCATAATAGCAACTTGTACGTGTTGTGTCTCTCTCCTCTGCCTATGCAATGTTCAAGGTTTCACAAAAACCCTTATGTACACTATCTTGCCCACAAAACAAACTAAAGAAGAGCATATGTAAAACCTTTATAGTTTTATATTGTTACTGTTTATTTATATCATGCCTTTCCAACTGGAGAGTTCCAAGCATGTTACAACAGGTTATAATTACAGCGGGCACAAGGGGGTTCAGTTTACAATGGGTTCAAAGTAGCCTGTGTGCCAGAAGTAGCTGTTGCAGTAGCACAGGTGGGGTGAGATACTGCTGGAATTGGCAGGAGGGGTGTCTCTGGGAAAAGGAGTGCTTGAAAGTAACATAAGGATGTCTACAGCGGTGTTGCTCAACCTTTTTTCTGTCATGACAAGCTGACGAGCAATGCTCATGTGCAAGACACTGCACACTACAATCTGTAGCTTTACTAAAAAATAAATCCTAAGGATTCTAATGATTGTTAAAAATGACACAAGGAAAAGATAATATACTCTTAACAGCATTTTTTACAAGCTGCTATTGAAATTAGTTATATTTTATTTTTTTCACAAAATTTTAATCATTTATTTAATTGGCTATTAAAGACACTACAAGAAAAAATGCCAAGGTTCTTCTGTACAAAAAAACCCTCTGTCAGTTTCATCATTACACCAGTTCTTCTATATGGAAGTGAAGTCTGGAGTCTATACAGAGCAGAGCTGGAACATTTTCCCTTACAATTCACCATCGAAAAAACATATTCAAATTCTAGCGTTACCTCAGTAACAGCAAGACAAGCTCCTTCCACTGCCAGGCACAATATGAAATACATAGCCCTGGAAAAATCATTCAGCATATTCATTGCAATCCTGCCATACTAAAACAGCACTAAGTCCCAGGATTCACACATCAACAACCAGACCTATGAAAAGGCAGCGGTGCAAATATTACAGCAGGCCTAGAATACCAATACGCTTCTAATGAGGAAAACAGAAGAAGCTGGATTGCTATAGATCCCTACACAGCAACTACAGGCAAGCAGAATCCTTCTCCTCTGTCACACTTACAGAACACAGACAGAAACTCACTAAATGCAGAATAAGTAAACACAAAAAAATGCAGACAAAACATGAAATGGGACCCCCAAGAAGCTAGACTCACATGTAGTTCAATGCCAGAGAGACACAAACAAAAAGGCATTTTCTTCTGGACTGAGCAAAATACAAAAATATAGGAGATGCTCATTGCCAAACCTAGTATATTCCAATCACTAAAGAGATAATAAAATACCTTTGTTTACATTATGCTGTCATCCTTCTGCCACAAGCTGCCTCTATCAGTATTGTATTAAAAATGGCACTAAATAGCAAATATTTTAATGCAGTATAATTCAAAGGAAATAAAACTAACAATAGCATTAAACCCAGTTTGCAAGCTCATTAGCATATGAGGGTATGTCATAATCAATTTGGTGCACTAACCACGTAATACATTAAGCATTAAATAGTATATATTTAAAATGTGCATTAAATGTGAGGTAACAGGTGTGTTATTTTAGAACTGCCCTGTCAAAGCAGTAATTTTATATTATATTGCTGTTCTGTATTCTCCCTGTCTTTATGATAATTTTGTTTATGTTATGCTACAACCTGCTGGTTGCATAGAAAAGTTACGCCACTTCATTATGTTGCCCTTAGTTTAGAAGTTGTAATCTTTGCTCTGATTGGCAAGCCACTAAGTATACTGGAAGATTGCTTCAATTATGAGGTCATCCATCTTGTGTCACCAGCTCTGAAAGAGATATGCTCCCCCTCTCTCATTTGGTTTTCTCTCCAGAAAGCATTGCTTTTCATCACTACTACTAATTCAGCAAACATATGCAAGAAGGACTAGGGATGTGCATTTGTTCGATACAAATGGGTAACCCAAAACAAAACAGAGCATTTCCATTTGATTTCTATGACGAAGCCCCATATTAGGTCCGAAAAATGTGTTCCTGGCTGAGAATTTCAGGGATGGCATTTAATCCCTATTTGTGGGTTGTGGTGATGAGTTTTTGTAGCAGAGGTTAATTAAGGGGCTTCAATATGTTCCTTTAAAAGAGTGGTATAAGAGAGATCCACTGGGGAAGTTTCTTTGGAGGCCAATATAAGGTGGCATTCAGTGTGGGAATTGAGGTTTGGTGCTCTATCTGTAGAGAGTTCTGAGAGTTGGGAAAGGAGCTTCAAAGCCTAGGAACATTCAGGGTCATTTATCAAATTTAACTCCATAGCGCATGTGATACATAATGCATCGGGAGATGCATATCCAAATTTTGTCAAAGGGGAGGAGTTATGCCTGAAATAGGATTTGTGATACATATTACAAATCTTGTTTTGAGAACAGAGAGAGACTGACTCTGAGAAGGCACACATATTTGTCAACTTTTTATACCACTGTAAGAGGGCAACTAGTAATTTGGGGTGAGGTTTTAGTGGTGGCCTAGGTTTTGGGTTCAGTTTTACATGCACAGTCAGAGATACAAATAGCACAGTAGACATTGATGAAGATTTGATGTGATTTGGAATGATGAAAGTTACACAAAGATGAGATTTGTACAATGTATTCTCAACCTAATTTGATGCACTCTCCACTAGCTGCTATCAAGCTAGATTAAGAGTATAATGGACAAATCTCATCTTTTATACTTGTCATCACTATACCACCTGCTTGATCATTTTTATTTTTTGTGAACCCACATAAAAGATGGGTGGTTAGCTCTCAAACAGGCATCAGACACCTCTCTCATTTTATGTACCCTGAAAAAGGGATACATTTTGTTAAAAATGAAATGAATGGTCAGTGCCACTGAAAATGATTCATTTGTTTTTGTATCCTATTCAGATATATGGGATAAGCAAAACTGAAAGGGGTTTTTTTCTATTAAAGGCAAATCAGTGAAGAAAATGAAGATAAACTGACCAGAGCAGAGGTGAGAAGGGGTAAGAAAAGAGCAGAATCAATTAAGATCAAGCATTTTTTTAACTAGACTATCCCAGCTGGCACTTGCATGAATTGATAATGTGTCTCTATTTTTTTTTTTTTTTTGCAACTCGAAAATTAAAGCAACCTAGTGGTTTGTAAGTTACCATTTTGTTTCCTCATTTTTCTAATGGATTTCATACAGAAAGAGCCAAAAAAAAGTAGATTTAGAAAGGAAAGGAAGAAAAACCATCATATAAGGTGGGCTGTGCTGTTTCCTCTTATCACACAATGCAATGTGTAAGATGAGAAACTGCAATTTTCTGTCTGTTTTAGTGTTACAGCATTACTGAAATATCATTGAACAAATAGATAAGTGATAACGTGTCTGCGTGCAGTGCCCATTCAGTGTGGACTGCAGAAACAGATCTGTTTTTATTTTAGCATATGTAGTGTCTTTGACTAGTGAGCACTATAATGACCAGATTGAACACCAGCCTTTTTTGTTTTTTGTTCTGTCTGACTTTCTGAGAGTGGAAAAAGAAATCAGGATACATGGACTAGAGTGAATATGTGACTCTTTTTCCACAAGGTGTGTTATCCTGGTGGAAAATAAAATAGTCGGCGAGCAGAAGTTGTGTGTACTATCTGATGTGTTCTGTGTCTGTGTGTCTGCAGACTCTCCACCCTCCATACAATATTAGTATTGGTGTTTACAGTATTAAATTAAGTTTATACCACAAATATTGTAAAAATAGAACCCCTTAGTCACTAGGTCAAATTCTGTCATGCCACATGGACCAAAAAGTAGACATAACAATGGTAGCAACAATGGAGAATATCCTCCAGAGTGACATGGGGTTAGCACAAATTCTAGAAGCACCCCAGATGATACTAATAAGAAGATCAGAATTTCCCCATTCAAGCTAAAGAGAGATTATTTTTTAGGAGAAGAAAACAACAGGCAGGGTCAGGCAAGAAGTTCAAGCTGGAATAGCATCTATCACTTCCTACTCTCATCTCTGTTGCTATGGTGCAAGGACAGGACAAGACAGAGCCAATAGAGTGTGGCAACAGCAGTAAGAGCGAGGGGCACTAGGAATGGAGCACCAAGCAGCACTGTGTCGTTCCCCCCCCCCCCCCATTCCTCTTGAGCAATGTCTGCAGATTAATCATGTGGGGGGGCACTCCATGAGGTTAGCATGGGGCACATTTAGGGCTAATCGGAGAAAGTTCTTTTTTACTCAACGCACAATTAAACTCTGGAATTTGTTGCCAGAGAATGTGGTTCGTGCAGTTAGTATAGCTGTGTTTAAAAAAGGATTGGATAAGTTCTTGGAGGAGAAGTCCATTACCTGCTATTGAGTTCACTTAGAGAATAGCCACTGCCATTAGCAATGGTTACATGGAATAGACTTAGTTTTTGGGTACTTGCCAGGTTCTTATGGCCTGGATTGGCCACTGTTGGAAACAGGATGCTGGGCTTGATGGACCCTTGGTCTGACCCAGTATGGCATTTTCTTATGTTCTTATGTTCTTAGGTTCCTGAGATTCAGAGGATACTAAAGTTCTAGTAGATTAGAAGGGTTTGGGAATCTAGTTACTGTCATGTTATCTTTTCAAACGCTGAAGTGAGAAATGGTTGCAGTATCGGAATACAATGGACCCTCCCCGTGGGTATAAAGATTTATAAACATCCAGAGTTGTCTTGTGACTGCGGCAAAATACTCCACAGATAAGGGAAGTACCATTTCCTGCTTTTAAAAAGAAAAAAGAAAAAAAAGGAAATGTTTCCATGCATTTCAAAAAAATGAACTTTGCGGACCAATGATTAAAAATGACCGTGAGCGGTGGACAAGCAAGTGAAAACATTGATCTTGCAAACCGTGGGGTGTTATGAAGGTCCATAGCGTTTATAATTAATTAAATAAAATCAATTGACCTTATGTCTTTCAAAAAAATGATCAGTATAATCTTAGTTTAAAGTATTGGAGACAACATGTTTCTTCTATTGATTATTGATCGTTGATCGGTGGACAGTTCTTACATTTTATGTGGGTGTTTCACTAATCTTTTAATGAGCTACAGGAGGCAGAAAGTGATATTGCTGAAACAAAGGGCACTTCCCAGGAAAAGCAAATAGTGACGAATGTAAGCGATGCACCTGGAATTTCTTTCCCAGCCTTCCCTCAACCCCAGTGCCAGCAGCAGCAGCATCCAAACATCTAGAGAAACAGAACAGATCCCACAAGAGGTAAGGAGCCACATCAGAGTTAGAGATGACCAACATTTTGAAGAATGTATCAGTAAAGGCCATCAGTAAAGAAAATATACTGAGCCATCTTACATGCAGCATCATTTAATAAAAGAAAATCCATTAATGTTGGTTTCAAGGCAGGCCACTAGTTCAACCACTCAAAGCAACAGCAAGAAAGCCAGAGAAAATTGGAATTCTGTCTCACATGCTGATCCCCTGCCCTGTTCCCCAATAAGGTGACAGGCAAGCAGCCCCAACCCTACATCAGAGGCAAGCTTCCATTGAGCAGATGAAGTGTTTTCCCATATTACTGTGCCATAGTTGAAGACAGGCACATGACAAGTGGTGACATAGTGATTGGGGAATGATTGCCTAGATGATCAGCCCCTGCAGATCATGAAGAACATGGGTTTTAAGTGGCTGCAGCACCTCTTTGCTCCAAATAACAACATTCCTTTCCAGACAACATTCAGTAATCAGGTCATCTCTGCCCTCTATACTCAGTCACATTCAGGAATATCTGGCCAAGATGCAAAGGCATCTGGACCAGCTAGAATGCTAGACATGACTACATTTTCCTGAAGGTACATGGGTGGTAGATGACTGAGGCAAGGGAAGGCAGCAATGCTAGCAGGGATGACTCAGCAGTGGGCTGTACTACTACATTTCCCAGTTAATATTACCTATACCTTAGTCAATATCTTAGGAGCAATAAGGAATATGATAGAAAGCTGGAGATAGAGTGGAGAGCAGGACTGTTCCTGTTTTTTTTATTACAAGTAATGGTGCAAACATGAAGAAGGCAGTTGAAGATAAGAGCTATGAGGGGATCCATTGCTTTGTTCACTTGCTTCACCTGATAATAAAGGACACCCTGAGGATCAAGCTGGAATATGGCAGCTTAGTCCTGAAGAAATTGATATAAAGATGCGGGAAAATAGTGTGGCATTTTTACTGCAGTAGTGACAACTACTGCATGAGAAGCAGGAAGTATTAGACGAATGTCTATACTGTTTCATTCAGGATGCAGGCACCAGGTAGAATTCCATCTTTCTAATCCTGCAACGTTTAGTGGAAAATTGGATTATCCTTCATGATTTGTCTTTGTGAATCGAGAAAGGTGTGTATTGCCCAATGGAATGTCATTATTAGCTACAGTTGATGCAGATGGTACAATTTCTGAAGCATCTCAAGAATGCCATGGAGGATCTCAGTTCACAAAGAGCTACCCTGGATGATGATATCTCTATAGTCAACATCCTAGAGACGTTTTCTGGCAGAAAGAAAGACTGGCACCAAAAGTGAGGCTGTTTGTATACTCCTGGCAGTTGCAGATGCAAAAAAAGTTTAAACTGATCATTGAGAAGCATGTTAGTCATGCTGTTTGACCCAAAAGTGAAAAAGTGTATCATTCTGTGGCTCAACTGTCTAATTCATAAAAAGAAGACACTGTTGGATAGAGCATGGGAACAGGAGGGCCAGAGGCAGAGAGATAGTAGGGGTGATTCACAGTAAAGAGTGGGAACCCCACACAGTACTGTCAGTATAAGCATCACCCTATCAGCTACCACTTCCCCTAACCCACCTTTATCATCCATCTCTGGTGGCCACCTTAGAATGGGGGACACAAGCCATAGCTATGGTGCTTGGCAATAGAGAAGAGTATTATCCCCAAGCAAAGGAGAGTCAGGTACAAATTTCAGTCACATATCTCATAGAACCCTTTGGGGATATGGCCACAGATCCATTAGCATATTCAGCACATAAAGCCATGGTCTGGCAAGACCTTGCCAAGGTGGTCCAGCATTTACTGTCCTGTCAATCAACCAACCAGTGTGCCAAGTAAATGAATATTCTGAATTGCAGGGGACATCGTGAGTCCACAGCTAATGCCAGAGTTGGTAGAAAACTTGATCTTCCTTAAAATAAACCTCTCTCTGTTGGTTTCCCTGAATTTCCATGCAAGTGTCAGGAAGACTGAGTATATAGTTACAATGAACCAATGCTCACAGCTTTGACTCTCAGCACCTTCCTGTGTTGTTGCCAGTTGCTACTCCTGCTGCTACTGCCCAGCTTGCTCCTCATGCTCTGCCTCTCTCCTGGTTGAGCTCCTTGCCGTGTTTTTCTGCCTTTTATTGCCCAGCCTTCTCCTCACCCTGTTGTGATCACTTTGAGAACTCCTGCCACTGAAAGTACCATTTTGTCCCTGTCATGGTATCTTGGGGTAATTAAACCACTGTGCTGAATGCCTTAACCCTCTTTTTATGCCTTGGGTTTATGATTCCTTGTGCTTGCTGACTTACCCTTCATTCTATGCCTTGGTGTTTTGATGCCACTATGCTAGTTGACTAACCCCTCACTCTAAACCTTGGAATTTTCATGCCAATGCTAGTGCTGCTTTGCCCATCTCACTTGCCTTGGGATATTCATGCCTTTGTTTGAGTTACTTTGCCCCCTCGCTCTCTTGGCATCCCTTTGGATGCTCATATGACTGTACCACATTGCCCTTCTTTTGGTGCTTTGGGATGTACATGCCACTGTTTTTAGTGCCCTATTCATCTCTTTCAAGGTGTTCATGCCATTGGTTCTGATTCTTTGCTCCCTCATTATCTTGGTATCACTTGGGTTGTTCTTTCCACTATTGGTGCTGCTTTGCTTCTTTCACAGTGCCTAGGTCTGTTTATGACACTGTTCATTTTGTTTTGCCCCTCTGATGCCAGTCTTGATGACACTTTGCCCTATTCTTGATGCTGTGGAGTGCTATTTCTCTAATGTTAATGCCAGCCTACAAGTTTCATTAAGATTGTCATGAAAGCCCTGATGTTATAGTATAAAACAGAATGTAATGCTTCCTTCTTCAATTTTAATGGAAAGTGTATGAACAAATGACATGAATACATGGAAAAAAATGTTTGAAACAACCAAAACTAATTAAGGAGTAAAACAAACTGAAATGGCAAACCAAACTGAAAATATTCTCCACTTACATCTCTAAGAAGGGCTTAAAACAACTGTGACAGCTCAGATACTCTGTGTCAGTTTTTCTTTGTTCTATTTGTTGTATACTAAATTATGTTTTTTGGCTATTGTTTTGAATACATGTTTTAGAAGCAAGAAGTGAGCTTGCCTTCATGGACCAATTTGAATTAAGGTAAACAATCTGTATAACTCCATACATTTATGTACATTGAGGATGGAATAAATTCATCGGCTGTCATAGTAATAATATGCAGTTCTGCCTCTGCCCTTAGGACCTCCAAGTTGCCCAAATTATAGGCAGCCTCTCAAGCAGTTCTCCTTCCCTTGTCTTCCCTCTGTATATTCTCATATATATCTGCCTTATCCTTGCTGTATAATCATTAATACTTGAAATAATGTTTGTTAGGCAATAATAATGAAAAACCCCAATGCAATGGTTTGTTATAGCAACTATCAAACAAACAGTACACTCTATAAACATTTTACTAGTTTGGTATATTGCATAAATATAGGATATTGCTTCAGGATAATTAGATTCACATTTCATACTATTAAAAACAATGGAACAGTGAATAATTTGGGATCATCAATGTACATCTGAGCTTTTGACCAGAGCTCCCTAGTTAATGCTCATTGTTCAAGCCAAATTCAGTCTCTGGCATTTATCAGACTCATTCTTTCTGTTTGCCTTAGGTCATTTTATTTCTCACATAAATGTTTGAGCCTGAAAGAGTATAATTATTAATATTATTTATCATTGTAAGAAAAGATAATGTCATTATTATCACTTACGATTATCCTTCTAATTTATTTGTGCTAAGCCAAAAAAAGAGTAAAGTGATTGTACTTTATTAAAAGCATTTGAATGTAGTGAACTTATCCAGCTTGTGTCCAATTTTCACTTAGGAGCTGATCTAAAGCAATTTCTCCTTTAGCATCTCCTAGTATTCATGAATAAAGTATAAGGACACAGCTTTAATACAATAATTTCTTCCTTCTACCTACTGTGCCTCTCTAGGATCCCCTGCTTTGATTTTATTATATTTTGACAATAACTTTCTTTTTCCTCATAATAACTATGTTTAATTATAATGAGTTATGAAATAGAAGAAAACAGAAGGTAGATTATGAAAGCTATTTTTATGTTAACTCACTAAAATATTCTCATGTTCATGAACTTACTAAAAAATTACTATATCTACTTTTGAGACATAATTGTAAAACAGTTCTTATTTAACTTTGTCATCTTATTTTTTAATTTTTATTTCATAACATAGGAAACCATGAGCATCAGAAACAAAAAATTCAAACCAAACCTAGACAGAAAGAAAAAAAAAATCTGTAGCATTCTACAGCAGAACCAAAGTACTATATGGAGGGAGATCAAAAAAGGAAATTAACCTGGGGGAAGGCAATAAAGGATAATGGCAAAAGCCAGGAAATAAGTGTGCCTTCTTCTAATACACATTATGAGATGTCACATTCCCACACAGTAGCCTATGTCTGACTCAAGTCAGTGCCCATAATTTTAAAGTTAGAAATCTTCTTTGCATTCAGAAAAAATTGCAATTGAGACTGTTGAAAGCAAATATATCTCACATTATCATACTTCATAGGACATTTTCAAGGAAATCTAACAAATATCTCTGTGCTAATTGCTTGCCCTTCTGGATGCGGTGCAAGAATTTATTTATTTATTTATTTATTTATTTGTGGTTTTGCTTGCTTATTTATTTATTAATTGTTTATTCTGCAATGTCAAAAAACACTGAGTTCAGTGTGGAATACAATATACTTAAAGAACAAATATATAAAATGTAAAACACTGCAATACATAAAAATACTAAAACATAATGACTTGTCACTCAAATGCCTCCCTAAACAAGAGAGCCTTCTTTCTAAATCTGAGCACTTCTTCAATCTTGAGCCCCACTGGCAATGAATTCCAGAAGGCATAGGAAAATGTCCTGGACCTTCTCATCTGGAGTCCATAATTTTGGAACTCTATAATTTTATGCCTATCTTCTGTTACTTTATAAAGGTATAGACAAACCCCAGATAAGTCCCAGAAATAAATTCATTCTACAGTGAAAATGCAAACAAAAAACCATTTGTTTCTCTTTGTCAAAGGACACAAAAAGAGTAGCTCTTTTCTGCTCCTCCTCTGAAGATTTCTCCAAACTTGCTTTTACTCAAAACTAAATTTGGTTGTCTACCTATGAGAAGGCAAGAAATAAATGTTACTAATGAAGAAATCTCTTCACTAAGAAACTTAAGTACTTTAATAAATAATTACTAGGGATGTGAATCATTTTCGAACGATTAAAATTATCGTCAGATAATTTTAAAATCGTCCAAAATCGTTAGAGTGCACGATACAATACAAATGCCCCCGATTTATCGTCAGGGGCATTTGTATTGTATCGTTAAATAGGGCGCGGGAAAACCGGCACACCAAAAAAACCCTAAAACCCACCCCGGACCTTTAAAACAAATCCCCCACCCTCCCGAACCCCCCCAAAATGTTTTAAATTACCTGGGGTCCAGTGGGGGGGTCCCGACGCGATCTCCAGCTCTCTGGCCACGGCTGTGTTGAGAAATGGCGCCGGTGGCCCTTTGCCCTTATCATGTGACAGGGCAAAGGTAGCGCCGGCGCCATTTTGGTTCCTGGCTCCCGATGTCACGCGTGCAGGAGATCGCCCCCGGACCCCCGCTGGACCCCCAGGGACGTTTGGCCAGCTTGGGGGGGGCCTCCTGACCCCCACAAGACTTGCCAAAAGTCCAGCGGGGGTCCGGGAGTGACCTCCTGCATGCGGGCCGTATTGCCAATCTTCAAAATGGCGCCGGCACTACCTTTGCCCTCCTATGTCATAGACACCGTTAAAGAATCAAACCCCTAGGACAATCCATGAAAAAGGTGCATCATTCAGAAAAAGATGATCACTACACAGGGTTCTAAATAAACTACATGTTCAGAATTAGAGTAAAGATTAGTACAATAGAAAGATGTAATGCTAGCATAGATAATGGATGTATGTAGCAACATGGATAGTTTGAGATTGTGTGTGAGAGAGAGAGAGTGAGACAGAGAGACATCTACAGAGGAATATGAGACTTATACTGTTAGGACTTACATCCTGCTACAGTAAAAGCAGGTCCATATATTAATATCTAATTTCTGTCATTAAGGACAAGTGCGGATCAGATGAGTGCCAGCCACTTAAGGTCCTTCAGTTGCAGATCTCTAAATTTCTTTTTTCTATCTGCCACCTAGAGATGTGACTTTGGTATCAGTTAATCATGGTGATTATGGGATCAAAATAGAAGAGAGAGTGTGCCATCCTTTAAGGGATTTTTGAATATTGACCCCTCAGTGTTTCTATGCTAAACTCATAATTTTCATTCCGTGGTGGAGCTGCACATGATAATTAAAAGAGAGATTGTATCTTGATTAATATTGTAATTAAATGCACTCTATTAAACAGAAGAAATTTAGCTTTTAGTAGAAATAAATTTGTTGTTAATAAGAATTTTTATATACCAGTAATTTTTAGAAATAAAACTGTCAACTTTACTTTGTTTCTTTTCTTACAGCAATTGAAATTAGCAAAGGCATGGCTATTCAACTAGGCCTTCCATCCAGCCTGCTCATGGCAGAGAACCAACATTCACTATGTCTAGACCAGTGGTCCCCAAACCTGTCCTGGAGGGCCTCCAGCCAGTCGGGTTTTTGGGATATCCACAATGAATATGCATGAGTGTAAATTTGCATGTTATGGAGGCAGTGCATGCAAATTTTCTCTCATGCATATTCATTGAGGATATCCCAAAAACCCGACTGGCTGGTGGCCCTCCAGGACAGATTTGGGGACCACTGGTCTAGACATTGATTCAGTGTTGATGGCATGTGATCCTACAGCTAATGTTATTGCTAATGTACCTGTTAGTCTGTTCTTATTCAATTGTAATCCACCCTGAGGCCATTCTTGAAAAACGGTGGAATATCAAATGCTCGCAAACAAACAAACAAATAAATAAATATATTCAAGGTTGCTGGTAACTTCTCCTCCTTCTCTGTTCTCTCTCTCTCCCTCTTCAACTATTGTGACATGAGTACTCATGAGCCCATTAGAGTCATTTTGAAAATGGATTCTCCATTATGGACTCCTGCCCCCTTGAATGGCCCTGTCAGTCCCAAATACACTCATTCTTATACAGCAGTATGTCCTAATTAATTCTCAGTGTAACTCACTCTTTCCCAGGGACTCTCATTGCCACCCTCTCGTATAGACCAGTATGTCCCAGGTATACTTACTAACACCTTCCAGTATGGCCCAGTCTGTCCCAGGTATACTTACTCCCACCCAGTAGCCTGTTGCCATGTCTATTCACCTGGAGAAGCCAGCCGGACAAACTCCAAGTCATATAAGAGCATGATAGTTTGAACTTGTGTGTCTAAATGAGGTATAGCAAAAATCACAAGAGGCAGGTGGCACCCTGTAAACTAACCAATTTATTGAGGCATGAGCTTTCAAGGACAAACTCCACTTTGTCAGATGAGCAGTAATAAATGATAAGCTGCTTTTAAAATAGCTCATTACATGCTTCCATGTGAACCTTACCCTGACAAGCCCTTAATCTGTCCCCTTTTTTAGCACAAGAAGGTGACCCATTTATAAAAAATGAATTGCAGGCCAATGCTTCACAAATATGCATATGTGGATATTTTTCCATGTACAATGTTTTGAAAATTCACCCCTTAGGGTTTAGAACATGGAGAGGGTAAGTTTCAAAGGGACTTCTGTAGGTAAATTAGAATTTAATCCACAGAAATGGCCCATTAGAACAATGCACAACCAATACATTTGTAAAATTGCACACATACACATTGTGGACCTGATTTTAAAATGGATTTACTTGCATAACAATCTGCTTGATGCACAGAAATTGGCTTCTGAAAACTGGCTGGAGGTTTGCAGACATAAAAGTATGTGCAAAAACAATTTTGTGCATATTTTTATGAGTATTACAGAGAGGTGCAATGGAGGGCAGAGCTGGGGCAGAGATACCATTTACACACAAACATGCTTTTGATTTTCAAAGTATACTGGCTTCCAAGCAGGTTTAAATGTGTTCATGTGTATGCTGCACTGGTTTTTGCATACACCTGCTAATTTTCAAAGCAACCTACGCATGTAAGTCCACTTTTCAAATTCGTACTGAAGTCCATGTGGAGTTTCTATACATGGGTTTCAACCCTATGCACGCTATAATTAAATTTACCTCTGTATGCAAGTACTTTTACATGCATAGGAGAGAGACATTTCAGTGGATGAAGACTGGGCAAGCTTGGAACTTAATAACATAGTTTTTGATTTTAAAAGTATACGCATAAATTCTTTCAGCAAAACTATGCGCACCAAATAGTAGGCATAACTAATTATGTGTAGGCTTCTCAGGATGATTTTCAAAGCGCACTTATGTGTATAAGTCTGCCTTGAAAACTGGTGTAATTTATGTACAATGTTGAAAAAATTACCCCCAAAATGAATACTTTCAGACAAAAGCAAGAAAGTGCATACCAAATCAAATATCCTTATCATAATATGAATCTAAATAAAACATATAATTACAATGCAATAATAGGAAGAATAAGTTACTGATTATAAGGTAAAATTAATTTAACGGTGGTTAAAGAGGATTGGTAAGTATAACTTTCAGAAATTTTGGGCTTATAAAAGTTTAGTGAAAGGTGAAATTAAGGGATATATTCTATAGAATTTGTATTGTGTCTGAGGTAATAAGCAAGCCAGAGATAGTTAATTCTAGTGTCTGTCTTTCCCACCCACTCAACTCTTGATTTTTAGGCACGAGACACTTTCTCATTAAAAATCAATCAGGGTCTTATCTATATCATACTATTGTACCAGCCCTTATTGAAAATTTAATCATCCCCTTGTAGGACACTAGCTGATTAATTAGTAAATTCAACTATAAATTTAAAGTACTTTCATTCCAACTCCCTTAGTATCCTAAACTTAACTAGGAACTCAGTAAAACTAAGATGAAGGCAGCAGTCCAGCAGCAAGAGGGGGGCTTTCCAGTCTTTTGTATTGAGTGTCACATGTATGATTTCTTACCCGCAGGTGAGAGATTGTATGTGTGCACTCGATGCAAAGAGCTCCTGGCTCTCAGGGAATGAGTCCTATCTCTGGAGGCTAGAGTAGCAGACTTGGAGATGCTGAGAGAGACAGAGAGGTACATTGATTAGACCTTCAGGGACATAGTAGTCAAGTCCCAAATCCAGTCTGGCAGCCCCACTGCTGCCTTGGATCAGAAAGGTCTCCCAGTAGGAGAACATCATCCTGGTGTAGCAGGAAGTGATCCTGTAGCAAGGACCTGCTCTCCAGGTGATGTATTGTCCTCTCGCACTGAAGACAAGTCTCCCAGGGGCTACTGCCCAGGAGGGAAGGGTTAGGTGACCATCATAGTTGGTGATTCGATTATTAGAAATGTAGATAGCAGGGTGGCTGGTGGACATGAGGACCGCCTGGTAACTTGCCTGCCTAGTGCGAAGGTGGCGGACCTCACGCGTCACCTAGATAGGATTATAGACAGTGCTGGGGAGGAGCCGTCTGTCATGGTACATGTGGGCACCAACGACATAGGAAAATGTCGGGGAGAGGTTCTGGAAGTCAAATTTAGGATTTTAGGTAGGAAGCTGAAATCCAGAACCTCCAGGCTAGCATTCTCTGAAATGCTTCCTGTTTCACATGCAGGTCCCCAGAGGCAGGCAGAACTCCAGAGTTTCAATGCGTGGATAAGACGATGGTGCAGGGAAGAGGGATTCAGCTTTGTAAGGAACTGGGGAAACCTGTGGGGAAGGGGGAGACTTTTCCGAAAGGATGGGCTCCACCTTAACCATAGTGGAATCAAGCTGCTGGCACTAACTTTCCAAAAGGAGATAGAGCAGCTTTTAAACTAGAACAAGGGGGAAAGCCAACAGTCACTCAGCAGTGCATGGTTCAGAGAAATGTATCCTTGAAGGATACTAATGAAACAGTTGCTGTAGTTACACAATGTTAGGTACCATATTAGGAGCTACCACTCAGGAAAGAGATCTAGGCATCATAGTGGATAATACTTTAAAATAGTCGGCTCAGTGTGCTGCAGCAGTCAAAAAAGCAAACAGAATGTTAGGAATTATTAGGAAGGGAATGGTTAATAAAACGGAAAATGTCATAATGCCTCTATAATCACTCCATGGTGAGACCACACCTTGAATACTGTGTACAATTCTTGTTGCCGCATCTCAAAAAGATATAATTGCGATGGAGAAGATACAGAGAAAGCCAACCAAAATGAGGAAAGGCTGAAGAGGTTATGGCTGTTCAGCTTGGAGAAGAGACGGCTGAGGGGGGATATGATAGAGGTCTTTAAGATCATGAGAGGTCTTGAATGAGTAGATGTGACTCGGTTATTTACACTTTCGAATAATAGAAGGACTAGGGGGCATTCCATGAAGGTAGCAAGTAGCACATTTAAGAATTATCAGAGAAATTTTTTTTTCACTCAACGCACAATAAAGCTCTGGAATTTGTTGCCAGAGGATGTGATTAGTGCAGTTAGTGTAGCTAGGTTCAAAAAAGGTTTGGATAAGTTCTTGGAGGAGAAGTCCATTAATGGCTATTAATCGTTTACTTGCATCAGTAGCATGGGATCTTCTTAGTATTTGGGTAAATGCCAGGTTCTTGTGCCCTAGTTTGGCCTCTGTTGGAAACAGGATGCTGGGCTTGATGGACCCTTGGTCTGACCCAGCATGGCAATTTCTTATGTTCTTATATTCTTATGTTCTTACTATAAGAAAACCAAGATGGCATACTTATCTAAAAATGTCTAGTTAGTTAGGGTAAATTAAAGCATACAATATTAATAAGAAAAATAAGCATTCAAATTCATCAAAATTGTAATTAGTACTTTGAGCATAACTTAGTTTATTAATGTTCACAAAACATCAAGTTTCTCCAAATAAATAGAGTTAGCATCCATATCCATCAAAACTATAATTATTTGATATTAATAGATATGAGGCACTGATTTATAGGCATTACAATACATCCAATTAGTCAAGACAGAGAAAGTTTGGAAAAAGAAGAGGCACCTCATTAGTTCATAAATATGATGCTCAATTTCAGAGTTCATCCAATTAGTTAAACAGCCAGAAAACTAAGGCTGTGAAATAAAATCATCTGATTATATAGGAAATGATCCATCTGTAGAAACTGAAAAAAAAGCTGCTCAACAAGTTGCCTGATGTTTAAATTCCTCCAAAGAACCTGTTTCAAGGGATATTATTTCAAGAGCTAAAATGTTAAATTTTCTGGGTGATACCGAACAAAAGATCCTAAATGATCCTCCTGAATGAGATCAGCTCCAGCATTGGATAGATGAGGCTGCCATCCAGAACAGCACAATTTGGGGTTAGTTGCTTGCAGGGCCAGAGGAACTACTAGGTGAACTAGGCCTGTGCCTAGGGCGCCGAGACTTAAGGGGCGCCGTGGCAGGCAGCAGAATTTTGAAAGGGCAAAAAGTGCCACCCTTCCAATGCCCCCCTGGTAGTCCAGCGGAGGGCCCAGAAGCGATCTGCTGCTCCCAGGGCCTCGGCTGACACTAAGCAAAATGCACCGGTGACCTTTAACCCCTACCATGTGACAGGGGCCAACCAATGGCACCGGTAGCCCCTGTCACATGGTAGGGGCTGAAGGCCACCGTCGCCATTTTGGTTAGTGGCAGCAGGAGGCCCTGGGAGCGGCAGATCGCTCCCAAGCCCTCCACTGGACTACCAGGGGGGGTCAGGAGGGTGGCACTGGGGGGGAGGCAGGGCGAGTCGGGGGCTGGATGCCTGCCATGGCGCCCCCTAAGTCTCGGCGCCTGGTCTCCGGCTGTGCCGATTTTCCTTTCTTCGGCCACGTGATCAGCTAGACCTGCTGCGCCGATCTTCTTTCTGTGTGTGTGTATGTGAGGTGTATGTGAGAAAGGAATGGTGCTTCTGTGTGTGTGTGTGTGTATGTGATGTGTATGTAAGAAAGGAATGGTGCTTCTGTGTGTGTGTATGTGATATGTATGTAAGAAAGGAATCTGCCAGTTTTAAAAAAATGAAATGTGATAATACATATACTTCAACTTTTGTGCTGGTAGCGCAACTTTTGAAAAGTTGGATGAAAGATGAAATTACTGAATTTTAAGCATCCCTTTTCTGGAAAATAAAATTTAACAAAGTGGGTAGAGACAAATACTAAAGCAAAAAAAAATTAAAGTATTTAAAATGTTCATCTCAGCAAAATCACAAATTTAAGATTCTGATGCCAGGTGGGGTTTTTTTGGTTTTTTTTTAAGCATAATTTAAGTATGAAGACTAGAATAGTTCCAATCTGAAACGGTTTTGCTTTTTTTTTTTTAAGCCTTTAGAAAATGTATATTTTTAAATGTCTAAGACTGGAATCTTCCCATTTAAAGGGAAGCTGACTAAGGATGTCTTTCCATTCTATATCTCCCTCATGAATAATCATACGGCTGATAGATTGAAGCAAGACACTTGCTTTATTGCCTGAAAGCATAAAACATGAGAATCTGTACGGTGTGGGTGGCTGTCCCTTGGGAGGACAGAACCTGAAGGAAGGGTGTCATTTCACCTTCTGATAGGAATGTGGTTTTCTTATTTAATGGTTGGGAGCAAAAATTTCACTTTTAGTAAAAGTGAAAAATGCTGCAAGTCTGAAAGCAAGGTGCTTCTGTGAGAGTGTAATGTGTATGTGAAACAGGGAGGGTGCTTCTGTATGTGTGTGGTATATATGTGAGACAGGGAGGGTGCTTCTGTATGTGTGTGGTGTATATGTGAGTCAGAGAGGGTGCTTGTGTGTGTCAATATGTGTGTGCGAGAGAGATGGAGCATGTTTTTTGGCTGGCTTGTAGCTGTGAGAGAGGGCATGTGTGTGAGCCTGTAAGTGAGATAGAACATGTGTGTGATTGAGAGCTTGTGTGTAAGTGAAATAGAGAGAGCATGTGTGTGATTGAAAGCCTGTGAAAGTAAGAGAGAGTGAGAGCACCTTGTGATTGAGAGAGACTGGCCAGAGGTGACATGTGTATGTGTGAGAGAGACTGATCAGGAAGATGACTGGTATGTGTGTGCTTGTTTGTGTGTGAGAGAGAGACTGGTTGTGGAGATGATTGGTGTGTGAGATACAGAAACTTGTCCTGAGGGTGTGACTGGTGTGTGTGTGTGAGAGAGAGAAGAGACTGGTTGTGGTCCCTAAGGAAGAGGACTGTGAGGACAGCTTCAGCAGCTACTGCTGCTTCTGGTGTGGCCTGCAAGGGAAAGGAGTAGGAGAACTGCTGGACAGGGAAAGTAAAGGTGGCTTTTTAAGTTAATTTTTTCTTGATTAACTACCATTTTATTTATTGGGTAGTATGTGATGTGTCTGCTGTTTGAAATATTTTATTGGTGTTTGGTAAAGCTTTCAAAATTTGCATGAGTCTTTAATTATTGGATATTCTATTCATCAGCTGTTTTGAAATTATGTTATTTGAATGATTTATTTGAATGATTTTATAATTATGATTAATGATTTATATATCTTGATTTTATTGATTTGTTTCACGAGGAATGGTGACATTTTTGTTTTTCCATTGTTACACTGTATGGAGTCTGGCGTGATGCATTTTACAGTTCAGTTTTTGTCTGCACATTTCTATTTATACTTTATGTGGCTTTATTCTGTATTTGGTGAGGGTTTGTGTTCTGCATGCAAAGGCTGAGATGAAGCATTCTTTTAGCATGTGGTTTCTCTGCAGGGATCTGTAGTAGCTTGGCCTGTTCTGTTTTCCTGATAGGAGGTGTATTGATATTTTAGATTATGGTGTAATATTTGTGGTATTCATTTTCATAAGTGGGTTTGTTATTCTTTGAGTGTTGGCAAATAGTACTGTGTTGATATGGGAGGACCATGCCAAAATATATCACAATAGGTATGATGCCATATGAATTCAAAGATGCAAAGTTTTTTGTTGGCATCACAACAGTGCATGAAATTATCACAACAACTTGTATGTTAATTTTACCACATAATGTCATTTTTCATGTAAAATATTATAAATGCATGATTTAAAATTGTGTATGGGGAGGGGGCGCCAGGCTGTAAGGTTTGCCTAGGGTGCCAAATACCCTTGCATCGGCCCTGGAAACTGCACCATCTATGATGTTTGTGATTACACTAATGAGTTTTGAAACTTAAGGGAAGCCTAGAAAAACAGAAATGCTGATATTCAGATTTTCAAAAAGGGCTGAAAATATGATTTGAGAACTGCGGGAGAATGCATACCAGCTGAAAAACACAGCTCTCAACCTTCACAAACTCCATCTGCTGTATCTCCAAGCCATTCCTCTCCCTATCTCTGATAGCTAATTCCTTCTCCTTCCCACAGTTACCATGCAACACTTCCTCCTTCCTGTCTCCTCCCAATGATGCTTTCAAGTTCCACCTCCTCCTTTCCAGTCCCCACCTTACATGATACTGCTAAGTTGGGGTGAGAGGAGGTTGTTATGCCCGTTGGTCGCAGACGGCTGCAACCATTAATGCTCACCTCTTTTTATGCAGCCCTGAATCATGGTGGAAAATGGCGGCCCACCAGCTACCGCCAACCTTCCTGGCATTCCTGGGACAGCATGGGCGCTGCTGACCGCCATCTTGCTCATGGGATCACTTGGGCCAGTATTAAGCACATCATGGTGGGAACCTTGGGGGCATCCCCTCCGGATGATGTCTACACTCTGCTGTACTTCAGCTGCCTGGCCCTGCCAATCAACGAGTTAGAAAAGAGGTCCCTCATTGCTGAATCCGCTTCTCTCATACGGTCTTCCTGTTCCAGTTCCTGCACTTCGGCGTGAGACTCTCTGGGTACCCGCTCTATGGGGGCTCTTCCTCGTCTATGGCTATCCTCTCCTTGGAGGGCCTTCTGCCTTGGACTGCAGTCTGTTCCCGTTCCCTGGGACGTCTCCTGGAACTATCTCTCTGTGAGTACCTTGACTCCACAGACTACTACTGAACCAGCTTTATCGTGAGATCCTCTCCGGTATACCCTGTACCTCGGGCCACTACCGTGCCAGCACTAGTGAGGAGCCACCTCAGTGTACCCTGCACTGTAGGCCATAGCTACGTCATTGCTACAGAAACCTTTCCGGTGTACCCTGGGCCACTACCATGCCGGCACTTGTGAGGAGCCACCTTGGTGTATCCTGCGCTGCAGGCCATTGCCACATCATTGCTACAGAATCCTCCAGTGTACCCTGGGTCTTGGGCCAATACCGTGCCAGCTCTAGTGAGGTACCGCCTCAGTGTACCCTGTGCTGCAGGTCATTGCCACGTCATCGCTACAGGTCCCTCGCCGGTGAACCCGACCCGGGCCATTACAACATCATCTCTAAGTGAGGAATCCCTTGGTGTACCCTACGCTCCAGGCCACTACCACATCATCACTTTGGAGAGACTTCTTCAGTGTACCCTGCTCTGGGCGGTACTATCTCTCACCTAGGCCCAGGGCCCACACACCTACAAGTCATAACAGGTCTCTGAGTGGTCCTCCAACCACTCCAAGTCCTTATGGACCTGCTGCTGGGTAACGGCAAGGGCAGCAGGCCGGACAGAGGTCAAGGGCAGACGGAGACATCTGACACAGGACAAAGACTCAGGCATTGGAAGACGAAGACTCAGGCATTGAAGAAAAGACTCAGGCGTTGAGGAAGACAAAGACTCAGGTGAGGCATGACAAGGCATGGCATGGCAAGAGAAGGCAAGTTAAAATCAGGAAGTTAAAAGTCCAGAACTCTCAAGAGAGTGCAGGGCCACCACCACTCATGGAAACTCGGTGAAGAGCAGCAGGAGAGGAGGATGGACAATAGCCCCTCAGGAGGTCAAGGAGCAAAAGAAAAGAGGACAGTGAGCAAGGTCCGTCAGGTGCCCTACACAGCCCAGCCTGAAGAGCGGGGCCTGCCCAGGAAAAGACAGACATTAGGCTTATGGATATCAGGACATCAGGAACGAGGTCTGACGAAGGATGAGAAGACTCCTTGGTGCCATCAGATGGAAAGACCCACCAGCACCACCACAGCGGGGGTAATCACGGACCACTGGGCCACTACGCACCCTACTCAATCCATCTGGGCGTGTCACAGACCACAAGGGACGGGTCAGAGTGGAGCTGAGGACATCTGGACAATGGACGAAGACATCAGGGCTGGAACGGAACATCAGGATACTGAAGATAACTGGACAAGAAGACATCGTAAATGCGGAACATCAGAAACAACTGTAACACAGAGGCTTGACAAGACGAGAGACCACAGAAAGACGAAGACAAAGGATCCCACATGGAACATAGTGCCTAGGAGAAGCTGGAAGACGTGGAGTCCTAAGGAGGACTTTCTCCTTGTGAAGGCAAGGAAGGACTAGCTGAAGAGCCCTTTTGTAGGCAGGAGACAACTCCCAGATGACATAAGCAGGCAGAGCCATTCTGCGCCGCCATTTTGCAAAATGGCGGCGCAAAATGGCGGCGGCCATAGACCAACATGATTTGACTGCAGGAGGTCATTCAGCGGGGGTTCCGGACCCCCCGCTGAACGACCTCCTGCAGTCGATCTCCTGCCGGTGCCATTTTCCGTACGGAAAACGATTTGCGGCAGGAAATTGCTCCCGGACCCCCGCTGGACCACCAGGGACTTTTGGCCAGCTTGGGGGGCCTCCTGACCCCCACAAGACTTGCCAAAAGTCCAGCGGGGGTCCGGAACGACCTCCTGCAGTCGAATCGTGTTGGTCTATGGCCGCCGCCATTTTGCGCCGCCATTTTGCAAAATGGCGGCGCAGAATGGCGCCGGCTGAAGACAACACGATTCAATTGCAGGAGGCTGTTCCGGACCGCCGCTGGACCCCCAGGTAATTTAAGGCATTGGGGGGGGGGGTTCGGGAGGGTAAGGGATTTAATTTAAAGGGTCGGGGTGGGTTTTAGGGTGTTTTAGTGTGCCGGTTTTCCTGCCCTCCCCCTTCCCCCGATTTACGATTTTTTGACGATAAATCGTGGGAATTGGTATTGTATCGTGGCCCTAACGATTTTTGACGATTTAAAATATATCGGACGATATTTTAAATCGTCAAAAAACGATTCACATCCCTACTGTGTAACAGCATGTACCAAAAGTTTTAAAATTCAGTTTAAAACATGTTGGTTTAAGTTGGCATTTTATTGATTTTCATGCTTCTGCTTGATCATGGTTAGTTTTAGCTACAGTATTTTAATCTAGTGTTGAAGACCTTGTATGTTCTGTCCTTTTTTATTAGATAACTAGCGGTACCCGGTCACGCATTGCAGTGACAGAGTCAGGTTCTTTACCCTCCCTCTCCCTTCCCCTTGCTCATTTACCTCAGTCACTCATCCACCTCCCCCTTGGTTACTCACCCCCTCACTTCCCTCCCCTGTCCCCACTCCAACTCTCTCCCCTCACACTCACCTCTCCTCTCATTCTCCCTCCCCTGACATTCACCTCCCCCCTCATTCTCCCTCCCCTCACTGTCACCTCCCCCCGCCTACTGCCTACCCTTCAGATCAGAAAACCTTTATCTTTCTATTTCTGTGGGAACCCCCCCACCCCACTCCCCAACCCCAACCCCCCCAATCCCAACCCTTTAAATCAAATAATAACCCCCACCCTCCTGCCCCCTCCCAAGACCTGGGAAATTAAAATTGTTGGTGCTACATGTGGTCTGTCCCTGGGTGTCTGTGCACGTTATGTAGCCAAATAGGGGAGTGCCTAACCAAATTTGCACTTCCAAATTTGTTTTGTGGTCTGGGGAGGGCTATTTTGGTGTGTTCCCGAGATTGTGCAAGTTTAGGGTATGTATTTGTGTGTGAACCTCCCCCTTCCCCCAAAAAACAACTGTATGAGAAAAGTTCTCTTAAACTAACCACCCCACACTCTCCTGCCCCCCTCCCCCAGCCCTGCGAAAAACAGTAGCCCACCCCCCTGTCCCCCCCAGAGTTGCTGAATGAATGAAACCTTCCCCCCCTCGTGACCCCTCCCCAAGATGTTCGCAATAAATTCATTACCACCCCCACCCTCCAGACCCCCCAAGACCGGATAAAAATGTCTGTCGGTGGAGCGGGCGTTCAGTAGCGGTCCGGGAGCGATATATTGGCGTTGGTCCATCGGCTGCGAGCACTGAAACGGGTTCCGACGGCCCTTTGCCCTTACTATGTCAGTGGGGTGGAGCAATGACAGCAGTAGGTCCTCTGACATAGTAAGGGCAAAGGTCCGCAGGCTGCCAGTCCTGAAAATGGTGCCGAGGGGCCCTCGCCCTTACTATGTCACATGGGTAACTGCCGCCATTGGTGTCCCCGAGTGGCATAGTAAGGGAAAGTGCCGTCGGCGCCATGTTGAGTGCTGGCAGCCGACGGCCGTGGTGCAGGAAATGTGTCCCGGACCGGTCCTGGCCCCCCACTGGAGCCTCCCGGACTTCTGTCAGGTTTTGTGTGTGTTGTGAGGGCCTGAGAAGTAAATACATTTGGCATGTGTGTGGGGGGTGTGAGGAGGGTGGTTTTGTGTGTGTTGGGAGGCTGTGGGAAGTAAATCAATTTGGCATGTGTGTGTGGGGTGTGAGGAGGGTGGTGGGTGTATTTTATCTGTAAAGGAAATAGTTATCTTCCGGCGAAAAAAGTGCGTGAATGTGTTAAAATGGAAGTGAAACGTGGACCTGGACTGGCGAAATGATTAGTGTAGCGTGTGTTAGTGTAAGGTGTAACAGATGGCGCTTACATCCAGCAGATGTCGCTGTTTTCTGGAAAACATTTTTAAACCTATTTTACCTGTCACAGGTGTGACATATCTGTAATGGAAGCACAGAAGAACCTTCCTGTATGCGAAATGAAGGTTGTGTCCAAATTTGAAAGCAATCGGTTTCTGAGATTAGCGATTTTGTCCAAACTATTTAACATTTTTATTTATATAGATTACTTCATTATTATAGCACACAAAAGAGGGTACTAAATTATAAATTATTTCTGATTTGTTTTTATATGCCCCTATTGTTATTTTTAAGTATACTGTTTTTATTGTTTTATTCTTATTATGATTCTTATGATTTTTTTTTTTTACTTAGCCTGTTACGGTCAGCATGCCTTATTTTATATTTTTGTCTAAGATTTGTTTTTATAAGTTATTGTAAATGTCATTGTCTCTATTATATGTTTTATTACATATATTTGAAACTGTAAATCACCTAGGGCTTTAATATAGGTGAATAATAAATGCAAAATAAAAAAAATTAAATATTAAAAAGTATAAAATCATAGTATATTTGCTTCAGTTGAAAGGTTTGTGGAGAAAAACTCTTTGAATTATGAAATTTGTGCTATATATGTCGCTCTATGCCATTGATCTAGTTTCAGAAACTATTACTTGTAGCAAGATTCTTCATTGTTTAGTTATCATTTTCTCAAGCTGAAAGGTAATGGGCTCCCAAAAGCCATGAAATGACATGGAGCTTAAACTAAATTTTCCATGCAAGACGGATCTGTACATTAAGGCATCCATCCACATATATTTTCTGAATCTACACATAAGACAAGACTTTTAGAAATGGGTGAGTTCTTCTTCTACATACTGAAAAGTTTTGTCATTTCACAACTTTGCTCCATTTTAAAAGGAATCATGGATAATAAGACTTTAGGAGAGAAATATGTCTCATCCATTCCTAATATACTCAGTTTGTGAAAATTTAGGTAATGCTAGGATACCTTATGACAGTGTATTCAAACACTGTATCCACAGGGAAAAAAGATAAGTAAAAGAGACATAGCTGTTAAAGCTTAGGGGCGGATTTTCAGAGCCCTGCTCGCCTAAATCCGCCCAAATCTGGGTGGATTTAGGCGAGCAGGGCCCTGCGCGCCGGTGAGCCAATTTTACATAGGCCTACCAGCGCGAACAGAGCCCCGGGACTCGCGTAAGTCCCGGGGTTTTCAGAGGGGGGCGTGTTGGGGGCGGGACCGAGCGCAGCGGCGTTTTCGGAGCGTGTCGGCAGCGTTTTGGGGGCGGGTACGGGGGCGTGGCTACGGCCCGGGGCGGTCCGGGGGCGTGGTCGCGCCCTCCGTACCCGCCCCCAGGTCGCGTCCCGGCGCGCAAGAGGCCCGCTGGCGCGCGGGGATTTACGCCTCCCGGAGGGAGGCGTAAATCCCCCGACAAAGGTAAGGGGGGGGGCTTAGACAGGGCCGGGTGGGTGGGTTAGGTAGGGGAAGGGAAAGGAAGGTGAGGGGAGGGCAAAAGGAAGTTCCCTCCGAGGCCGCTCCGATTTCGGAGCGGCCTCGGAGGGAACGGGGGTAGGATGCGCGGCTCGGCGCGCGCCGGCTATACAAAATCAATAGCCTTGCGCGCGCCAATCCAGGTTTTTAGCAGATACGCGCGGCTCCGCGCGTATCTACTAAAATCCAGCTTACTTTTGCTTGCGCCTGATGCGCCAGCAAAAGTAGGCCAATTCGCGCTATTTGAAAATCTACCCCTTAGTGTGCACTTTAAGGCCATTTAGCATGCATGTGGGGTAACATGCTATATTCAAAGACCCTAGCATGCATGCTAACCCAGTCATGGCAGACATGCTAGGATTAGCATGTACATGCATGAAAATTAATGAATGCAAGATGCCAATTAAGCTTCAATGTGATATGCTCTCTTCCATGCCCTATTTAGTGGGTCTTCCTAAGGCCAAAAACTTAACACCTGCCTTGGAGCAGGTCATGGCTTTGGGCAGTGGTAATTTTCTAAAGCAAAAAAATGTATCACATCAGGAACAGTGGTATCCTTTACCTTCTACTCCAGCTGCAATTGGGAAAAGGAATCAAGTTTAAAAATGTTCCAGTTTGGCAACAAAAGATTCCAGGTCAGTGATCTGGCAAAAAAAAAAATCACAATCTTGGGGCCTCTGTCAACCCCTCTTCAAGCCCAAAACCCATACTCTTTGAGTGCCAGATAAAGGGGCTGACATGCCTCAATCCCCACTCAATCCCCAACACCAACTCTCACAGATGTTATACCTTGGGCCATGGCATGGTTGACGCAGACTAGCAGGTTGGCCCACTAGGCCCAGGCTGACAGCAGGTGGACTCACTCCTACTGGGATGGGTTGGGTTCTAGGACTTTATTATGTCAGCCTCATTTCCCTCAGGTTGAGCCTTTTGGGGACCAGGGGCCAGTAGGGCTTAAGCAAGAGTTCAGTAAGGAACAGTCAGAGAGAATCGCGTAGCAGGCAGAGGTCAAGGCTGGCACCAAGCAAAGAGATTCTGGGTTCAGGCTTTAGTCAGGGCAAGCAGCGAGCAAAAGAGTCCAGGTTCAGTCCAAGGTCAGAGCAGGCAGCAAGCAAATGGTGTCAGGTTCAGGCCAAGGTCGGGGCAGGCAGCAGGCAGAAGAGTAATCAGATCCAAAGCAGAGGACAGAACCAGGGGGCAGGCAAAAGGATAATCAAGTCCAAAGCAAGGGTCAGGACCAGGAGGCAGGTAGAAATGGACAAGCAAGATAGAGACAAGCCACAGGAGACCAAGATATGAGAAGGGCAAGGCAGGCTGGACCAGGAGAAACAAGGCAAGCTAACATGGAGGCAAGACAGCAAGCAACATGCACTGCAAGGCAGGAGGACCTGTTGCTAAGGCATCAGCTAAGAGTATGGCTGGGGTTTAAATACCCAGCTGCACTGATGTCATCAGGGGGCACCAGAGAACTCCTTCTTACCATGGGGCCTTGAAAGTCTGGGCAAGTGCACTCATGCACAATTAGGGGAGGTGCAGTGTGACTGGCTGGCACTTGATGGTGTCCTTGCCATGCAGAACTCCAGCGATATCTCACATCTTTTGGAGGCATTGGGAGTAAATGCGGCCAGTCGCAGGGCCTTCCAACATTAAGAGATCAGTATCTTCTGATCCCTCCAAACTTCCTTACAACACAATCCTAACAACTAACAAGCCATACTAACAATTTTACTTTGTGAAACTGGAATAAATGGTAATTTCAAGGTTAGATGAAAGTTATTTCCTCTATCAAGTGTTTTTAATCATAAATGATCAACAGTTGGAGATATTTAGTCCCCTCATTTTGTTGAATTCAAATCCATTTTATCTAGTACTACAGCTACCTTTTGTTTTTTGAATGTTTGACTTGCCAGATATATTACAGAACTACTGGATGAGGTATTAGGCTTTCTTTTGAGGATGTTAAATAGTTCTTCATAAGAGGGGTTGGATTCTCTCTGTTATCATGAAGCCATTATTTCACCTATTCTAAAAAAGTCATCACTGGATGAGTCAGATTGCAATCATTACAAACTGGTAGCTAATATGCCATTCTTGGTCAAACTTGCAAAATATCTTACTCAATAGTTAACACTTTTCTGGAGGAATCAGGTGATTTGGATCCTTTCCAACCAGGATTTTTTACCAAGCACAGCACTGAGTCAGTATTGGTGTCCTGAATGATGATGTATTGTGTTGGATGGACAAGAGAAGGCAGCTTCTGGTGATTCTGAAAGAATTGACCTCAGCTTTCGATTTATATGACCACTCTGTTCTGCTGGATAGGTGTCATAGACTCAGATTGAATGGGGATCTTGAATTCTAACAAGACTGAAATAATGTTGGTGAATGAAGAGGATGTTGACTACCCTTAAATGTCAATCAAGGTAGATGATGTCATTAATGCCTCTCTGAAGGACTTGGGAGTTAGGTATAGATTTTAAAACATGCGCGTGCACATCCATGTGTGCGCGGTTCCTGGCGTTTGCACACGGATGCACTGATTCTCTCACACATGTCATAAAATCTGTAGGCCATGCGCACATGGGCGCCAGATTTTATAATCAACATGCACATTTGTGGGCAGCACGCACAAGGGGGGGGGGGGAGAATTTTTGCAAAGTCCGCAAGGCGACACAATCGGGCCTTTCCCAGATCCCTACCTCCCCCCCCCCCCCCCCCCGCTTAACCTTGCTTCCCCTTTCCCTCTCCTCCCCACCCCCTAAACCTAACCTACCTTGCCTCTCTTTTTTTATATTATTACTTACTGCTCATCGGGAGGTAATGGCAACTGTCCCGGACAGTCTCCATCCCTTCCCATCCAGAACATGCCCCCTGGCCCACTTCTTTCTCAGGGCCCGGCACTTGTGCACGTATCGCCACTTATGTGTGTGGCCGGGCCCTTTTAAAAATGCACTTGGTGCGCGCAGGGCCAGGCTATGCACATAAGTGGCAACTTTTACGTACGTGACCGATTTAAAATTTGTCCAAATGTGTCTAAGGAGAGGCAATCCTCTCAAACTTCCATCCTACAAGGAATTGCTGTCACAGGGCCCAGTGCTTCATGAAGTTTCAGATTGATTTTGTCTTATGGCTTGGCCCTTGAGAGGACAAGATTAGTTAAGAAAGGATATCCTCCAGCCATGGTTACTACTCTCTTGAAGGCTAGAAAGTTTTCCACTTCCTTGGCATATGTGAGAGTTTGGCGAGTCTTTGAAGATTTATATTCCAAATGTCACTGTATTCCAGAAGAGCTTCAATTCTGTTGATCCTGGATTTTTTACAGGAAGGCTTCTCTAAGGGTTTGGCTCTTAATACCTTAATAGTACAGGTAGCTGTTCTCACTTGTCATAGGGAGCATGTTCAGGGTAGACCACTGTCTTTGCATAAGGATGCTTCTCGTTTCTTAAGAGGCATTAATAATTTTAGGCTTCCATTGTAGGTTCTGGTTCCATCTTGGGATTTGAACTTGGTTTTGTTCATCTTGGCAGCACCACAGTTTGAACCTTTCAAAGCTATTTCTCTGAAGCTCCATACCTTGAAGATGGTGTTCCTGGTGAATATTTTTTCAGCCAGGAAGGCCTTAGAATTACAGGTGCTTTCTTGTAGCAAGTCTTTCTTATTGATTACCATGATTTGGATCAGATATGTATGGTCCCTTCCTTTTTGCCAAAGATGTCTTAGATTTCTATTTAAATCAGTTTAGTAAGCAAGAGGATTCAGAGGAGATTCTTCATGCCCTGGATGTCAGAAGACTTAAAATGTCTGAAGGCTCCTAATTGCATTCAGGAAGTCTGACCTCTTTCAGTTCTGTACCAAGTGGTGTAGAAAGGAAAAGCAGCCACCAGTGCTACTGTGGCATGCTGGATTAAGAAGGTGATTATGGCAGCCTATGTAGGTTCTGGAATTCCACACGCATGTTATAAAACCAACATGCACGGGTCTTAAAATCAACCCCCCAAGGAAGCGACAGCATTCTACTCACATTTCTCTATCAAAATTGCATATGTTTCACCTATAGATGTGAGATTAATAGTCCAGAATATCTCCAGTACCAGCATGAAGTAAAAAAGTATAGGTTTTGATGCAGAAAAGGCCTTTGATAGGGTCTCATGGTCTTTTCTTCAATTTGTTTTGGATAAGTTTGGCTTTTCAGGGTTCTTCTTTCATGAAATATTTTAAAATAAACAAGACATATTTTAATTAATGGTTACAGGGATGTATGAAATATAAAATCAATCAACAATTGATGCCTAATACACTGGGAAAAAGTATAGGTGAAGTGGAAGAATAGTCTAGAGTTAGAGCAGCAGGTTACAAGCAAGGGAAAACAGGGTTCAAACCCTATTGTTATCCCTTGGACAAGTCACTTTATCCTCCATTGCCTCAGGTACAACCTTAACTTATAAACCCTCTGGAGAAGGGGGAATACCTATAGCACCTGAATGTAATTTCCTTTGAAGGGTTGAAAAGTGGAATATAAATATATTGGACAATATTTATTCAGTCTAAAGCTATGTAACCAGGCAACAAAGTAATTGCAACATAACTGTTTCAATAAGATGTTAAACTTGGTCTAATTTCACATTCCTTGTGAAGGAAAAGTCTATTTTATATAGAGTTTTACACTATGTTCTCTTAGAATGATGTGTAGGTGTTATTTTGCAATATCCTAACCACTGCTTTTGTAAAAGAAATGACTATAAAATTGGTGCCTTGCTAAAGGCTTTTTTTCAGAAGTAAGCAGGCAATATCTATCACAAAGATGAGAGACCATAAAGAATTTCAGAGGGCTTAGATAAATTATGCACCTTTCAGTTCTATTCAAATGCACTTAGGCATTTTTCCAAAACATAGAGAACAGTAGAAAATGGGCATATTTCTAAGTAAATGCTCAACTGCCTCAAAATCAGCATCGGTACATAATATATTCGTGGAAGAAGTTAAGCCATTTTGAACATTCAGAATTGATATTCCTATGTGCTTAGCCATGAATATTTCTAAAAGAATATTAAAGGCTCAGTTCACACTACCTCCATTGTCACATATCATCTACATACCCGTACTTCAATTCCTATAGCCATTACATCTAGTCAGTTCAACCAGGGTGACTAACTGTCCATCAAACCCAGCATCCTGTCTCTGACAGTGGCCAGTCAGCATCACTTGGTGTACCCAACAGATTTTACTAGGCAGATCCCTTCCCTGTGCTCATTCTTAGAAAGAACAGATAGAGTTTCCCAGGTCTGCCTGGCTAATAATTGTTAATGGACCTGTCCCCCAAAAAACGAATCCAAACCTTTTTATAAACCCAGCTATGCTATTAATCTTGATCACATCCTCGACATCAAATTCCATAGCTTAATTGTGTGATGGGTGAAAAAAATTCTCCCTTTAAATTGTTTTAAATCTGCTACCAGTTAGTTTCATGATATATCCCCTAGTCTTATTCATACTGGAAAGGGTAAATAACCATTTCCTATTTGCCTTTCCATCCTCATGATTTTATAAACCTTTGTCATATCTCTTTTCAGCTGCCTCTTCTCCATACTTACATGCCCTAATCCATTCAGCCCTTTGTCACAAGGGAACCTAAACCTTTTGTTATGTCTGTGTGTATAAATAAAGTCCCAACATACAAAGTTTGAAGATAGCCTTTGACTATAGTATCCAGTTGCTGAAAACAAACTCTGACATGTTTTTTCAAGATATATTCTGTAATTTTTTTTTTAAAGTACATGGAAACATATTAAAACTAGGGCTGTTTCAGGCATTTTTCATCACTCGGTTTTCTTTTTGTAATTATTTATAAAAAAAAAAAAATACATAAAGAAAACAATCTTGATATAGAATACAGTGGATAAATGAAAACAACTCAATGTTGATAAAAGAAAAATTAAAGTATATCCCATTAAGCTTCAACAGAGGGAAGTTCACAAAAAAATTAAACAAGAAAACAAACATGGTGAATTTCTAGTTTTGTGTACATCAGATCATATACAAGCCACTGAGTCCATCTGAGAAGAGTTAACAGCAGGAAGTCCTATATTCCTCTAAATAAAAATTCCTTCTAATTGATCTGAATCCAGAAAACATATTTAGCACCAGATAAAAACATCTGACATTTACAAGGAAAAAATAACTTAAAGGTGGCACCTATAGCTAACAGCTTAGATTTCTTATTTAAAAATGCCTTCTGCCTTAATTGAGTATCTCTAGAGACATTTGTAAATTAAGTAATTTTGTGACCAAGAAATATTTTCTCTTTAATGCAGAAGAACATCTTTATGTCCACATTCTATCAGGTTGCAAAATATATGGAACTAATAAAGTAGCCTTTGACTGAATATCCATTTGAGAATGCTCTAAAAAGCGGTTAAATTACTGACATTATCAAATGGAATACCCCTAACAGGTGTAGCTAGTCAATAAAGCCACCCTTTTCTGTCTTATGGTAAAATATCCGAGAGACTGGGGAAACTATTCAAGAAGCACTTTTAATAAATTAATATAAAAGCTTTTTTACATATTTAATGGTGACATTAATGACCATTTGAGAAAATTTAGAAAGCAAATATTCAACCTTGCTGGATAATTTTCAAAATACTCAGCTTTACAATGTATGAATTCACATGTTTAATCAGGGCTGCATCTGTATGTTATAATGCTGTAAAATGAATCTGTAGATCCACAGTCTTTTTTGGATGTTCAACAAGCAAATTTTCTTGAGTTCACTTGTGATTTCAATTCTCCAAAAGCCGACAATACATTGATCAGATATCAGTTTTTCTAAACCCATAAAGTCTCTAAATTAATAGATGATGGTATCCCAATGGCTGGCTCAGAAGTACTCTGGAGAGCAGTTTCTCCCATTTTGCTCTAAAGATTCTCTGTGGCTGACCCAACATCAATCTGCCCATCACTAGGGGATGAAACTCTGACATTATTGGTCAAGGATATTGGCCCCACCAAAGGAGTTGACTGCATGCTAGAAGATTTATGTGGAACATAAATACTGGGGCTGAGAGATATGACTGTCCCTTCTAAGATGGTGCTATGAACACCAAGTCTCTCTACCTCCGATTGAGCACCGACATTAGAAGAACACATTAATCACTCTATGGTTGATTTTCCCGGGGAATAGGGGGTCCGAGGTCCAAATGAGATTCACCCAAGACCTGCTTCATCGTTTTCCCCATAAACACCAAAGGTAGATGATTCAGAAAATGGAGGAATAGTATTCACAGTCCACAGATGAATCTCGTGAATCTGCTATTTGGCAGTATGCTGGTGACTGCGTGCCACAATGTTCTCCTTTTTAACACTTTCTCGGTGCCTCTCAAAGACGTAAGATGATGGGTTCAAGCAAGATCCCCAACGTGGCTTCCTGCAGTACATCACAGTCTCTGGAAGGGAGGGTGGCTGATGAGGCACTGTTCACTCCTAGCTCCTATAGTTAATCTGCAGTTCTCTTTTTTATCCATCTGTCAATGACCTAAGATGCCAGGTTCAGGCAAGATCTCCAGTACGGCTTCTTATAGTACACCACAGCCTTTGGAAGGGAAGATCACCAATGAGGCACTGTTAACACCAAGCCCCCCATCACTCAATTTTGTTCATTGAAATTTCTACATAGAAACATACAAAATGAAGGCAAATGTTTAATGTATTTGACAAAGGTAACGCATAAGTTCCTGCAAATTTTGTTTAAATGTAAACCGATGTGATATGTAAAATCGAACACCGGTATATAAAAGTAAATACATAAATAAATAAATTTAGAGATGCCAACTAACTCCAGATTTTGAGGAAACATTGATCCAGTCCTGGTTTTACTTCATAGCATGCAGGGACTTGTAGTTCATAAAACAAGAGGTGGAGCAGCCTGCCCTGAAAATCTGAAGTCAGTTTGCAACCCTATGCAAATTAGGATGTAACCCCTCATTTGCCAGAGGCCACCTTCCTAGCCTTGGAGAGCACTTATCTTGCTCTGCCAAGGTGGGGGAACCCTCAGTCTCTCCAAATATTGTGGACTTGGGTTCAGATTCACCTGCAAAGTCCAAACTGTGCTGAGATACTTCCATGAAAAAAAACAATGTCCAGACCATAATGGTGTTCCAAAATAAAGTCAGTTTACTTCCAAAAATAACCAGTTCAGCAACATCAACCACATGATGAATTCAAAGTCCATTACAATAGATGAAAAAAGAACAAAAATCTGAAAAACATGTCACTTCCAAATGTCACCCTTACTTATTCACAGTTACTCTTGCTTCTTTTCCAAGTCCTATGTGGACCTAGATGAAAAATATAAAGTATCTTTCCCAAATTTTTCCTCCTCTCCATAGCTCTTTATCAATTCCTCTTCCCACAGCATACAAAATTGTTCCAAGATAATTCACCCCCTTTAGTATGTAGATATAGTTCTCCAGCTCTGTACTTGAACTCCACACAAGCACCACTCTCCCTTGAGTCAAGCCAGACTCTACTGCAGCTCATCTCTTTTACTCCAAAATCCAGATCCTCACTTTTCTCATTCTTCTCCAGCCTTTGGTTTCCTCAGCCTCCTTCTTTCTCCTTATACTCCTAATTCTCAACTCATTGAGGGCTTGTTGAAGCACCCCAGCTTCTCCTCCTCTCTTAACACCTCTTTCAGCAACTGTGGCATCACAATAGATAGTGCTCCCTCCCTCCCTAGTGCTTATCCCTCCAGGAACTCTTTTCCCCAAATCCCTTTCCTCAGGGATCAGCCCCGGTTCCACATGGAACACCCTCTTTTTTTACTCCCAAGTGTGCCTACCCTTTACTGGGCTGGGCCATCTTGTCACTCAGCTTAATGGCTCCACTACTCTTGCCTATTCCATTGATTGAAATTTCTTAGCTAGAAAATAAATACTCCATTTTAAAAAAAGTAGCACAACCCTTTGACCTTATGCAGCAGTTAATATTCCTATGGTTAAACATGGAACCCATTATTTTCTATTACCAATACACCATCTAGTGGCCAGTAGGTCCACAAGAATATCAAGGCTCATCTAGTCTATCCATTCTAGACTTTACTCAATCTCAGGCTTTATCCTCATATTCTCTCATCTCCGGGCCCTCTGTGCTTGCTCAATGTTTTCTGAAATTCTACTGCTGAATCTTCAAGACCTCTGTTAGGTTCTTGGTTCTCCCATAGTACAATTCCATTTCTGGAAAAGGTGTATATAAAATAAAATGGCTGAAAAATTACATAGGTTTAAATATGCTTGAGCTGCTTTGCATGGATTTCAAAATGTATGCATGCAAATGCCATGCAGTGTAGCTCATTGCAATAGGGGCAGGGTTCAGGCCCAAATATGCAATATCATCACCATAGTTCTATATCATGCAATATATAGTGTTTATCACATGATATACGCTATTTAATACATGGTATAGCCATATCACAGCTTGGTAAATCTCTCTATTATATTGAAAGTCCTCTGAGAAGGAAAATACCTAGTATTTCTAAATGTCTTGAGCTACCAATAAAAAGGCGTGAGCTAAAACCAAATAAATAAAATTGCTACTATAATCTGTATCTGTTCCAAGCATGTGTAAATATGTTCATCTTATTGTGATGGGGTACCTAATTCTGCCCCTTGGTAATAGAGGTTGCCCTAGGTTTGTATGGTAGTAATGCCATTAACATGTCTGCTTGCCTGTTTAGTGAGTCAGAGGTCTTCCATCCAGACTCTGTGCCTAATTATGAGGTCAGTGTAGTGAGTTGTGCTAATGCAATGCACTTCTCCCTATAGGGAGTGGTTATAAGAGAGCACACAATTCTTGTGCTCATGTGATACACCAGGAGTCTAGAATAAGTCTTAGCACAGGATTGAAAGAGCAGGTATCGTTCCTTTCAGAGGACCCTTGGTGGGCCTTATCTATTCACAGGAAAGGTCCGGAAAGAAGAGAAGCAAACTTTTAGGAGTCCAGGAGGAGCAATTCCTGGGAGACCAGAATATTTAGAAGAAAGGTTTCTGAGGAGATACAAAAGAGAAAGGAATTCTGCCTGGTAATGGATTAGTATACCAGGGAGTACGTAAGGAGAACACAGAGTGTTTGGCTAATTTACAGGCCGATACAGCAAGGATGCGTAAGAAAGAGTGTGGCAGTGCTGGGCGCACCCTAATTTGCCGTGCGCACAGTTTGGATCACATACCGCTCGATACAGTATTCAAATGAGACGCAAATGCAAGCCACGTCCAAAGCGCATCCATGAAGCGGTAGGCGTGTGCAATCCATTTTACTGTATAGAGCGGTATACAGCGCCTATACAGTATCCTGGGTGCGTTGGAACCTATCATTTGAAATGTCATTCCACCAGGAAAGTGGATGGTTCTCCTTCAGACCCCGCTGCCTTGAGCACCAGCGCCAGCAAGCCCCAGCAGCCGGCGATCGACAGCAGGGAGCGCAACAAAACACCTCTGCGCGCAGCTCCGATTTTCCGCCTCCTTCGGACGGGCAAGAGAGAGATGAAATTTCACGGGCAAACTTTCCCCCAGCCCCCGCTCACCTGCCCTGGCTGCGGCCACGCAAACCCCCAGCAGCAGAAGGGCGTCCATGGGTGCTGGTCTCCCATGCGAGCACACTGACAGCTCTGGAGCAGCCACAGTCCTCTCTCCCCTCCTCCCGAGGCACCCGGCTGGACGTCCGAGGTCAGGGCGTGCGTTCATGTACCTTCGCTGCCTTGAGTGCCCAAATTGGGCATACAGGCATGCGTTCATGCACCTTTGCTGGCGGGGGCAGCTGGAAGTCCCGGCCTCCTGAAGCCGCTCTCGCCGCCGGCTTCCCCCGGGAGGCAGGGGAGCCATGGTGCGCGCTCGGGAGGAGGGGAGAGAGGACTGGGCTGCTCTGGAGCTGTCAGCGTGCCCGCACGGGAGACCGGCACCCATGGACGCCCTTCTGCTGCTGGGGGCTTGCGTGGCCGCGGCCAGGGCAGGTGAGCGGGGGCTGGGGGAAAGTTTGCCCGTGAAATTTCGTCTCTCTCTTGCCTGTCCGAAGGAGGCGGAAAATCGGAACTGCGCACACAGGTGCTTTTTTGCGCTCCCTGCCGCCGATCGCCGGCTGCTGGGGTTTCCTGACGCTTGTCAAGCTGGCAATCCCCGATGCCCGAGAGTAATACAGAAATGATTTTCGCCCTGCGCCTTGCTTTATTTTTTGTAATAATTTTTCCCCCTTGTGCGAGAAGCATTTTTTTCTGTGGATTGGGTTGGTTCGGAACTGGGCGGCTAAGTTCACCACACTAACGCCAGGGTCAGGGTAGGTGGTAAATTTGCAGGTTAAAGACACGGCAAAATAGCTGGTTAAAAAGGTGATAATCTGGGCGCACTTTACTGTATCGGAGGGAATAGCTAATCTGATCATTAACATATCATATACATGCCGCGGGCGGAAAGGGATACGCATCGATTTCAAGAAGGGGTAAGGACGCGTAAAACCGGATACTGAATCGCGGGTTAGACATACGCGTCCAAGCGGGTTAGAAACAGGGTAACCGCGGCTGCACTTTACTGTATCGGCCTGTAAGTAAATATGTCAGAAGCTCACCTAAGAGGAAAAATTAATGAACTGAGAGGAAAGAGTCACAAAAGATTCTGGAAGAGCCCAGGGTGGAAGGATACCTGTCCTGAAGAGCTTGCCTTTGTGGGAAGGAGTTTGTGAAAGAGACTAAGTAATACTTTTTGGAGTTTTGGATATTTATTTGCTGTAGTGCACTATTCCCTGTTATACTTGTTTGGACTTTGCTTCCTACAACCAGTTTCAGCAAAGACTTTTACTTTAAACAACAGCTTTTCAAGTGGAGAGTGATTTTTTGGAGTAACTGAAAGGTGTGCAAAATAGTCCCAGAATGAAGAAAAGCCCTAAGGGCTTTGAAAAAACTAACTTTTCCTCTCTATGTGGGAATCCTGGGAGATCATGGGGTTTGTATGGTCTGTGACCCTACTCGCAGCCCTGTGCCCAAGAGCTATGATGGTATGTGTTATTCGTGGTAGTTGTAGGTGGATCCTTGGGCCGGTGGCAGATGACCACGCCCCCGGGGGAAGATCCCGAGAGAGACCACCGGTCAGGCTCAGAGTATGGAGACAGACACACACTAGTTCTTTTATTAAACAGTATATTGAACCACCAGAGGTGGCAGTAGTGAGCTGGAAGTGCCTGGCTGGGCTATAGTTCCTTGGGTACTGGAACAGCGATCCTGGATAACTGAGCTGTAGAAAAACTGAATATAGTGAGTAGGCAGGGTATGCAGAGTTCAGGAACAGAACCTTGATAGTAACAGTCACACAATAGTCTCTTAGAAGCAGCCCAGGAGCTGGAATGAAGTAGGCCCTCGAGGAACGAGTACCTGGTTCCAGGGAACGCTCTGAAAGAGAGATGGAACTCACTGGTGTTGTAGGCAGCGATGACTTCCTGGCAGAAGTGGTATTCAGTAGCAAGTCCGGGAACGTGGACCCTCGAAGAGCGAGTACCGGTTCCAGACTGCGATCTGAAAAGCAAAAGAGAAAGCGAGGCTCCCGAGGAGCGGGTACCCCTGGTAAGTCTGAGGAGGCAGAGTAGCAAGTTATGCGGAGAGCGAATCCCATTCGCCGATACCTGGAGGAAAGCCCTCGCTAACTCAATTCGTTAGCAATTTCAGAGACCTTAAATATCTGGTGAAGATGACGTCACCTCAGGGGGATGCCCCTGAGGTTCGCGCCACTGCTGGTACATGAGTCGGGGCCATGCCATGCACGGGCCCTTAGGCTGCTGTGAAACATGGTGATGTGCAGCATCCAGCTGGTCCGGGAACGCCGGAGGGGAACGGCAAGATGACGCCGCGGCAGCCAAACTTCCAACAGGCAAAGAGGGAGTCGCCAAAGAGGTAAGGTGGGCGTAGTGGAGACGTCGGGCAACAACAGTCGCAACAGTACCCCCATTCAAAGAGCGATTTCCTCTTCGGGTACCAGGCTTGGGTTTTGAAGGTTGCGCGAGATGGAACTGATGAAGCATCTCTTTGTCCAGAATATTGGTCTGAGGCTCCCAAGAGTTTTCTTCGGGGCCGAAACCTTCCCACTTTAGAAGGTATTCAAAAGTATTGCCTCTTTTACGAACATCCAGGACCTCTTTGACTTTGAATTCTAAGTCGTCTTCTGCATTGATGACAGGTGGATCATGAGGTTTGGAAGAAAATTCGCAGAGTATGAGTGGTTTCAGAAGTGAAACGTGGAAAGTGTTATCAATATCAGCAGCAGTGGATTGAGCTGCTGGGACATCACTGAGCTTCAGTGGAAGTGGCGGTGTTGGGGAACGTCCATAGCCCACTTCAAATGATGACACAGTAGTGGATCTTTCAACTTGATGAGGGGACTCCTTAAGTCTTCCACTAGATGTCTGAGAATTAAGTTGCCTTCTGCCCTGAGTCCACAGGGGCAGGAGTCTGAACCGTGACTGGTCCATAAGCCAAAGAGACTGGAAGAGAAAGCGGAGAAGAGGGCGCGGTATGGCCTAAGAACAATCCTCCTGCAGGACTTAGGCCCGTCCGTTTTCCGGACGAATGGAGCATGTAGAGACATTATGGCCTGGCTGACCACAGTACATACAAAGGCCGCACTTTTTCCAAAGTCTTCTTTCTTTGGAAGTTAAATGTCCATGACCAAGTTGCATCGGTTCATCTTTATCAGCAGCAAGAATTACTGGAACCATCCGAGGTGCAGATATAGAACTAACCTATTTCAACCCAGGTAACACCTTAGGCCGGAGTTCCTTCACCTTGTCCCGGAGCCGGTAATCAATCCGAGTAGCCAAGGCTTCTAATTTGTCCAGTGAGTCAGATGTTTCGCGAGCAGCTAGCTCGTCCTTTAAACGGGTATCCAGGCCTCTACAAAAGAGAGTCTTGACACATTTGGGATCCCAGCGAAGTTCTGCCACAAGAATTTTGAACTCGATGGCAAATTCAGCCAATGATCTGTTGCCTTGCTTCAATTCCACCAAAGCAGAACTGGCTACAGCAGTTTGTGCAGGGTCATTGAAAATGGATTTAAACAAGTCCATAAATCCTTCTATGTCCTGCAAAATGGGGCCCTTGTGCTCCCACAAGGTAGATGCCTAAGACAAGGCCCTACCATCCAGGTATGAAAGGATGTAGGTAGTCTTGAAAAGAGCCGTAGGAAATAAAAACGGCTGTAAGGCAAAACGCATGCAGCACTGGTTTAAAAAGCCCCGGGCCTTCTGAATTTCACCGTAAAAACGGATTGGAGCTGCCAGTTGTACAGCAGTTTTTAAAGTTACCTCCTGTAACTGACCTTCATGGTTGGAAGCTGTGCCTTGAACCTTCTGTGTGTGTAGCTGATGAAACGCTGGAGTAAGTTTCTCCAAGGCATCTTGCTGCTCCACAATGTGCTGGGCCAGGCCCGATATGGCCTGTAAGGCATTGAGTTGTGCCAGATCCATGGAGTTAGCAATCTGTTAGTGTTCATGGTAGTTGTGGGTGGATCCTTGGGCCGATGGCAGATGACCACGCCCCCGGGCTCGGCGTGCGCAAGATGCACATGTGTGCACCACTTTGCGCGCACCGAGTCTGGATTTTATAACATGCACGCGACAGCGAGCACATGTTATAAAATCGGAAGTAGATTCTAAGATCTGGCCCAGTGTCTCAATAAGGTGAGAATCATTTTAATGAAAGCTGCTTTAAAATAACACAGCCTGCATGAATTCTGCATATGCTCAAAAGCCCATTTTCCAAATGAAGTTATCTTTACTTCCATTTTACTTTCAACAGTTGAAGTAAAAGTCACATTTAACTCACACCTACTGAATTATAAAAAATTAGAGGCTCTCTTCTCTAGGAAACCTGAATCTGAGTCTACCATACCTACAGGCCGATACAGTACAGTGCGCTCTGACGGAGAACACTGTTAGCCTGCTCTTGGACGCGCGTTTTCCCTTACCCCTTATTCAGTAAGGGGGGGAAAACGCGCGTCCAACCTGCAGCACCTAATAGCGCCCTCAACATGCAAATGCATGTTGATGGCCCTATTAGCTATGCGTGCGCGATTCAGAAACAAAAATGTGCAGCCAAGCTGCACATTTTACTTTCAGAAATTATTTCTTACGGCACCGGGAAAGTGCACAGAAAAGCAGTAAAAACTGCTTTTCTGTGCACCCTCCAGCTTAATATCATAGCGATATTAAGTTGGAGGTCCCGAAGAGTAAAAAAAAGTAAAAAAAAAAAAAATTGAATTCGGCCCACGGCTGTCAGGCCGAAAACCGGACGCTCAATTTTGCCAGCGTCCGGTTTCTAAGCCCGTGGCTGTCAGCGGGCTCGAGAACCGATGCCGGCAAAATTGAGCTGACAGTCGCCGCTCCTGACAGCAAAATTGAGCTGACAGCTGCCGGCAAAATTGAGCTGACAGGCGCTGCTCCTGACGCCGGCAAAATTGAGCTGACAGCCGCCGCTCCTGTCCAAAAAGAGGCGCTAGGGACTCGCTAGTGTCCCTAGTGCCTCTTTTTACCGCCGGGCCTAATTTAAATAAATTAACTTACTGTATCGCATGCACAGGAGAGTGTCCTGTGCGCGCACCGGGAGAGCAGGCGCTCGCGCGCTCTCCCGCGTTTTTTACTGTATTGGCCCGCTAGAAAGGCTAAATCAGCGGCCCCCATACCTGGAAAGTCTAAGTCAGGGGCCCTTGCACCAAAGTCCTTTACTAGAAAGTCTCACAATCCTTCTACTCTAGCCTTTCTATCCACAAAGAACCTCACCCCCAATGCATCTCCATGGTTAACCCATCTACCCACTAAATTTATTTATTTATTTGTTTTATTTATTTAAAAACTTTTCTATACCGTCGCTAAGTTATATACCATCGCAACGGTTTACAAATAGGCACATAGACTAAGGTAAGTAAATGTAGGTTATCGTACATTCTAACAGGTGCCAATAAAGTTCGGTTACAATTTCATAAATAAAATCATTATTTGAGTATTGTTGGTCAAGTCCAGGTATATTATTGAGTTACTATCTCTTTGAGATATTACTTCTTAAATGTAGGATTGAGTAAATTTATTCTCATCTGCATTACCCTGTACTTTCATTCTCTACCCTCCAGACTCTTTAGTGAAGGCTTTTTTAAAGAGCCATATTTTTAAATTTTTCTTAAAAGTTTTGAAATTACTCTGTAATCTGAGTTCAGGGGACATTGTGTTCCATAGTATGGGCCCAGCCACTTGGGTTAATTTTGCTGACTTTACTGAAGGGATTGTTAGTAGTGCTTTGTTTGCTGAGCGGAGGTTTCTTTGTGGAACTTGTACTTGTAAGGCTGTGTTTAGCCAGTCTGATTCTTTATTATATATTAGTTTGTGTATGGTACATAAGGTCTTGTATTTTATCCTGTATTCGATGGGCAACCAATGTAAGTCTGCTAGAGTTTCAGTTATATGGTCCCTCCCTTTTTTTCCCGTCAGTATTCTGGCTGCGGTATTTTGAAGTATCTGGAGTGGTCTTATTGATGTGCTTGGGAGTCCTAGTAAGAGTGCATTGCAGTAGTCTGTGCTGGAAAAGATAAGTGTTTGCAATACTGTTCTGAAGTGGGCGGGTGTGAGTAATGGTTTCAATCTTCTGAGGACCATAAATTTTGCGTAGCTTTCTCTTACTTTTATAGATATGTGTTGCTTCAGGTTGATTTCTGGGTCCATTATTACTCCCAGATTCCTTACTTTTTCGGATAGCTCAATTTTCTGGTTATTTCTTAGGGTTATCGGTGTTTGAATGATTTCAGTATGTTTTCTCTCCAGGTGAAGGAATTCAGTTTTGTCAATGTTGATAACCAGTTCCATTTGGTTTAGTAGTTGTTTAATTATGTCTAGGTACATGTTAGCTAGACTTAATGTTTTTTCAATTGTGTCGTCTATTGGTAGAATTAATTGAATGTCGTCTGTGTAAATGTAATGTATTATCCCTAGGCCTGCCAACAGATGACATAAGGGTAGCATATATATGTTAAAGAGGGTAGCAGACAGCGCTGAACCCTGAGGTACTCCTGTTTCAAGTTTAAATTTTTCTGATAATGTGTTTTTTATCTGGACTTGAAAGAACCTATTGTTTAGGTAGGATCTGAACCAGTTTATTATTTTGTCACTTAATCCAATTTCTTCAAGTCTTTTTAGTAGTATTTTGTGGTTTTCTGTATCAAAGGCTGCAGATAAGTCGAGCATTATAAGGATATAATGTTTACTGTTATCAAAACCTCTTAGTATGTTGTCTGTTAGTAAGAGAAGTAATGTCTCAGTGTTGTAGTGTTTTCGGAAGCCGTGTTATGAAGGGTACAGTATGTTATTATTGTCTAGGTGTTCAGCTAGCTGTTTCTATACTGTTTTCTCTATTAATTTAGCTAATAAAGGGAGGTTTGAGACTGGGCGGTAGTTAATGAGGATTAGTGTTACGGTTTTGGCTGCAGTGCAACTGCCTCACCACCAGGGGTCCCTCTAGTGCTGGCTTTCCGGACAGGCCCAGTCCATCTTATCTGTCCACTCTGTGCTCTGGGTGTGTCCTTATAACCCTGCCTGCCAGTTGCCTCGGTGCTTCGGCATCGAGCTCACCTGGGCTCCCTGCTCTAGCCTTGCGCGGCCTTCGGGCCTTTCCTTGCCTTGCCCGGCGCGGCCTTCGGGCCTCTCCTTGCCTTGCCTTGCGCGGCCTTCGGGCCTCCTTCCTCGTTGTTCTCACCTGGCCTACGGGCCTTCTGACCTGCTTGCTCTGCTTACGGTGTGTGGCCTACGGGCCTTCTGTGTGTGTGTGGCCTACGGGCCTTCTGACCTGCCCTGCTCTGCTTATGCTGTGTGGCCTACGGGCCTTCTGTCTGTGTGTGTGGAGCCTACGGGCCTTCTGACCTGCCTTGCCCCGCTTATGGTGTGTGGCCTACGGGCCTTCTGTGTGTGTGTGGCCTACGGGCCTTCTGACCTGCCCTGCTCTGCTTATGGTGTGTGGCCTACGGGCCTTCTGTGTGTGTGTGGCCTACGGGCCTTCTGACCTGCCCTGCTCTGCTTATGATGTGTGGCCTACGGGCCTTCTGTCTGTGTGTGTGGAGCCTACGGGCCTTCTGACCTGCCTTGCCCCGCTTATGGTGTGTGGCCTACGGGCCTTCTGTGTGTGTGTGGCCTACGGGCCTTCTGACCTGCCTTGCCCCGCTTATGGTGTGTGGCCTACGGGCCTTCTGTGTGTGTGGCCTACGGGCCTTCTGACCTGCCTTGCCCTGCTTACTGTGCCCTGACCCAGCCTGAACTTAGACTCTGCTCCTTGCCGCCTGCTCTGACCCAGCCTGAACTAGACACTGCTTATTGCTGCCTGCCTTGACCCAGCCTGGAACCAGACACTGTTTCTAGCTTCCTGTCTCTCTCCACCTGGAGCCACCCTGCTGGGTGGTGTTCACGCCTCCTGACCGGAGCCCAAGCGTAACAGTATGCCGAAGCCATCAAATTTCCAGGGGAAGAGATGGTCTGTGTCCTGCCGGTGAGTCAACTTTTTCACTAATTCAAGATGCCTCCTTCTTTAAAGTTTTATACCTGCAATTCCTGTCAGACTTTGAATTATCCAAGCTATCAGAACTGTCTAGCCTGTGAACTTGTTGGTCAGGAACACTGGTCATGCAATAATTGCAACAAGAAAAATGTCTCTGTCTATCAGGAATGTTTGAACTGTCTGGCTCCTAAACCAGGGTGGTGGAAATGCTCCTGTCTTCCGTGTTTGTTACCACCAGGCAAACCCTGCCCCCGGTGTTCTGCTCTAGGACCAGCTGTGCCATTAAAAAAAGCTATCAGCTCTCCTAACCAGTATTCTGTTTCTGGCTCAACTAAAACAGACATTTTTGCTGGCAGTTTGTGGATAGAAAAACCCAGGACTTACCTGGCCAAGAAGGCTTCTGTGACACCAGTGCTAGAGCCTCAGGAACAGGTTTCTCTCAAACGGAGAGAGTTGATTAACTCTAGCAGGGCTCTGCTGCCCACAGCTGCTGTTGAGACACTAACGAGCACATTCCCTAGACGTCCTAGAACTGCCTGTGCCTTCTCTAAACTGCTCCTCCAGAAACAAAATAAGGAGCCTCAGAGTGTGGCTCGAGGTATCAAGCCCACAGCAGTGCTACTTGAGTCTTCTATGTGCACTGCTTCAAACCTTGCTGCTCTGCCATCTGAGCCTGTTTCATCACCCCAGGGGGGAGCCAAGCCTGCTGCATCACCCCAGGAGGGGGCCAAGCCTGCTACATCGCCCCAGGAGGGGGCCAAGCCTGCTACATCGCCCCAAGAGGGGACCAAGCCTGCTGCATCGCCCCAAGAGGGGGCCAAGCCTGCTGCATCGCCCCAAGAGGGGGCCAAGCCTGCTACATCGCCCCAAGAGGGGGCCAAGCCTGCTGCATCGCCCCAAGAGGGGGCCAAGCCTGCTATATCGCCCCAAGAGGGGGCCAAGCCTGCTGCATCGCCCCAAGAGGGGGCCAAGCCTGCTGCATCGCCCCAAGAGGGGGCCAAGCCTGCTACATCGCCCCAAGAGGGGGCCAAGCCTGCTGCATCGCCCCAGGAGGGGGCCAAGCCTGCTGCATCGCCCCAGAAGGGGGCCAAGCCTGCTGCATTGCCCCAAGAGGGGGCCAAGCCTGCTGCCTCACCCCAAGAGGGGGCCAAGCCTGCTGCATCGCCCCAGGAGGGGGCCAAGCCTGCTGCATCACCCCAAGAGGGGGCCAAGCCTGCTGCATCGCCCCAAGAGGGGGCCAAACCTGCTGCATCGCCCCAGGAGGGGGCCAAGCCTGCTGCATCGCCCCAGGAGGGGGCCAAGCCTGCTGCATCACCCCAAGAGTGGGCCAAGCCTGCTGCATCACCCCAAGAGGGGGCCAAGCCTGCTTCATCACCCCGAGAGGGGTCCGATCCTGCTACAACGCCCGGAGAGGTGTTCCAGCCTGCTGTTTCATCCCGAGAGGGGCCCGAACCTGCTGCACTACCCCGAGAAGAGCCTGCTAATCCGGTCCTGCTGCCACCCCCGGAGGGGCTCAAACCGGTACCACTAACAGACTTTCTAACTCAGCCATCTGAGCCTATTGAATGGCTCCAGCTGTTGTTGCCCTCGGAGGGGCCAGATCTCATCTTTGAGTACCCCCTGCTAAGATGGGACCCAGGAGGAGGGAGAGGCCTTGAGGAGGGGGTACTGTTACGGTTTTGGCTGCAGTGCAACCGCCTCACCACCAGGGGTCCCTCTAGTGCTGGCTTTCCGGACAGGCCCAGTCCATCTTATCTGTCCACTCTGTGCTCTGGGTGTGTCCTTATAACCCTGCCTGCCAGTTGCCTCGGTGCTTCGGCATCGAGCTCACCTGGGCTCCCTGCTCTAGCCTTGCGCGGCCTTCGGGCCTTTCCTTGCCTTGCCCGGCGCGGCCTTCGGGCCTTTCCTTGCCTTGCCCGGCGCGGCCTTCGGGCCTTTCCTTGCCTTGCCTTGCGCGGCCTTCGGGCCTCCTTCCTCGTTGTTCTCACCTGGCCTACGGGCCTTCTGACCTGCTTGCTCTGCTTACGGTGTGTGGCCTATGGGCCTTCTGTGTGTGTGTGGCCTACGGGCCTTCTGACCTGCCCTGCTCTGCTTATGGTGTGTGGCCTACGGGCCTTCTGTCTGTGTGTGTGGAGCCTACGGGCCTTCTGACCTGCCTTGCCCCGCTTATGGTGTGTGGCCTACGGGCCTTCTGTGTGTGTGTGGCCTACGGGCCTTCTGACCTGCCCTGCTCTGCTTATGGTGTGTGGCCTACGGGCCTTCTGTGTGTGTGTGGCCTACGGGCCTTCTGACCTGCCCTGCTCTGCTTATGATGTGTGGCCTACGGGCCTTCTGTGTGTGTGTGGCCTACGGGCCTTCTGACCTGCCTTGCCCCGCTTATGGTGTGTGGCCTACGGGCCTTCTGTGTGTGTGTGGCCTACGGGCCTTCTGACCTGCCTTGCCCTGCTTACTGTGCCCTGACCCAGCCTGAACTTAGACTCTGCTCATTGCCGCCTGCCCTGACCCAGCCTGAACTTAGACTCTGCTCATTGCCGCCTGCCCTGACCCAGCCTGAACTTAGACTCTGCTCATTGCCGCCTGCCCTCACCCAGCCTGAACTTAGACTCTGCTCATTGCCGCCTGCCCTGACCCAGCCTGAACTTAGACTCTGCTCCTTGCCGCCTGCTCTGACCCAGCCTGAACTAGACACTGCTTATTGCTGCCTGCCTTGACCCAGCCTGGAACCAGACACTGTTTCTAGCTTCCTGTCTCTCTCCACCTGGAGCCACCCTGCTGGGTGGTGTTCACGCCTCCTGACCGGAGCCCAAGCGTAACAATTAGTGAGTCACTGTTTTTCTTTTTGATGATTGGTTTAATGATTGCCCCTTTTAGTGTATCTGGCATTAATCCTTCAGTTAGGGATAGGTTTATGATATTAGTTAGTGTTGGGGTTACTACATTGGTAATCTTTTTTATCTCAGTTGTTGGTATTGTATCGATTTTGTGTGGAGCAGGTTTTATATTTTTTATCATTGATTCAACTTCTTGTTCTGATATTTCTATAAATGAGGACCATATGTTAACATCTCTTTTTTGCATTAAGATTGCTTGTTTGTTGTTTTTTGGAAGTTTGTTTCTTAGGTTTAATATTTTGTCACTTAAAAATTTAGCTAATTCATTGCATTTTGATTCAGGAAGACTTTGAGGTGATTCTTGTTTGTCATTTGTGAGATTTGTTACTATGGAGAATAAGGTTCTTGGGTTATTGGCAAATTTTTCTATTTTATTGGAATAGTATTCTTTTTTAGTATTAAGGATCAGTTGTTTGTAGAAAGCTAGATGTTTCCTGAATTTGGTTAGGTTTTCAGTTGTTTTGTGTTTTCTCCAGTTTTTTTCAAATTTTCTGAGCTTTCGTTTTGCATCTTTTATTTTTGCATTATGCCAGTGGTTATTTTGTTTTGTTTCTTTGATAGTTATTGTTTTGATGGGGTTTATTTCATCGGCTATTTTTTTGGCTAACCATAGTTCCATAGCTGAGTTACAATCATTAAGTGTTATGTCTTTTAGTTCTTCTTCTAATTTGTCCTTTAGTTCATCGTTGTTATAGGGTGGTCGATATTTAAATTCTGATGAAAGAACCCGATTAATGTCACTTACCTCAATGATGCATGATGTATTTCACTAATGCCCGCCACATACTAACACACCACTGTATGCCCCAACCCACTAACATGCTCCACTGAGGCTCCCAGCTCACTAACTTACCCTACTGAATCCCTCAACCCAGTAACGCATCCTATTGACCCCTAACCCATTAATATACCCACTGTTCCCTCAACCCACTAACATGCTCTATTGACCCTCTAAACACAGTAACATACCTTACTGACAACCTAAATCTCATAACATACCCCTTTAATCCCCAAACCCTGTCATATACTCTATCAACCCCCTAAATCTAGTGATATTGAACACAGCCCCCAAATCTTGCAACATATCCTATTGACCCCCAAATCCTGTAACAAACTTCACTTACCCTTAAATCTAATAACATTTCCCATAGAACTCTATATTCATTAGTATACTACAATGACCCCCTAAATATAGTAATATATATCTCTAACCCCCAACAGAGTAAACAACTCCATTGATCACCTAAACTAATGACTCCAAATGATCCCCAAATGACCTGCCAAACTCAGCAACATATCCAATTGTGATCACAACTTGTCAACACACCCTACTGTATCCCCCAATCATGCAATGCACCCTGCTGTGTCCCACAACCTGTACTTTAGTGAATTGTACCTTTAAAGGCCTAAATATGGATTCCCTAGAAGAAAGCATGGAAAGGGGGATTAGGAATTGATAGAGACATTCAAATATCTTAAAAGTATTAATAATACCCTAATAGTAAGCATTTTTCAGTAGAAACAATTTCTAGAATAAGGAATCATTACATATTTCTTCACAGAAATTAAGGTGGATATCTGGATTAGCCTTCTAATAGAGGTATTGGAAACCAAAATAGTAATAGAATTTCAGAAAACATGGAGCAAGCACAGAAGGTCCCAACTTGAGAATTAAGAGTATAAGGGGAAAGAAGAAGGCTGAGGAAACAAAGGCTGGAGAAGAATGACAAAAGTGAGGTTCTGGATTCTGGAGTAAAAGAGATGAGCTGCAGTAGAGTCTGGCTTGTGGCTTATGAGCTCTTCTTTTGCCAACTCAAAAGTAAAATAGCATTGGAATCTGTTGAATGGACCAATACCTGGTTAAAGATACCAGGACAAGAAGTCAAGGTACTAGTTGGAACTTGTAGCATTACCATAAATTTGGGTGATAAAACTTTCCCACACAATTTCTCTATATTGACTGAGAAACCTGAAATTACCACTATGTCTTGACTCAGATTGTATTATCAGACTAGGAGCCTATGTGGATTTGATGAATGACATCCTTTTGAGTCATAGAGAAAGTAATCCCATGGGTTTCCCTTATTTTTACAAGTCCCTAAAGTCAGAACAACCCATTTCACAAGTTTGTGAGGTGATAACTCCCACTAATGTTTGTGTACCAGAAAGAGTGCAAGGTTATCATCTCAAATTTTAAAAGGGCAACAAATGTTAGACCCTTTGGCCTTCTTTGTCCCCATCTCTCATTTTAAAGAGTTAGGTTTGTCTTTATATGCCATACCCTGCATGGAAGTAACTGGCACAGGCTTGCACCTGTTAATCACAAATACATAACCAGAAGAAGTAATTATAACTAGAGATTAATTTCTTGGGGTTTTGATTTCAGAATCGTTCCCTGACATGGAGTTGAGTTTGCCAGCTCACAAATTAGTGAATGGTCATTAAGAACATAAGAAATTGCCATGCTGAGTCAGACCAAGGATCCATCAAGCCCAGCATCCTGTTTCCAACAGAGGCCAAACCAGGCCACAAGAACCTGGCAATTACCCAAACACCAAGAAGATCCCATACTACTGATGCAATTAATAGCAGTGGCTATTCCCTAAGTAAACTTGATTAATAGTAGTTAATGGACTTCCCATAGGTGCTGCCTATCTCGCCAGGAAGACCTTCATCTCCCTTCTCCTTCCGGAGGTCTCCAGTGATCCAGATCCAGGTCTAGTGTGTCCATTCCTCATCAGCCACACACCTTTGATAATGGTGGGAACCGCTCTCCACTACCTCTCTGGGAGACCCTCTGAGGCCCACCTAAGTCCAGGCGGTCTGGGTACCCAAGGGCTCAACCTGTGGAAACTCCAGATTGCTATTGGCAAAGCTCCAGCTAGCCTCTGTCTCCTAGTGTGCTCCGCTTCCTGGTGGCAGGCGCTCTCTGGGTCCGACCAGAAAGCCATACCAATCCTGCACCAGGCCAAGGGTCTACCTCCAGTGCAACAGTTAGAAGATAACATTATTTTGATTGCTCTTTACCACAGTTTTTACACTTATTTGTCCAGTAGCACAAATGGGGAGTATATTTGCTTTTTCTTTTCTGAAGAGAATTTATGTTATTTTAGGCCATCCATATGAATTATATAGCTGAGTCAAGATGAAGCAAGTTCAAGAACAAAATTAACAGGGACTTGGCAATAATGGTCAGGTAAAATTGTATTTGGTGAAGCCAGAAAGGAACTGAATGATGATTATGAGAATCAAGGGACTTATAATAAACATTAGAAGAAGTAGAATTTTTCACAGGAATATAAATTGCAAAGTCTGTCTTGTTAAATTTCCAAGATAGGTATCAATAGAACATATCGTAGGTTGCATTTCTCTTCAAGCCAGGGAGAAGGGAAAGAGCTCATATGGATGTGATGTTTTACCCGGATTCTATTGGAAACACCTTCCAATTGAGTCAAGAATTTGAGTGAATTCAATTGGGAGTAAGGTAATAGACTAATGGTCAGAGCAATGGGCCCTGAGCCAGGGTTCAGTTCCCACTCAGGGATTACTACAGGTAACTTACCTCTCCCTCTGGAACAAATAAATGTAGAGAATAAACTTTATTAGGGATGTGAATCGTTTTTTGACGATTTAAAAAAATTGTCAGATATTTTTTAAATAAAAGCAAAAAGAAGAGTATTAAAGAAATATAAAGGATCCCAAAAAGAGGAAAATAGATTATCTGGTGAAACTGAAGG